>NC_140018.1:75339-148397 GCF_964263955.1 Coregonus lavaretus | reverse complement strand
TGGCCAATGAGATGGCTGATGTCATTTGAGGGGGAATGTTGGGTATGTGGTGTGTGTGTGTGTGTGTGTGTGTGTGTGTGTGTGTGTTGCTTTAGTCCCGCCCAGAGGGCTGCTAAACCATTAACTCTGACATCATCAAATTTGATTTCATATATCTAGCATCCTTTAGTATGGAGAATGGGGTGAGAGGTGTGTGTGTGTTATAACAGAATGACTGTAGAAGATACATTACAGTTTTTCCATTACATGTCAATGAAAGACTGAATACTGTTCTAATCAACGATGAGGTGATAACTGAAGGACTGTTTAACTACTCTCTCATTCCCCATGTTGTCTCTGTCTCTCTCTCTGTCTCTCTCTGTCTCTCTCTCTCTCTCTGTCTCTCTGTCTCTCTCTCTCTCTCTCTCTCTCTCTTCTAATCCTCATCCCACATCTCTCTGAGAGGAGAGAGAGAGAGAGAGAGACAGAGAGAGATAGAGAGAGAGAGAGACAGAGAGAGAGAGAGAGAGAGACAGAGCAAGAGAGAGAGGAGAGAGAGAGAGAGAGAGAGAGAGAGAGAGAGAGAGAGAGAGACAGAGAGAGAGAGAGAGAGAGACAGAGAGAGACAGAGAGAGACAGAGAGAGAGAGAGAGAGAGAGCAAGAGAGAGAGGGAGAGAGAGAGAGAGAGAGAGACAGGAGCGAGAGAGAGAGAGAGAGAGAGAGGAGAGAGAGAGAGAGAGAGACAGAGACAGAGACAGAGACAGAGACAGAGACAGAGACAGAGACAGAGAGAGAGAGAGAGAGAGAGAGAGAGGAGAGAGAGAGAGAGAGAGAGAGAGAGAGAGAGAGAGAGAGAGAGAGAGAGAGAGAGAGATAGAGATAGAGAGAGAGAGAGAGAGAGAGAGAGAGAGAGAGAGAGAGAGAGAGAGAGAGAGAGAGAGAGAGAGAGAGACAGGAGAGAGAGAGAGGAGAGAGGAGAGAGAGAGAGAGAGAGAGAGAGAGAGAGAGAGAGAGAACAGGACTTGGTGGTGTTAGAGTGTGATGCTTAATTGTTCTAGTGGAGGAAATAGTTTCCAGCGCTCTGTGGGCTCCGCCTCAAACAAACACACACACGTTTGTTTTACTATCCTTGTGGTGACCAATCAATTGATTCCCATTCAAAATTATATGTTCCCTAACCCCTAACCTTAACGCCAAACCCTAACCCTAAACCCAACCCTTAACCTAACCCCAAACCCAACGTTAACGCCAAACCCCTAACCCTAAACCCAACCCTTAACCTAACCCCAACCCAACGTTAACGCCAAACCCCTAACCCTAAACCCAACCCCAACGTTAACGCCAAACCCCTAACCCTAACCCTAAACCCAACCCTTAACCTAACCCCAAACCCAACGTTAACTCCAAACCCCTAACCCAACCCTTAACCTAACCCCAAACCCAACGTTAACCCCAAACCCCTAACCCTAAACCCAACCCTTAACCTAACCCCAAACCCAACGTTAACTCCAAACCCCTAACCCTAAACCCAACCCTTAACCTAACCCCAAACCCAACGTTAACTCCAAACCCAACGTTAACCCCAAACCCAACGTTAACTCCAAACCCAACGTTAACTCCAAACCCCTAACCCTAATTCTAATTGTAACCCTAAAATGGCCTTTTTCCTTGTGGGGACCTTCACATGTTCCTTGTTTTACTACCCTCATGAGGACTTCTGGGGCCTCATTTAGAACCGTTGTGTAAATTTCACCCTAAATATCTGCGTGCCCCATGTCTGATGAGACTGCACACGTACAAGAATACTGACATTTATGAACTTGCCGCACGCTATACATTGGCATGCATGTTATAAATCAGACCCGTCCTGAATCTGTGATCACCTTTGATGGTGACAATAACGCCCTTATTTGCTGTATACTTGGAAGTATTGGAATTAGGCCCAGACAGTATCTAAAGGAAATAGCAATGGCCCAACTTAATCAAACGTCTCTGGAGGTTTGATGGCAGAATGTTCAACTTTTGCAGTGACATTTGCTGTAGGCCTAGACAGACAAAAAAACAATAGCTGATACCTGTGGAGCTGTAAACAGATCATTTGATAGGGCTTAATGTTTTCCTCCAACCTATATGCTGCACTGTCCGTGAACTCTGAAACATTGTCTAGTTACAGTGGTAGTCATACACACTTCAATGCAACAGATTAACTGCCTATTTCTAATAATTTTAGAATGCAAAGAAACAAAATGGATGTTCTCTCGTCTCACTAATGGCAAACGATTGCATCTTGTTAGTAACCTGTTATTTGTATTGAACAAACATGTCCATCTTATCCCCCAATTTGATGTTTGCCTGCTTGGAACGCAATCCTTCAACCACTATAAACCGCGTACGCACGATCTAAAGTTTGCGGGAAGGTGAGCATATTCTCACGTCAAGTTCAGTTTTTTTATTAAAACTTCAGTGTGAAAACTGGCTCACGCATGTTTTGGGGGTATATTTTGTACGTATGCACGGTTTATACGAGGCCTCAGGTCCCCACAAGGATAATAAAACCAAGCACACACTCGCCATCTGGGAGAGAAGACAAGCGCTTTACTCTCTGTTTACACACTTTCTTCAAAGGTTTACTCAAGTCCTCACGCCTCTCTATGCGTGTGTGTGTACTAGACCTTCAATTCTAAACGGTTTACAGTACTGGCTAGCGAACGGTTTACAGTACTGGCTAGCGAACGGTTTACAGTACTGGCTAGTGAACGGTTTACAGTACTGGCTGGCGAACGGTTTACAGTACTGGCTAGCGAACTGTTTACAGTACTGGCTGGTGAACGGTTTACAGTACTGGCTAGCGAACGGTTTAAAGTACTGGCTAGTGAACGGTTTACAGTACTGGCTAGCGAATGGTTTACAGTACTGGCTAGCGAACGGTTTACAGTACTGGCTGGTGAACGATTTACAGTACTGGCTAGCGAACGGTTTACAGTACTGGCTAGCGAACGGTTTACAGTACTGGCTAGTGAACGGTTTACAGTACTGGCTGGTGAACGGTTTACAGTACTGGCTGGTGAACGGTTTACAGTACTGGCTGGTGAACGGTTTACAGTACTGGCTAGTGAACGGTTTACAGTACTGGCTGGTGAACAGTTTACAGTACTGGCTAGCGAACGGTTTACAGTACTGGCTAGTGAACGGTTTACAGTACTGGCTAGTGAACGGTTTACAGTACTGGCTAGTGAACGGTTTACAGTACTGGCTAGTGAACGGTTTACAGTACTGGCTGGTGAACGGTTTACAGTACTGGCTAGCGAACGGTTTACAGTACTGGCTGGTGAACGATTTACAGTACTGGCTAGCGAACGGTTTACAGTACTGGCTAGCGAACGGTTTACAGTACTGGCTAGTGAACGGTTTACAGTACTGGCTGGTGAACGGTTTACAGTACTGGCTGGTGAACGGTTTACAGTACTGGCTGGTGAACGGTTTACAGTACTGGCTAGTGAACGGTTTACAGTACTGGCTGGTGAACAGTTTACAGTACTGGCTAGCGAACGGTTTACAGTACTGGCTAGTGAACGGTTTACAGTACTGGCTAGTGAACGGTTTACAGTACTGGCTAGTGAACGGTTTACAGTACTGGCTAGTGAACGGTTTACAGTACTGGCTGGTGAACGGTTTACAGTACTGGCTGGTGAACGGTTTACAGTACTGGCTGGTGAACGGTTTACAGTACTGGCTAGTGAACGGTTTACAGTACTGGCTGGTGAACGGTTTACAGTACTGGCTAGCGAACGGTTTACAGTACTGGCTAGTGAACGGTTTACAGTACTGGCTGGCGAACAGTTTACAGTACTGGCTAGCGAACGGTTTACAGTACTGGCTAGTGAACGGTTTACAGTACTGGCTGGTGAACGGTTTACAGTACTGGCTGGTGAACGGTTTTACAGTACTGGCTGGTGAACGGTTTACAGTACTGGCTAGTGAACGGTTTACAGTACTGGCTAGTGAACGGTTTACAGTACTGGCTAGCGAACGGTTTACAGTACTGGCTAGCGAACGGTTTACAGTACTGGCTAGCGAACGGTTTACAGTACTGGCTAGTGAACGGTTTACAGTACTGGCTAGCGAACGGTTTACAGTACTGGCTAGTGAACGGTTTACAGTACTGGCTGGTGAACGGTTTACAGTACTGGCTGGTGAACGGTTTACAGTACTGGCTAGTGAACGGTTTACAGTACTGGCTGGTGAACGGTTTACAGTACTGGCTAGCAAACGGTTTACAGTACTGGCTAGCGAACGGTTTACAGTACTGGCTAGCGAACGGTTTACAGTACTGGCTAGCGAACGGTTTACAGTACTGGCTAGTGAACGGTTTACAGTACTGGCTAGTGAACGGTTTACAGTACTGGCTAGCGAACGGTTTACAGTACTGGCTAGTGAACGGTTTACAGTACTGGCTGGTGAACGGTTTACAGTACTGGCTAGTGAACGGTTTACAGTACTGGCTGGTGAACGGTTTACAGTACTGGCTAGTGAACGGTTTACAGTACTGGCTGGTGAACGGTTTACAGTACTGGCTAGTGAACGGTTTACAGTACTGGCTAGTGAACGGTTTACAGTACCGGCTAGCGAACGGTTTACAGTACTGGCTAGCGAACGGTTTACAGTGCTGGCTAGAGAGTGCCGGCTAGTGAACGGTTTACAGTACCGGCTAGTGAACGGTTTACAGTACTGGCTAGAGAGTGCCGGCTAGTGAACGGTTTACAGTACCGGCTAGTGAACGGTTTACAGTACCGGCTAGTGAACGGTTTACAGTACCGGCTAGCGAACGGTTTACAGTACTGGCTAGAGAGTGCAGGCTAGTGAACGGTTTACAGTACCGGCTAGTGAACGGTTTACAGTACCGGCTAGTGAACGGTTTCAAATCAAATCAAATCAAATTTTATTGGTCACATGCGCCGAATACAACAGGTGCAGACATTACAGTGAAATGCTTACTTACAGCCCTTAACCAACAGTGCATTTATTTTAAACAAAAAAAGTAAGAATAAAACAACAACAAAAAAAGTGTTGAGAAAAAAAGAGCAGAAGTAAAATAAAGTGACAGTAGGGAGGCTATATATACAGTAAAATAAAGTGACAGTAGGGAGGCTATATATACAGGGGGGTACCATTGCAGAGTCAATGTGCGGGGGCACCGGCTAGTTGAGGTAGTTGAGGTAATATGTACATGTGGGTAGAGTTAAAGTGACTATGCATAAATACTTAACAGAGTAGCAGCAGCGTAAAAAGGATGGGGTGGGGGGGCAGTGCAAATAGTCCGGGTAGCCATGATTAGCTGTTCAGGAGTCTTATGGCTTGGGGGTAGAAGCTGTTGAGAAGTCTTTTGGACCTAGACTTGGCACTCCGGTACCGCTTGCCGTGCGGTAGCAGAGAGAACAGTCTATGACTAGGGTGGCTGGAGTCTTTGACAATTTTGAGGGCCTTCCTCTGACACCGCCTGGTATAGAGGTCCTGGATGGCAGGGAGCTTTGCCCCAGTGATGTACTGGGCCGTACGCACTACCCTCTGTAGTGCCTTGCGGTCAGAGGCCAAGCAGTTGCCATACCAGGCGGTGATGCAACCAGTCAGGATGCTCTCGATGGTGCAGCTGTAGAATTTTTTGAGGATCTGAGGACCCATGCCAAATCTTTTTAGTCTCCTGAGGGGGAATAGGCTTTGTCGTGCCCTCTTCACGACTGAACGGTTTACAGTACCGGCTAGAGAGTGCCGGCTAGTGAACGGTTTACAGTGTCGGCTAGTGAACGGTTTACAGTACCGGCTAGTGAACGGTTTACAGTACCGGCTAGCGAACGGTTTACAGTACCGGCTAGCGAACGGTTTACAGTACTGGCTACCGAATGGTTTACAGTGCTGGCTAGCGAATGGTTTACAGTACTGGCTAGTGAATGGTTTACAGTGCTGGCTAGCGAATGGTTTACAGTACTGGCTAGTGAATGGTTTACAGTGCTGGCTAGCGAATGGTTTACAGTACTGGCTAGTGATTTCCCTGATAATACCACCACATCAACTTTCAGTCTATTATTGCAAATAATCTTTATTTATTTTTCTCTCTCTCTCCCCCATCCCTCCATACACCCCCAAAACCCCCCTCCCCTCCCCCCTCCCCCTCCCCCCTCTTACCTCCAGTTCCGTTGGTAGTGGCAGAGGAGCCTGTCAGCTTGGAGCCTGATGAGTCTCCGCCCCCCACACTGTTATGAGGACTGGCTAGGTCTTGCATCTCCATAGGCCTGACACACACACACACACACACACACACACAAACATTAATGAGTACAGGTCATGTCTTGTATTTAGTCTGAAACCAAATTACAGAACATTAATGAGTACAGGTCATGTCATGTATTTAGTCATGTATTTAGTCTGAAACCAAAGTACAGAACATTAATGAGTACAGCTGTTCCGGATGACTATGTGATCACGCTCTCCGTAGCCGATGTGAGTAAGACTTTTAAGCAGGTCAACATTCACAAGGCCGCAGGGCCAGACGGATTACCTTGACGCGTACTCCGAGCATGTGCTGACCAACTGGCAAGTGTCTTCACTGACATTTTTAACATGTCCCTTACTGAGTCTGTAATACCAACATGTTTCAAGCAGACCACCATAGTCCCCGTGCCCAAGGACACTAAGATAACCTGCCTAAATGACTACCGACCCGTAGCACTCACGTCTGTAGCCATGAAGTGCTTTGAAAGGCTGGTCATGGCTCACATTAACACCATTATCCCAGAAACCCTAGACCCACTCCAATTTGCATACCACCCCAACAGATCCACAGATGATGCAATCTCTATTGCACTCCACACTGCCCTTTCCCACCTGGACAAGAGGGACACCTATGTAAGAAAGCTATTCATTGACTACAGCTCAGCGTTCAACACCATAGTTGGTAGGTGATCAAATACTTATGTCATGCAATAAAATGCAAATTAATTACTTAAAAATCATACAATGTGATTTTCTGGATTTTTGTTTTAGATTCCGTCTCTCACAGTTGAAGTGTACCTATGATAAAAATTACAGACCTCTACATGCTTTGTAAAAAGAAAAACCTGCAAAATCGGCAGTGTATCAAATACTTGTTAAAAAAGTATTTAGTCAGCCACCAATTGTGCAAGTTCTCCCACTTAAAAAGATGAGAGAGGCCTGTCATTTTCATCATAGGTACACGTCAACTATGACAGACAAAATGAGAAAAGAATATCCAGAAAATCACATTGTAGGATTTTGAATGAATTTATTTGCAAATTATGGTGGAAAATAAGTATTTGGTCAATAACAAAAGTTTCTCTATACTTTGTTATATACCCTTTGTTGGCAATGACACAGGTCAAACGTTTTCTGTAAGTCTTCACAAGGTTTTCACACACTGTTGCTGGTATTTTGGCCCATTCCTCCATGCAGATCTCCTCTAGAGCAGTGATGTTTTGGGGCTGTCGCTGGGCAACACGGACTTTCAACTCCCTCCAAAGATTTTCTATGGGGTTGAGATCTGGAGACTGGCTAGGCCACTCCAGGACCTTGAAATGCTTCTTACGAAGCCACTCCTTCGTTGCCCGGGCAGTGTGTTTGGGATCATTGTCATGCTGAAAGACCCAGCCACGTTTCATCTTCAATGCCCTTGCTGATGGAAGGAGGTTTTCACTCAAAATCTCACGATACATGGCCCCATTCATTCTTTCCTTTACACAGATCAGTCGTCCTGGTCCCTTTGCAGAAAAACAGCCCCAAAGCATGATGTTTCCACCCCCATGCTTCACAGTAGGTATGGTGTTCTTTGGATGCAACTCATCATTCTTTGTCCTCCAAACACGACGAGTTGAGTTTTTACCAAAAAGTTCTATTTTGGTTTCATCTGACCATATGACATTCTCCCAATCCTCTTCTGGATCATCCAAATGCACTCTAGCAAACTTCAGACGGGCCTGGACATTTACATTTACATTTACGTTTACGTCATTTAGCAGACGCTCTTATCCAGAGCGACTTACAAATTGGTGCATTCACCCTATAGCCAGTGGGATGTCCCTGGCGGCGTAGTGTGTTACTGATGGTAGGCTTTGTTACTTTGGTCCCAGCTCTCTGCAGGTCATTCACTAGGTCCCCCCGTGTGGTTCTGGGATTTTTGCTCACCGTTCTTGTGATCATTTTGACCCCACAGGGTGAGATCTTGCGTGGAGCCCCAGATCGAGGGAGATTATCAGTGGTCTTGTATGTCTTCCATTTCCTAATAATTGCTCCCACAGTTGATTTCTTCAAACCAAGCTGCTTACCTATTGCAGATTCAGTCTTCCCAGCCTGGTGCAGGTCTACAATTTTGTTTCTGGTGTCCTTTGACAGCTCTTTGGTATTGGCCATAGTGGAGTTAGGTGTGTGATTGTTTGAGTTTGTGGACAGGTGTCTTTTATACTGATAACAAGTTCAAACAGGTGCCATTAATACAGGTAATGAGTGGAGGACAGAGGAGCCTCTTAAAGAAGAAGTTACAGGTCTGTGAGAGCCAGAAATCTTGCTTGTTTGTAGGTGACCAAATACTTATTTTCCACCATAATTTGCAAATAAATTCATTAAAAATCCTACAATGTGATTTTCAGGATTTTTATTTCTCAATTTGTCTGTCATAGTTGACGTGTACCTATGATGAAAATTACAGGCCTCTCTCATCTTTTTAAGTGGAAGAACTTGCACAATTGGTGGCTGACTAAATACTTTTTTTCCCCACTGTAGCTAGAATAAAATCTAAATCTGTGCAACAATTTATTGATAAGGGTAGCTTAAACTCCAGCGGATATTTCACTGTTTTCTTTTTGTAATTCACGCATCTCCGCTGGCAACTCGCCTAGCTCTTTCCCCTCTAGCTCTTAAACGATATAGTCTGAAACGAGTAGCCTAGGCTATATATAGACAATGAACAGATATAGTTTGAAATGTATTTCGAACAATGATAGGCCTATTTGGGGGGAAAGTTTGAATGGAGAGAGCGACGTGTAACTCTGTGACGTGATCACATCGGCTAAATTGCCTCATTGCCGCGCTCTGATGCATTGCAAAAAAAAAAAAAATGGCCGAGAATTTATGTAATGTATTCATTCACACAGCGAACCCACAGACCTGTCAATGGCAGGCTACCCTGTCTTTTTTTGTCATACTAAAAAGATTCCGCTAATGTCTCCAGTCATATAAAATATAGTAGGCTAAAATTGCATGAAATGTGTTTAGGCCTAAGGCCACAATTTTTGCCGGGCAAAGAAAGGAGAAAACTCTATTCACCATTTCTAAATTAGGCATTGGAATTCTTCGATGCAGCCCTCTCACAGGCTAGGTTAGGTTACTTACACATATACAATAAAGGAATGTTTTGCAAAGTTTTTATGTTTTTAGTTTTTATTTTACTTTTATTTAACTACGCAAGTCAGTTAAGAACAAATTCTTATACGGTTAATTCAAATGAATTATAAAAATAGTATCATGGAAAAGTTTCATGAATTGAGTGCCTGTGTTTGTAGCCATGTTTGCGACGTTAGGCTAGGCTATATGTTGTTTGAGATCTATTGTTTTGTTAATACGAACAAAGTTTTACAATATTCTGGAAATAACAAATATGGTTTAAGCATGGCTCTACAACCTTATTCCTGGAGAGATACCCTCCTGTAGGTTTTAACTCCAACCCTGTTCCTGGAGAGCTACCCTCCTTCATCATCAAAGACAATGTTCCAGATCCATCTACATGGAGAGACATCTCTCTCTTACCCTCGGTCTATAAAGTGTTCATGAAAAGCTTGCTTCCCGCATACTACCATGGCTTGTAGATACAGGCATTCTCTTTCCCAAACAACAGGCAAATATAGACAGACAGGGCATGAATGAGCATGTTTTTGCCTAAAAACTGGAATTGATGACTTCAAGCATGAATCCACAGAGCTTTCCACTGTGTTTCTGGACATGAATCCACAGAGTTTTCCTCTGTGTTTCTGGACATGAATGCACAACAGTTTTCCACTGTGTTTCTGGACTTCAGAGACGCCTCAGAGTGTACTCTTGTCATGAAACATACCAGCTATCTTAGATATAAGTTTAATGTTGCTGGCGACTGGGTGGAACAAGTTGAGGAGCTTGTCCATGAGTATTCAACGAGGCTTGATATGATTGACATTTCCCCTCTGCCTGTGGTCATGAAGCTAGATGCTGTGAGAGAGGAAAGATTCAACATCTGTTTGCCACAATTCTTTGCGGATGATTCCACACTCTACATGTCAGCACCCAAAGCCAGTGACCTCACTGAGATTCTAAATAAGGAGTTACAGTCAGTATCCGAATGGGTGATTAATAATAAACTGGTCTTAAATACATCTAAAACTACAAGCATTGTATTTGATTCAAAACATTCCACACCTCAACTGGAGTTGTGCATAAAGAGTGTGACCATTGACCAAGTTGAGGAAGCTAAACTCCTAGGTATAACATTGGACGGTCAATTATCATGGTCAAGTCATAAAGTTGTTGTGAAAATAGTTAGGGGATATGTCTGTTATAAAAACAACTTTTGTGTTTTTGACACAAAGATCAACTTTACTAGTTGTTCAGACTCTGGTCTTGTCCCGTCTTGATTACTGTCCGGTAACATGGTCAGGCGCAGCAAAGAAAGACCCTAGCAAAGCTGCAGCTGGCTCAAAACAAAGCAGAACACCTTGCCCTTAACTGCACACAAATAACTAACACCAACAACATGCATGCCAGTCTTTCCTGGTTGAGGGTTGACGAGAGATTTACTGCTTCTCTTCTAGTTTTTATGAGAAATACTACTGTAATGAAAATTCCAGATTGTCTGCATAATCGAATAACATTCAGCTCAGATACCTATAAACCACAAGACATGCCACCAGGGGTCTCTTCACAGTCCCCAAGTCCAAAACTAATTCATGGCAACACACAGTATTATACAGCGCCATGATCGCATGGAAATCCCTTCCATCTCCAATTATCAAGCAAATAGCTAAATGACCTTAAAAAAAAAGGTTAAACATCTCATGGAACGGCGGGGACTGTGAGGATCACACACACAGACACTAAACACACAGACACTAACACACACAGACACTATCACACACAGACACTCCAACACACACAGACACTAACACACACAGACACTAACACACACAGACACTAACACACACAGACACTAACACACAGACACTAACACACACAGACACTAAAACACACAGACACTAACACACAGACACTAACACACACAGACACTAAAACACACAGACACTAACACACACAGACACTAAACACAGACACTAACACACACAGACACTAACACACACAGACACTAACACACACAGACACTAACACACACAGACACTAACACACACAGACACTAAACACACAGACACTAAACACACAGACACTAACACACACAGACACTAACACACACAGACACTAACACACACAGACACTAAACACACAGACACTAACACACACAGACACTAACACACACAGACACTAACACACACAGACACTAACACACACAGACACTAAACACACAGACACTAACACACACAGACACTAACACACACAGACACTAACACACACAGACACTAACACACACAGACACTAACACACACAGACACTAAACACACAGACACTAACACACACAGACACTAACACACACAGACACTAAACACACAGACACTAAACACACAGACACTAACACACACAGACACTAACACACACAGACACTAACACACACAGACACTAACACACACAGACACTAACACACACAGACACTAACACACACAGACACTAAACACACAGACACTAACACACACAGACACTAACACACACAGACACTAAACACACAGACACTAAACACACAGACACTAACACACACAGACACTAACACACACAGACACTAAAACACACACAGACACTAACACACACAGACACTAACACACACAGACACTAACACACACAGACACTAACACACACAGATACTAAACACACAGACACTAACACACACAGACACTAAACACACAGACACTAAACACACAGACACTAAACACACAGACACTAAACACACAGACACTAACACACACAGACACTAAACACACAGACACTAACACACACAGACACTAAACACACAGACACTAACACACACAGACACTAAACACACAGACACTAACACACACAGACACTAAACACACAGACACTAACACACACAGATTCTCTAAAACACACAGACACTCCAACACGCAATTATTTAGTTGTATTGTTTGTATATTGTTGTACAAATATCACCTAGCACTGTGGTACTCTGCAAACGATGTTCCCTTCTGTATTTTACACCCTGAGTTAAATGTAATGCAGTCTGTTGCACACGCAGTTAATGGTTGCCGTTCATATAAAGACCTGTGCATTGCTAGACGCCTCGTTAACCTGGTAGCTGAGGGGGAGACAGGTGTTCTCACCAAAACATTCTATTATCAGAGGAGGTTTGACCGTGATGATCATGTGTTTTCTTCTATGCGGAATGAGCCTGATGTTGTTGTTGTTGTTGTTGAGCCCATAGGGAAGTGCTGATTTCGGAGGTGGACTGCTAATTCGATGGTTACACGGAGGAGCAGGGCCATTGCTGACAAGCTTCTCAAATACCAGCCCATCGTATCACGTTCCGACAAGCCTTAGATATACAGTAAGTGCAAGTTGGCAGTCTTGGGCCACGCACATAGACTTACGGGTACGTGGCCTTCAGATTGCAGGCCTGCCTAAGACTAGAGCAAAAACAACTGGCTTAGGTGCTGCTCTGTTTCAGCTGTTATGGGCCGGCTAGCTGTGTGGAGGAGAAGGTGTTTTCTGTATCCAAGACCTTTTAGTTGTTTGAATCCTTCTTAATGTAGTGTAATTTGTGTATTCGAATAAAGTATTTAAAATGTGTGTGTGTATATGCGTGTGTGTGCTTGTGTGTGTGTGTGTGTGTGTGTGTGTGGGTGTGGGTGTGTCTGTCAACCCTCAGTCCCGCAGGACTGTCACGCTTGTGAGACAGATCAAGGAGAAAGAAGTAGAGTGAGGAATCCTCAAGGTGGACGGTGAGGTGAACGTGTGTAGCGGTTAGGAGTAAAGCCTTGCCTATGAGGGATGATGAAGGATGATAGGGGTGGGTGGGGGGGGGGGGGAGAGAGAGAGAGAGAGATAGAGAGAAACAGCAGATAAAGAGCGATAGCAAGCTGGTCTGGAGCAAAACCCTGCACTTCCTCTCCTCTCTATCAGAGACTCTCTCTCTCCTCTCTATCAGAGACTCTCTCTCTCTCCTCTCTATAAGACTCTCTCTCTCCTCTCTATCAGAGACTCTCTCTCCTCTCTATCAGAGACTCTCTCTCTCCTCTCTATAAGACTCTCTCTCTCCTCTCTATCAGAGACTCTCTCTCTCCTCTCTATCAGAGACTCTCTCTCTCTCCTCTCTATCAGAGACTCTCTCTCTCCTCTCTATCAGAGACTCTCTCTCTCCTCTCTATCAGAGACTCTCTCTCTCCTCTCTATCAGAGACTCTCTCTCTCCTCTCTATAAGACTCTCTCTCTCCTCTCTATCAGAGACTCTCTCTCTCCTCTCTATCAGACTCTCTCTCTCCTCTCTATAAGACTCTCTCTCTCCTCTCTATCAGAGACTCTCTCTCTCCTCTCTATCAGAGACTCTCTCTCTCCTCTCTATCAGAGACTCTCTCTCTCCTCTCTATCAGAGACTCTCTCTCTCCTCTCTATCAGAGACTCTCTCTCTCTCCTCTCTATCAGAGACTCTCTCTCTCCTCTCTATCAGAGACTCTCTCTCTCCTCTCTATCAGAGACTCTCTCTCTCCTCTCTATAAGACTCTCTCTCTCCTCTCTATCAGAGACTCTCTCTCTCCTCTCTATCAGAGACTCTCTCTCTCCTCTCTATAAGACTCTCTCTCTCCTCTCTATCAGAGACTCTCTCTCTCCTCTCTATCAGAGACTCTCTCTCTCCTCTCTATCAGAGACTCTCTCTCTCCTCTCTATCAGAGACTCTCTCTCTCCTCTCTATCAGAGACTCTCTCTCTCCTCTCTATAAGACTATCTCTCTCCTCTCTATCAGAGACTCTCTCTCTCCTCTCTATCAGAGACTCTCTCTCTCCTCTCTATCAGAGACTCTCTCTCTCCTCTCTATCAGACACTCTCTCTCCTCTCTATCAGAGACTCTCTCTCTCCTCTCTATCAGAGACTCTCTCTCTCCTCTCTATCAGATACTCTCTCTCTCCTCTCTATCAGAGACTCTCTCTCTCCTCTCCATCAGATACTCTCTCTCTCCTCTCTATCAGAGACTCTCTCTCTCCTCTCTATCAGAGACTCTCTCTCTCCTCTCTATCAGAGACTCTCTCTCTCCTCTCTATCAGAGACTCTCTCTCTCCTCTCTATCAGAGACTCTCTCTCTCCTCTCTATAAGACTCTCTCTCTCCTCTCTATCAGAGACTCTCTCTCTCCTCTCTATCGGAGACTCTCTCTCTCTCCTCTCTATCAGAGACTCTCTCTCTCCTCTCTATCAGAGACTCTCTCTCTCCTCTCTATAAGACTCTCTCTCTCCTCTCTATCAGAGACTCTCTCTCTCCTCTCTATCAGACTCTCTCTCTCCTCTCTATAAGACTATCTCTCTCCTCTCTATCAGAGACTCTCTCTCTCCTCTCTATCAGAGACTCTCTCTCTCCTCTCTATCAGAGACTCTCTCTCTCCTCTCTATAAGACTCTCTCTCTCCTCTCTATCAGAGACTCTCTCTCTCCTCTCTATCAGACTCTCTCTCTCCTCTCTATAAGACTCTCTCTCTCCTCTCTATCAGAGACTCTCTCTCTCCTCTCTATCAGAGACTCTCTCTCTCCTCTCTATCAGAGACTCTCTCTCTCCTCTCTATAAGACTCTCTCTCTCCTCTCTATCAGAGACTCTCTCTCTCCTCTCTATCAGACTCTCTCTCTCCTCTCTATAAGACTCTCTCTCTCCTCTCTATCAGAGACTCTCTCTCTCCTCTCTATCAGAGACTCTCTCTCTCCTCTCTATCAGAGACTCTCTCTCTCCTCTCTATCAGAGACTCTCTCTCTCCTCTCTATCAGAGACTCTCTCTCTCTCCTCTCTATCAGAGACTCTCTCTCTCCTCTCTATCAGAGACTCTCTCTCTCCTCTCTATCAGAGACTCTCTCTCTCCTCTCTATAAGACTCTCTCTCTCCTCTCTATCAGAGACTCTCTCTCTCCTCTCTATCAGAGACTCTCTCTCTCCTCTCTATAAGACTCTCTCTCTCCTCTCTATCAGAGACTCTCTCTCTCCTCTCTATCAGAGACTCTCTCTCTCCTCTCTATCAGAGACTCTCTCTCTCCTCTCTATCAGAGACTCTCTCTCTCCTCTCTATCAGAGACTCTCTCTCTCCTCTCTATAAGACTATCTCTCTCCTCTCTATCAGAGACTCTCTCTCTCCTCTCTATCAGAGACTCTCTCTCTCCTCTCTATCAGAGACTCTCTCTCTCCTCTCTATCAGACACTCTCTCTCCTCTCTATCAGAGACTCTCTCTCTCCTCTCTATCAGAGACTCTCTCTCTCCTCTCTATCAGAGACTCTCTCTCTCCTCTCTATCAGAGACTCTCTCTCTCCTCTCCATCAGATACTCTCTCTCTCCTCTCTATCAGAGACTCTCTCTCTCCTCTCTATCAGACTCTCTCTCTCCTCTCTATCAGACACTCTCTCTCCTCTCTATCAGAGACTCTCTCTCTCCTCTCTATCAGAGACTCTCTCTCTCCTCTCTATCAGAGACTCTCTCTCTCCTCTCTATCAGAGACTCTCTCTCTCCTCTCCATCAGATACTCTCTCTCTCCTCTCTATCAGAGACTCTCTCTCTCCTCTCTATCAGAGACTCTCTCTCTCCTCTCTATCAGAGACTCTCTCTCTCCTCTCTATCAGAGACTCTCTCTCTCCTCTCTATCAGAGACTCTCTCTCTCCTCTCTATAAGACTCTCTCTCTCCTCTCTATCAGAGACTCTCTCTCTCCTCTCTATCGGAGACTCTCTCTCTCTCCTCTCTATCAGAGACTCTCTCTCTCCTCTCTATCAGAGACTCTCTCTCTCCTCTCTATAAGACTCTCTCTCTCCTCTCTATCAGAGACTCTCTCTCTCCTCTCTATCAGACTCTCTCTCTCCTCTCTATAAGACTATCTCTCTCCTCTCTATCAGAGACTCTCTCTCTCCTCTCTATCAGAGACTCTCTCTCTCCTCTCTATCAGAGACTCTCTCTCTCCTCTCTATCAGAGACTCTCTCTCTCCTCTCTATCAGAGACTCTCTCTCTCCTCTCTATCAGAGACTCTCTCTCTCCTCTCTATCAGAGACTCTCTCTCTCCTCTTTATTCCTTTCCTTTTTATTTTTCAACAGCAGGAAATGATTCTCTCTACAGACCTCTCTCTCTCCCTCACACTTTCTTGGCTGATTCCTCCCTCTCTGGTGAAGAAAGAGAAACGCTTTCTGTTTTTCACATCACTACTCTTTCAGAGCAATACTACGGTATATCTGTAGCAGTCTGGCGTTCAAACATTATTAGTTTTCTTTCAATGCGATGAAATGAAAGAGACAGTGAGTGAGATAAAAAAAGAGTGGGGGGGGGAGACAGAGAGAGCGGGTGTCTGAGCGTGCGCGTGGCCCTGTCCTCCAGTGTGCTCTGGGCCTGGGAACGTGTTGATGACCTCACCATATGTAACATCATATCTCAGAGCCATGACCAGACAGCCAGGCATTGCACAGGGTAGTTGTTACCTGGTGTCTGAGTGGGCTGGAACATGGGAGTCGCTGTGTGATGTCTTCACCTGCAGAGAGAAAAGACAACCGTGTAAGAAAAACACCAGAGCAACTGAGTGTTCTATCCCCTCTGACCAGAACACTCAGTGTTCTATCCCCTCTGACCAGAACACTCAGTGTTCTATCCCCTCTGACCAGAACACTCAGTGTTCTATCCCCTCTGACCAGAACACTCAGTGTTCTATCCCCTCTGACCAGAACACTGAGTGTTCTATCCCCTCTGACCAGAACACTGAGTGTTCTATCCCCTCTGACCAGAACACTGAGTGTTCTATCCCCTCTGACCAGAACACTGAGTGTTCTATCCCCTCTGACCAGAACACTCAAGTGTTCTATCCCCTCTGACCAGAACACTCAGTGTTCTATCCCCTCTGACCAGAACACTGAGTGTTCTATCCCCTCTGACCAGAACACTCAGTGTTCTATCCCCTCTGACCAGAACACTCAGTGTTCTATCCCCTCTGACCAGAACATCGGCCGTCACGTCCTGACAATTCTACATGTTGAATAGCCGCCATTCGTCGACACCCATTAGAGTGATCGCTAAAACACCTCGGCCAATCATCTTTGTGGTGTCTGATCTATAACTGACTGACTGTTGGTATTTGTGGTGTCTGATCTATAACTGACTGACTGTTGGTCTTTGTGGTGTCTGATCTATAACTGTCTGATCTATAACTGACTGAAAAAGTATTGGTAACATATATTTGGATAGACTGTAGAGAATCCACTAACCCTAACCCTCTCTACAGATGGACTATCTACAGATGGACTATCTACTTTATTTGTATTTTATTTCCCCTTTATTTAACCAGTTAAGCCAGTTGAGAACAAGTTCTCATTTACAACTGCGACCTGGCCAAGATAAAGCAAAGCAGTGCGATAAAAACAACAACACAGAGTTACATATGGGGGTACAAAAACGTACAGTCAATAACACAATAGAAAATAGAAAATCTATATACAGTGTGTGCAAATGTAGTAAGTTAAGATGGACAACATACAGATGGACAACCTACAGATGGATATTCACTGTCTTCTTGAAAAGCAACTCCAGATTTGGCCTTGTGTTTTAGGTTATTGTCCTGCTGAAAGGTGAATTCATCTCTCAGTGTCTGGTGGAACAAGTGCTCAGCATATGTGGGAACTCCTTCAAGACTGTTGGAAAAGCATTCCAGGTGAAGCTGGTTGAGAGAATGCCAAGAGTGTGCAAAGCTGTCATCAAGGCAACGGGTGGCTATTTGAAGAATCTCAAATATAAAATATATTTGGATTTGTTTAACACTTTTTTAGTTCCTACATGATTCCATATGTGTTATTTCATAGTTTTGATGTCTTCACTATTATTCTACAATGTAGAAAATAGTAAACATAAAGAAAAACCCTTGAATGAGTAGGTGTGTCCAAACTTTTGACTGGTACTGTAAGTATACAGACCTTTTACTCAGTACTTTGTTGAAGCATCTTTGGCAGCGATTACAGCCTCAAGTCTTCTTGGGTATGACGCTACAAGCTTGGCACACCTGTATTTGGGGAGTTTCTCCCATTCTTCTCTGCAGATCCGCTATGGCTCTGTCAGGTTGGATGGGGAGCGTTGATGCACAGCTATTTTCAGGTCTCTCCAGAGATGTTAGATCTGGTTCAAGTCCGGGCTCTGGCTGGGCCACTCAAGGACATTCAGAGACTTGTCCCGAAGCCACTCCTGCGTTGTCTTGGCTGTGTGCTTAGGGTCGTTGTCCTGTTGGAAGGTGAACCTTCACCCCAGTCTGAGGTCCTGAGCGCTCTGGAGCAGGTTTTCATCAAGGATCTCTCTGTACTTTGCTCCATTCATCTTTCCCTCGATCCTGACTAGTCTCCCAGTCCCTGCCGCCCAAAACATCCCCACAGCATGATAACGCCACCACCATGCTTCACCGTAGGGATGGTGCCAGGTTTCTTCCAGACCAGATGCTTGGCATTCAGGCCAAAGAGTTCAATCTTGGTTTCATCAGACCAGTGAATCTTGTTTCTCATCGTCTGAGAGTCCTTTAGGTGCCTTTTGGCAAACTCCAAGCGGGCTGTCATGTGCCTTTTACTGAGGAGTTGCTTACGTCTGGCCACTCTACCATAAAGGCCTGATTGGTGGAGTGCTACAGAGGTGGTTGTCCTTCTGGAAGGTTTTACCATCTCCACAGAGCCACTGACCATCGGGTTCTTGGTCACCTCCCTGACCAAGGCCCTTCTCCCCCGATTTGGCCGGGCGGCCAGCTCTAGTTAAAGTCTTGGTGGTTCCAAACTTCGTCCATTTAAGAATGATGGAGGCCCCTACACCAGATCTGTGCCTCGAAACAGGATGCACCTGAGCTCAATTTCGAGTCTCATAGCAAAGGGTCTGAATACTTAAATAAATAAGGTATTTCTGTTTTTTTTATTTTTATAAATTAGCAAAGAAATCTAAAAACCTGTTTTCACTTTGTCATTATGGGGTATGTAGATTGATGAGGGAAAACATGTATTTAATCGATTTTAGAATAAGGCTGTAATGTAACAAAATGTGGAAAAAGGGAAGGGGTCTGAATACTTTCCGAATGCACTGTATTCTAATACATTTACATTTTAGTCATTTAGCAGACGCTCTTATCCAGAGCGACTTACAGTTAGCGAATAGATCTTTTTTTTTTTTTTTTTTTTTTTTTTTTATACTGGCCCCCCGTGGGAATCAAACCCACAACCCTGGCGTTGCAAACGCCATGCTCTATCAACTGAGCTACATCCCTGCCGGCCATTCCCTCCCCTACCCTGGACGACGCTGGGCCAATTGTGCGCCGCCCCATGGGTCTCCCGGTCGCGGCCGGCTGCGACAGAGCCTGGATTCGAACCAGGAAATAACTCACATGCTGGGCACACTTTGGGTCCCGACCCATAGTTTAAGATACAGCCCATGTTTCTTTGTTTATGTATGTGTGCTCAAACCTGTTTCAGGTGTGTGTACGTGTATGTGTGTGTATGTGTGTGTGAGGGTGTGTGTGTGAGGGTGTGAGGGTGAATGTGAGAGTGTGAGGGTGTGTGTGTGTATGTGAGGGTGTGTGTGTGTGAGGGTGTGTGTGTATGTCTAATTAGAGGGTCCCTCTGAGAATGACTCACACTTTACTGGTTAAGAGACGGGTCACAGGTCACAGGTCACATATCACAAAACTTAATTCACGGTATCACAATTCCAGTGGGTCAGAAGTTTACATACACTAAGTTGACTGTGCCTTTAAACAGCTTGGAAGATTCCAGAAAATTATGTCATGGCTTTAGAAGCTTCTGATAGGCTAATTTACATAATTTGAGTCAATTGGAGGTGTACCTGTGGATGTATTTCAAGGCCTACCTTCAAACTCAGTGCCTCTTTGCTTGACATCATGGGAAAATGAAAAATAATTGTTGACCTCCACAAGTCTGGTTCATCCTTGGGAGCAATTTCCAAATGCCTGAAGGTACCACGTTCATCTGTACAAACAATAGTACGCAAGTATAAACACCATGGGACCACGCAGCCATCATACCGCTCTGGAAGGAGACGCGTTCAGTCTCCTAGAGATGAACGTACTTTGGTGCGAAAAGTGCAATTCAATCCCAGAACAACAGCAAAGGACCTTGTGAAGATGCTGGAGGAAACAGGTACAAAAGTATCTATATCCACAGTAAAACGAGTCCTATATCGACATAACCTGAAAGGCCGCTCAGCAAGGAAGAAGCCACTGCTCCAAAACCGCCATAAAAAAGCCAGACTACTGTTTGCAACTGCACATGGGGACAAAGATCGTACTTTTTGGAGAAATGTCCTCTGGTCTGATGAAACCAAAATATAACTGTTTATGTTTGGAGGAAAAAGGGGGTCGCTTGCAAGCACAAGAACACCATCCAAACCGTGAAGCACGGGGGTGGCAGCATCATGCTGTGGGGGTGCTTTGCTGCAGGAGGGACTGGTGCACTTCACAAAATAGATGGCATCATGAGGAAGGAAAATTATGTGGATATATTGAAGCAACATCTCAAGACATCAGTCAGGAAGTTAAAGCTTGGTCGCAAATGGGTCTTCCAAATGGACAATGACCCCAAGCATACTTCCAAAGTTGTGGCAAAAAGGCTTAAGGACAACAAATTAAAGGTATTGGAGTGGTCATCACAAAGCCCTGACCTCAATCCTATAAAAAATGTGTGGGCAGAACTGAAAAAGCGTGTGCGAGCAAGGAGGCCTACAAACCTGACTCAGTTACACCAGCTCTGTCAGGAGGAATGGGCCAAAATTCACCCAACTTATTGTGGGAAGCTTGTGGAAGGCTACCCGAAACATTTGACCCAAGTTAAACAATTTAAAGGCAATGCTACCAAATACTAATTGAGTGTATGTAAACTTCTGACCCACTGGGAATGTGATGAAATAAATAAAAGCTTAAATAAATCATTCTCTCTACTATTATTCTGATATTTCACATTCTTAAAATAAAGTGGTGATCCTAACTGACATAAGACAGGGAATTGTTACTAGGATTAAATGTCAGGAATTGTGAAAAACTGAGTTTAAATGTATTTGGCTAAGGTGTATGTAAACTTCCGACTTCAACTGTATTTGCTTAAATCACTGAACACAACAGGCTATTAGAGCCAGGCTTCTATTAGAACTAGGCATCTATTGTACACAGCTTTTTCTCATTTGCATAGTTATTTGTTAATTCCAGCATTCACTTGCAGCATTTTAATACATTTCTTCATTTCCTGTTATAATTTACACACTGTCATGTTTCCTTGTATCTTGGCTATATTTTTTAATAATATTTAAATTGAATTATAATGCCCAATTCATGCAGTCCCATTTTTTACCAGGATAAGCATTTTATAGATCTGCCATGCACATGGGCTCCCGAGTGGCGCAGTGGTCTAAGGCACTGCATTGCAGTGCTAGCTGTGCCACTAGAGATCCTGGTTCGAATCCAGGCTCTGTCGTAGCCGGCCGCGACCGGGAGACCCATGGGGCGGCGCACAATTGGCTAAGCGTCGTCCAGGGTAGGGGAGGGAATGGCCAGCAGGGATGTAGCTCAATTGGTAGAGCATGGCGTTTGCAACGCCAGGGTTGTGGGTTCGTTTCCTACGGGGGGCCAGTATGAAAAATGTATGCACTCACTAACTGTAAGTCGCTCTGGATAAGAGCTTCTGATAAATGACTAAAATGTAAATGTAATGCTGGCAAGTTTCGGAGTGGGAGTAGACTCGGGCCGCAGCCTGGTCTCATAGAATAGACGTAACATAGTAAATGTAAATCCTGGACACTCAAATTAGTATGATATGTTACGTTTGGTAAATAAGACAGATGGCTGCTTAAAGCAAAAAAATGAGCGGTCGGTCGGTGGGTGGGTGTATAACGCGAACTTCTAGCAACCTAAAGAGGTTGCGAGTTTGAATCTCATCACGGACAATTTTAGCTAATTAGCAACTTTTCTACTACTTGCTATTTTTTAGCTACTTTGCAACTACTTAGCATGTTAGCCAACCCCTTCCTCTAACCTTAACCCTTTTAGCTAACCCTTCCCCTAACCCTAACCTTAACCCTTTAACCTAACTCCTAAACTTAACCCTAACCTTAACCCTAGCCTAGCTAACGTTAGGCACCTAGCTAGAATTCGCAAACATATCATACATTTTATAAATTCGTAACATATTGTACATTTAGAAAATTCTTAACATATTGTACGTTTTGCAAATTCTAAACATATAATACGAATTATAATTCGTAACATGGTCAGACAAAATGGGTGATGGACATCCACAAAATAATATATCCATAAGAAACATATCATACTAAATGGAGAGTACCAGATTTACATCCATTAATAATAGGAACGCACTGATAAACGCACTGATACCAGGTTGTGGCTGATGTGGGTGGACGTCTAGTTTAATACATCCATTGAATATACACCATCACAAACAAGTTGTCACGAGGCTGCCCCTCCTCCTTGCTCGGGCAGGCTTCGGCGTTCGTCGTCACCAGAGTACTAGCTGTCTGTATTGATCACACCTGTTATCCATTATGGTAATTAGTTTCCCTATTTTACCCTCTGGTTCCCTCGTGGTGTTGTGCGTGATTGTTCTTTGTTTTGCTGTCTTTTGGTGAGCCGGTATTTGCTCTTCTCTGCTATTTTTGTTCCAGTAAAGAACTTTGTTTTTATAGTTCTGTGTCCTGCGCCTGATTCCATCCTACCGCTACACACAAGTCCATTACTACATATTTTTAGGCATGTCCTAAGAATCATTATAAGACTAATAAAATGTATTTTCAAAACATATTTTGAGTTGAATAATGTTACTGGTCTGTGCAGCCTATATGGCTGAGCCATGAATATGAAATCAATAGTTAGGCTACCCTGATCGCAGTCAACACACATATATTTTATAGTAGGCTAAGAATATAATGAAATATAATAGCATAAAATACAAAGGAAAATGTTCCCATACAACTTGCGTCATGGCAACGTGTGGAACCGCTATCATCAACAACAAAAAAATGATATTTTGAACCACTTTTCATCTCTTTCCTACCCTCACTCCACTTTGTTAGGGAGCAGGCGTAGGGTCTTACATTGAGAGTATCCTCATCATGATGCCAATAGAAAATAATAGCAATCTATATTTTCAAAAGCATTTGTTCATATTTCACCACCTCCGCAGGCTTTTAGAGTTGCCTCCACGCGATCGAGCAAAGTAATAGGCCTACTCTTGATTTAGGCTACATCAGGGGCGCAACTTTGGTTTTAGAAGTGGGGGGGGGGGGGGGGACATAATCATTTATATATCTATTTTTTTTATCCGGTCGCATAAACACTCCAAACAGAACCGCTCGGAGGCGTCCGCATGGTCCTAAAGCATGCCTACCCGACCGCTCGGAGGCGTCCGCATGGTCCTAAAGAATGCCACCCGACCGCTCGGAGGCGTCCACATGGTCCTAAAGCATGCCTCCCTGACTGTTCGGAGGCGTCCGCATGGTCCCAAAGCATGCCCACCCGAACCGCTCGGAGGCGTCCGTATGGTCCTAAAGCATGCCCACCCGAACCGCTTGGAGGCGTCCGTATGGTCCTAAAGCACACCGCTGTATCATAATCAGATGATAAAACAGGGGGAGACAAAACTGCAATTTCAAAATGGGGGGGGGGGGGGGGGGGGGGACATCGCCAGTGAAAGTTGAACACCTGAGCTACATTACTAAATGCTAAATGTTTCTGATCAGTGATAGATGAGCTCTAGCTATGAGCTATACCTCCACCTCCACACAGCCAGAGAATTAACCAAATATACAGACGGAGATTCAGTGAAAATTAAAATCACATTGATCGAGACAAGTCAGTGAAGTCACAGGCTTTTGGTCGGTATCCTAGGCTACCAAGGGGGAGAGAGTAAATAAACAATAACTTGGTAAGCTACATAACATTCTGGCTAAATGTTCTGATCAGGGCAAAAAAATTAGCCATCAAGACAAGGTGATCATGAGCAGCTTCAGCTCAACTTAGCTAACATCACCACAGCCTGACTGTCGCCTAACCAATATCCAAACGGAGATTCAGTGAAAATAAAAAATCGGACATTGATTTATCAAGACGAGTCCCCACGCTTTGTCTCAAAGCAACGCAAAACGGTGCTGAAATAGTTGACAACACTACTGGCTAATGCTTCAAATCCTATTATAACAATTGGATGACTTTGGGTGTTTCAGTAAGCAACAATTTGTTGCCTTCATTTGCATTAGCCTAGTTTATTCCAATAGTTTCATCATTCAGTGATATTTATTCCCACAGTCATTCATTATGAATCCATCCAGTTGTGGCTAAGAAAACAGTGCATGCTTAGTGGTGGGCTATGCGAAGAGATGGGTGAAGTCACATGCCTTGCAAAGTTTAGAACGGGCAGGTGGATGGTTAACGGGCACTGCCTAGCAACTATCAAAAGTTTAGAACTGGCAGGATAGTTAACGGGCACTGCCTAGCAACTATCAAAAGTTTAGAACTGGCAGGATAGTTAACGGGCACTGCCTAGCAACTATCAAAAGTTTAGAACTGGCAGGAGGATGGTTAACGGGCACTGCCTAGCAACTATCAAAAGTTTAGAACTGGCAGGTGGATGGTTAACGGGCACTGCCTAGCAACTATCAAAAGTTTAGAACTGGCAGGAGGATGGTTAACGGGCACTGCCTAGCAACTATCAAAAGTTTAGAACTGGCAGGAGGATAGTTAATGGGCACTGCCTAGCAACTATCAAAAGTTTAGAACTGGCAGGATAGTTAACGGGCACTGCCTAGCAACTATCAAAAGTTTAGAACTGGCAGGAGGATGGTTAACGGGCACTGCCTAGCAACTATCAAAAGTTTAGAACTGGCAGGAGGATGGTTAACGGGCACTGCCTAGCAACTATCAAAAGTTTAGAACTGGCAGGAGGATGGTTAACGGGCACTGCTTAGCAACTATCAAAAGTTTAGAACTGGCAGGAGGATGGTTAACGGGCACTGCCCAGCAACTATCAAAAGTTTAACAGCGTAGTGCGTGCCATTACCGCCTCAGCATTACGGCTACGTTTCATACCAAGCCGTAGGCAGAACATTACCCAAATGATTACTAGGTTGTTAGGCAGAAAAAAAGGGTTTGATACCCGGCAAAACCTTTCAGATGTAAGGAAAAGCAGGAAAAAATTGGCGGGAAAAACATCTTGGTTTGAAAGGTCTATTAGTACGCCTCTATTTAAATTTCTTTTTTTCCCTTGACAGAATAATTATTCTCCACTTTGACTTTCGGCAGTTCTTACTTTCGCCACTAGAGGGCGACCGGACAATTTGCCGGGGTCTGTACTCCTGAAATTGTTGACTTATTGTGCTTGCCAGTTAGCTAAGCTAACAGCAGCCAATGCCTAGGATTTTCTTACTGGTGATAAAAACGGATGATTGCCATCACTTTTTTAGAGTCATTACACTGAAAAAAACTATAAACGCAACAATTTCAAACATTTTACTGAGTTACAGTTCATATAAGGAAACCAGTCATTTGAAATAAATTCATTAGGCCCTAATCTATGGATTTCACATGACTGGGAATACAGATATGCATGTCTTGGTCACAGATACCTTTTTTTTTAAAGTAGGTGTGTGGATCAGAAAATCAGTCAGTATCTGGTGTGACCACCATAGAGTTGATCAGGTTGTTGATTGTGGCCTGTGGAATGTTGTCCCACTCCTCTTCAATGGCTGTGTAAAGTTGCTGGATATTGGCGGGAACTGGAACACGCTGTCGTACACGTCAATCCAGCGCATCCCAAACACGCTCAATGGGCGACATGTCTGGTGAGTATGCAGGCC
Organism: Coregonus lavaretus; assembly: GCF_964263955.1. Taxonomy (NCBI): domain Eukaryota; kingdom Metazoa; phylum Chordata; class Actinopteri; order Salmoniformes; family Salmonidae; genus Coregonus; species Coregonus lavaretus. Next base: position 122,158 of record NC_140018.1, on the reverse strand, counting down.
ATGGAAGAACTGGGACATTTTAAGTTTCCAGGAATTGTGTACAGATTCTTGCAACATGGGGCCGTGCATTATCATGCTGAAACATGAGGTGAAGGCGGCGGATGAATGTCACGACAATGGGCCTCAGGATCTCGTCACAGTATCTCTGTGCATTCAAATTGCCATCGATTAAATGCAATTGTGTTCGTTGTCCGTAGCTTATGCCTGCCCATACCATAACCCCACCACCACCATGTGGCACTATGTTCACAGCATTGACATCAGCAAACCGCTCGTCCACATGACACCATACACGCTGTCTGACATCTGCCCTGCACAGTTGAAACCGGGATTTATCCGTGAAGAGCACACTTCTCCAGCGTGCCAGTGGCCATCGAAGTCGGATACAACGGCGAACTGCAGTGAGGTCAAGACCCTGGTGAGGACGACCAGCACGCAGATGAGCTTCCCTGAGACGTTTTCTGACAGTTTGTGCAGAAATTCTTCAGTTGTGGAAACCCACTGTTTCATCAGCTGTCTGGTCTGAGACGATCCCACAGGGGAAGAAGCCGGAGGTGGAGGTCCTGGGTTGGCGTGGTTACACGTGGTCTGGGGAGGTCCTGGGTTGGCGTGGTTACACGTGGTCTGCGGTTGTGGGGCCGGTTGTGACGTACTACCAAATTCTCTAAAACGATGTTAGAGGCGGCTTATGGTAGAGAAATGTACATTCAATTCTCTGGCAACAGCTCTGGTGGACATTCCTGCAGTCCGCCTGCCAATTGCACACTCCCTCAAAACATGAGACATCTGTGGCATTGTGTTGTGTGACAAAACTGCACATATTAGAGTGGCCTTTTATTGTCCCCAGCACAAGGTGCACCTGTGTAATGCTCATGATGTTTAATCAGCTTCTTGATATGCCACACCTGTCAGGTGGATGGATTATCTTGGCAAAGGAGAAATGCTCACTAACAGGGATGTAAACAAGTTTGTGAACAAAAGTTGAGAGAAATAAGCTTTTTGTGCGTATGGAACATTTCTGGGATCTTTTATTTCAGCTCATGAAACATGTGACCAACACTTTACATGTTGCGTTTATATTTTTGTTCAGTATAAATGTAACAATTAAAACATTACACCCCCCCCCCCCCCACCACCCCTAAGGAGCAGGTTAACACCCCTGTGTCAGTCAGTTAAGAACCAGACTACGGGTCCTCCTCTTAGGTTGCCGAGCTGCCTGAAGGACCCGGCTGTCATCTGAGATGCCTAAATAGCTGACCTGTGACCTGGTTGGCCAGGTGACGGCGACGGCTCTGAGACAGGGAGAGAGAGAGAGAGAGAGAGAGAGAGAGAGAGAGAGAGAGAGAGAGAGAGAGAGAGAGAGAGAGAGAGCGACTCGCCTAGTCTCCTGAGGTGCATGCAGGTGCTGTTGTTGATTTCCGCTAATTATAATTATTTATTTATTTATATGTTTATTAGTGAATTAACACCCAGGGTGTGTCCCAAATGGTACCCTATTCCCTATATAGTGCACTACTTTAGACCAGAGAATGGTACCCTATTCCCTTTATAGTGCACTACTTTAGACCAGAGAATGGCACCCTATTCCCTATATAGCGCACTACTTTAGACCAGAGAATGGCACCCTATTCCCTATATAGTGCACTACTTTAGACCAGAGAATGGTACCCTATTCCCTTTATAGTGCACTACTTTAGACCAGAGAATGGCACCCTATTCCCTTTATAGTGCACTACTTTAGACCAGAGAATGGCACCCTATTCCCTATATAGTGCACTACTTTAGACCAGAGAATGGCACCCTATTCCCTATATAGTGCACTACTTTAGACCAGAGAATGGCACCCTATTCCCTATATAGTGCACTACTTTAGACCAGAGAATGGCACCCTATTCCCTATATAGTGCACTACTTTAGACCAGAGAATGGCACCCTATTCCCTTTATAGTGCACTACTTTAGACCAGAGAATGGCACCCTGTTCCCTTTATAGTGCACTACTTTAGACCAGAGAATGGCACCCTGTTCCCTATATAGTGCACTACTTTAGACCAGAGAATGGCACCCTATTCCCTTTATAGTGCACTACTTTAGACCAGAGAATGGTACCCTATTCCCTTTATAGTGCACTACTTTAGACCAGAGAATGGCACCCTATTCCCTATATAGCGCACTACTTTAGACCAGAGAATGGCACCCTATTCCCTATATAGTGCACTACTTTAGACCAGAGAATGGTACCCTATTCCCTATATAGTGCACTACTTTTGACCATGTTACATTTTAGTCATTTAGCAGACGCTCTTATCCAGAGCAACTTACAGTATTGAGTGCATACATTTTCATATTTTTTTGTTGTACTGATCCCCCCATGGGAATCAAACCCACAACCCTAGCGTTGCAAGTGCCATGCTCTACTAACTGAGCTATATGGGACCAGAGCCCTAGGGGCAAAATAGTGTACTACAAATGGAATAGGGTGCCATTTGGGATGCAATCTTAATGACGGTATTAACTAAGCTTGGTTATTCAGTAAACGTGTTAATCGTGGTTAAAGAGGTTGATTTAGATGTAGACGTCTGTTTTTACATGTAAAGGTAACAATAGAGTATAGTAGAGTAGAGTAGAGTAGAGTAGAGTATAGTATATTAGAGTATAGTATATTATATTAGAGTATAATAGAGTAGAGTATATTATCGTATAGTATAGTTGAGTACAGTAGAGTATAGTATAGTAGAGTAGGTTAGAGTATAGTATAGTAGAGTAAAGTAGAGTATAGTATGATAGAGTAGAGTAGTCTAGTAGAGTATAGTATAGTATATTAGAGTATAGTAGATTATATTAGAGTAGAGTAGAATAGAGTTTAGTAGAGTATAGTAGCATATAGTATAGTTGAGTACAGTAGAGTATAGTATAGTAGAGTTTAGTAGAGTATAGTAGAGTATAGTAGAGTATAGTAGCGTATAGTATAGTAGAGTACAGTATAGTAGAGTATAGTAGAGTAGGTTCGAGTATAGTATAGTAGAATAAAGTAGAGTATAGTATGGTAGAGTAGAGTAGAGTATAGTATAGTATAGTATATTAGAGTATAGTATATTATATTAGAGTGTAGTATAGTTGAGTATAGTAGAGTATAGTAGAGTATAGCCTAATGATTGTGTATTTTAAAAAATATAGATTTGTATTTGTATTTGTATTTGTTCCTTAAATTGAAGTAGCCATGGGCAAATACAATTTATAGAACACAAAGGAACGTTTTACATCTTCCTAAGTTTGAGGGTGGTTTTAACCTTCCAGACTTAGAATTGTATCAACTCGCCACCCAAGGCTTTTACTAGAGACATATAGTAAAATGCACTAAAGAGGAACAATGGGTACATATTGAAGATGCGCATGCTCATCCCCAGAATATTGTCAATATTGTCTATTGTCAAAGGATAAAGCTAAGAACATTAACAACTTCATAGTTAAGAACACTATAACAATATGGAAGAAAATGAAACGTATTCTACAAGAACCAAATATCACTCCCTAGAATCACAACCTTATGGAATAGTCTTTGGATAGCTTTTCAGAATTTGTCGATAAATTGGTCCACATGGAAAACTAAAGGCATAGAGACCGTAACTGACTTGGTAACAGGAAACACATTTATTTCCATGACAGCTTTGGACTGACCAATGAAGATATTTTCAAATACATGCAACTTAAAAGTTTCATATCACGAAATTTCTAAATGAAATCTTTTGGACATCAGATCAACCTTGAGGGATTCCTTTTTGAGTCGGAAAAGCATATTCATACGATAGGTAAGATCAACCAAACTTTACAGAGAGCCGATCCAACTGAAAATCTCTTAGAATTGTCTTTTAACTGTTGGAACCAAGATTTAAAAAGAACTGATGTTGGCACAAGATGGAGGGACAGTTGGGAGTATAACTAACGAAATTACAGTTAACTAAAATGTACACTTAATCCAGTATAACCTAATGTATAGAATGTATTACACAAGAGACAAAATTCACAAATTCTACAGCACAACGGCAGAGTCATGTCTTCAGTGTAAAACTAACAATGACTCAATAATCCATGCTTTTTGGGAATGCTGTAAAGTTCAGAAGTTGTGGGCGGAGCTAGAAAGTTGGCTGTCAGAAGTATTAAAATATAAACTTACTTTTAATCCATCTGTCTGCATATTTCAGGCTGTCGACTAATCATGATGGTTAACCATGTTATCTAGGCATGATATAAATATTGGAGTAGTAACAGAATTTGAGTTATTTATTTTTCTAGTTGAACTGCAAAAACCCTAGAACAGGGAAAGCAACGTGACGGAGAGAGAAGAACCCTAGAACTGTGATGAGTGTGATTAGAAGGAGTCAGGCGCAGGAGGGTAATTCACCCGAATACAGAGTTTATTCTGTCGTACACAGTTGCGCTGGATAGCGACAACAAAATACAGTCACAGGGGAATAATCTACCCCGGCAATACAAGGTACAGGTAGCTCCACCGAGCTACACTCAACTCAACTCACATAAAAAAGGGGGCAGAGGGAACAGTTATACACAGACTAATGAGGGGATATGAACCAGGTGTGTGTGATTGACAAGACAAGACAAATGGAATGATGATATATGGAGTGGCTAGTAAGCCGGTGACGACGAAAGCCGAAGCCTGCCCGAACAAGGAGGGGAGGCAGCTTCGGGGGAAGTCGTGACAAGAACAGGGAACGCAACGTCAAGGAGAGAGAAGAGAGGGAAGAGAAGAATAGTCCTGGTCTTCTTCAACCCCTCTGACGCTGGACATCTGATACCCAACACACATTTACAAAAACGACATTGTTCTATGTACCTGTCATGACTTGCCCTCATGGGTTGAGGATCAAAGATGCCGGTTAGGCAAAGGTTTGAACATCCCCTTTCCTGGGGGGCCAGTTTTATGACCGGTCGTAAATCCCTTACAGAAACGTTATTTTCCATGCCATGCAGTATTGGGAGAGAGAATTTCCCTGTGGAACAAAAGGAAGTCTTCCCGCCAAGACTCCAACATCCAAAAGTGGATAATGAAACAATATTCCTACTCCAAAGAATGTGGGAAATGGTCGGTGGGGACTTAAAGAACAATCATGTCAAATGCATTACTATGTTGTGATGTCATTAAAGATGGTGGAACAACATAACTGTATCTCTGGGGGGTGTACACATCCCAGTTATGAGGTTTGCATCTAATTGTTGTATAAAATGAATGATTAAGTATAATAATACTTTTGTGAAGATAACAATGTGATTTTAGCATTCTAGATGCTAATTGTTTTCCATATAGATTTTTTCTCAGTCAGTGGCCACACCCAGATGAACACAAACATGATGAAACGGCCCCCTTTTCTACTCAAGTATAAAACCCCACGTGACGAAATTCACCTCAGACCAAGCAGATTACGGTATAAACCGGATGTTGCAAATATTTGAATTTCTACCAGACCAGGAAGCGTGAAGCTGAAGCCCCACTCTACAGACCAGCAGATGTGAAGCTAAACGTTAAAATGGTTAAGACCAGAAAGACCAGAAAACGTGAGACGTTAGTCCATACGTTTGAAATGGTGAGACCAGAAAGACCAGAAAACGTGAGACGTTAGTCCATACGTTTGAAATGGTGAGACCAGAAAGACCAGAAAACGTGAGACGTTAGTCCATACGTTTGAAATGGTGAGACCAGAAAGACCAGATAACGTGAGACGTTAGTCCATACGTTTGAAATGGTGAGACCAGAAAGACCAGAAAACGTGAGACGTTAGTCCATACGTTTGAAATGGTGAGACCAGAAAGACCAGAAAAAGTGAGACGTTAGTCCATACGTTTGAAATGGTGAGACCAGAAAGACCAGATAACGTGAGACGTTAGTCCATACGTTTGAAATGGTGAGAAACTCTGAAACTCTCAATTATCTACACAAGAAGAATAAACTCACTAGACCGTAGCAATACCAGTCTGCAGCTGGCATGTATAGTCGTCTAGAGAACTTTCACTAAAGACACGAGAGAGGAGAGGACAATCCCTCTCAGACAACCATTTGTACATATGAAGTATCTATTCTAACAGATCAACTCTACAAACTACAGGGTACGCTGAAGTATCCATTCGAACCACCACTACGACCAGAAACTCTACCAAGGACATTGGGATCTCTGGTGGATAAAAACCAGAGTCCTACATCATCAACTCAACTATCGAGGACAGCTACACGTAAATACATGTTGCATTTCTAATCCGAATGAGCGGGTGCTAAACATTTGTATTTCCGTGAGCGTAGTTTCCAAGGTAACAACAATAGTTTGAATCTCTGTCTCTCCCTTCCACTCTGACCCTCCTTCTACCCAAGCATTCATGCTATTGTTAGTCCAGTCCACTAGGGACCTGTTTTCATTGTATTACGTTAGTAATCAATAACCTACAGTGGGGAAAAAAAGTATTTAGTCAGCCACCAATTGTGCAAGTTCACCCACTTAAAAAGATGAGAGAGGCCTGTAACTTTCATCATAGGTACACGTCAACTATGACAGACAAAATGTTCAGAAAATCACATTGTAGGATTTTTAATGAATTTATTTGCAAATTATGGTGGAAAATAAGTATTTGGTCAATAACAAAAGTTTCTCAATACTTTGTTATATACCCTTTGTTGGCAATGACAGGTCAAACGTTTTCTGTAAGTCTTTTTCACACACTGTTGCTGGTATTTTGGCCCATTCCTCCATGCAGATCTCCTCTAGAGCAGTGATGTTTTGGGGCTGTCGCTGGGCAACACGGACTTTCAACTCCCTCCAAAGATTTTCTATGGGGTTGAGATCTGGAGACTGGCTAGGCCACTCCAGGACCTTGAAATGCTTCTTACGAAGCCACTCCTTCGTTGCCCGGGTGGTGTGTTTGGGATCATTGTCATGCTGAAAGACCCAGCCACGTTTCATCTTCAATGCCCTTGCTGATGGAAGGAGGTTTTATCCACGATACATGGCCCCATTCATTCTTTCCTTTACACGGATCAGTCGTCCTGGTCCCTTTGCAAAAAAACAGCCCCAAAGCATGATGTTTCCACCCCCATGCTTCACAGTAGGTATGGTGTTCTTTGGATGCAACTCAGCATTCTTTGTCCTCCAAACACGATGAGTTGAGTTTTTACCAAAAAGTTATATTTTGGTTTCATCTGACCATATGACATTCTCCCAATCCTCTTCTGGATCATCCAAATGCACTCTAGCAAACTTCAGACGGGCCTGGACATGTACTGGCTTAAGCAGGGGGACACGTCTGGCACTGCAGGATTTGAGTCCCTGGCGGCGTAGTGTGTTACTGATGGTAGGCTTTGTTACTTTGGTCCCAGCTCTCTGCAGGTCATTCACTAGGTCCCCCCGTGTGGTTCTATGATTTTTGCTCACCGTTCTTGTGATCATTTTGACACCACGGGGTGAGATCTTGTGATCGAGGGAGATTATCAGTGGTCTTGTATGTCTTCCATTTCCTAATAATTGCTCCCACAGTTGATTTTGTCAAACCAAGCTGCTTACCTATTGCAGATTCAGTCTTCCCAGCCTGGTGCAGGTCTACAATTTTGTTTCTGGTGTCCTTTGACAGCTCTTTGGTCTTGGCCATAGTAGAGTTTGGAGTGTGACTGTTTGAGGTTGTGGACAGGTGTCTTTTATACTGATAACAAGTTCAAACAGGTGCCATTAATACAGGTAACGAGTGGAGGATTTGTCTGTCATAGTTGACGTGTACCTATGATGAAAATTACAGGCCTCTCTCATCTTTTTAAGTAGGAGAACTTGCACAATTGGTGGCTGACTAAATACTTTTTTCCCCCCACTGTATGTGTGTTTGTATTGTGTTATTATTGATTTATTTAGTAAATGAATAATTAAGCCAATTTGCGTATTGCTGATTCATCAATAAGGTTAGGGTTCTTGCAGGTTCAAGGATTATGCGACGTTCAGAATGAGACTGATAAGAGGTAATTATTGAATAAGTGACTGTTATCGATATTTAACATATATATCTAAGAGTTTCATTTGGGAGATGGTCACTCGTTAAACAACTTCTTCCGTGGTGCCCCAAATTCATAATGAGTTAATTGTTACATGATTAATTTAATCGAGTGACAATTAAACATAGTTAGTTGATTCGATAGATAACATACATTAAAGTAAGTCACGTCACGACATACCACAAGCCTGAAACACATTTAGTGGTTTGCATTACGACAGTGGTTTAAATCTCTGGTGTAATATTAGGTTTGCATTACGACAAAGGTTTAAATCTCTATTGTAGTATTACTGCATTACAACAAATGTTTAAATCTCTTTTTTATTATTAGATTTGCATTACGGCAGTGGTTTAAATCTTCCTTCCTACATTTCAAAGTGAAGAATAAAATGTTATACATTTCAGTAAATACGATTAAGTGATTATTTAATAATTAATACATTTACATATTGCATGTATGTTTTATTGAAGAATATTGATATTATTGAATTATGTTAATATTATTACCATCTTTAAAAATACAACATGTATTTGAACATCACTAAAGGTGTTGACTTCACTAAAGTATGACACTATTTGAACATCACTAAAGATATTAAACAGTCCAGCTACTGACCAACTCCTCACTGTTTTTTTGCACCGCTGATACCTCCTTACTCCTTGCCAATATTGACAAAGACACATCATTATGAGAACCCAGAGAGAGAGAGAGAGAGTTAGAGTTAGTCCAGTATTAGAATAAGACAGAGTAAAGTCCCATAAGAAGGAGGAGAGACGGGAGGAGAAGGAGGAGAGACGGGAGGAGAAGGAGGAGAGACGGGAGGAGCAGGAGGAGAGACGGGAGGAGAAGGAGGAGAGACGGGAGGAGAAGGAGGAGAGACGGGAGGAGAAGGAGGAGAGACGGGAGGAGAAGGAGGAGAGACGGGAGGAGAAGGAGGAGAGACGGGAGGAGAAGGAGGAGAGACGGGAGGAGAAGGAGGAGAAGGAGGAGAGAATAGAGAGTAAAGGAAAGAGAGAATGATAGATTAACAGTTACTCCAGAGACAAGAGGAGGAGGAGGAGGAGGAGGGACAGGAGGAGGAGGAGGAGGAGGAGGCTGTGGAGGAGGAGGAGGAGGAGGAGGGACAGGAGGAGGAGGAGGAGGAGGAGGAGAGACAGGAGGAGGAGGAGGAGGAGGAGGCTGTGGAGGAGGAGGAGGAGGGACAGGAGGAGGAGGAGGAGGAGGAGGAGAGACAGGAGGAGGAGGAGGGACAGGAGGAGGAGGAGGCTGTGGAGGAGGAGGAGGAGGAGGAGGCTGTGGAGGAGGAGGAGGAGGAGGGACAGGAGGAGGAGGAGGCTGTGGAGGAGGAGGAGGAGGAGGAGGAGGAGGAGGAGGAGGAGGAGGAGGAGGAGGAGGAGGAGGAAGCTGTGGAGGAGGAGGAGGAGAGACAGGAGGAGGAGGAGGAGAGACAGGAGGAGGAGGAGACTGTGGAGGAGGAGGAGGAGGAGGAGGAGGAGGAGGAGGAGACTGTGGAGGAGAGACAGGAGGAGGAAGAGGAGAGACAGGAGGAGGAGGAGACTGTGGAGGAAATACAGGAGGATGAAAATAGATAGAAAGAGAGAGACAGTAACAGTCCAGTCTTACCTCAGTGTAAAGCCATGTCAGAGGGAAGTGCTATAGATCCACACAGTGATAAAAACCTTTACAATCCCACCAGACAACGTCTACCAAAACACACAATCCACCAGACAACGTCTACCAAATCACACAAACCTAAACACATGCACGGCAACTTTGTCTCTCTAACACGCTCTCTCTCTTCTCTAACACGATCTCTCGCTACTCTTCACTAACACGATTTCTCGCTCTCTCTTCTCTAACTAGCTACATCTCTCGCTCTGTTTTTCTGTTCTCCAGAAGAAAAGTTGGTTGGTTGGCACTCTCTCTCTCTCCCTCTCTGTAAAGGTGTCAGTTACATTACTCACTAACCCACCTCTCTCTCTCTCTCTCTCTCTCTCTCTCTCTCTCTCTCGCTCTCTCGCTCTCTCGCTCTCTCGCTCTCTCGCTCTCTCGCTCTCTCTCTCTCTCTCTCATTGGCATGGGGAAACAAGTGAAATAGATAATAAACAAAAGTGAAATAAACTATATAAAATGAAGAGTATACATTAAACTCACGAAAGGAATAGAGACATTTCAAATGTCATATTATGGCTATGTAGTGTTATAACGACTATCTCGCTCTCTAGTAAATGTGGAACAGGTCTTGTCCCAACTCTCTCTTCCGCGGCGGCCTCCTCATACTCCTCCCTCTCCCTCTCTCTCTCCAGAAGGTCGAGGGTCGTCCATAAACATCCCCTGATCAAGTATTTTCACAGCAAATGGAGACGGCAGCATGGGATGTCTAGGAAAACACGCCTGACAGAAAAGAGGCGGGTCACTGGAGCGGTGGAAGGAGGAAACCAGGTCTCTGTCCCAGATGGCACCCTACTCCCAACATAGTGCACTTCTTTTGACCTGAACCACCATATGGGCCCTGGTCAAAATGCAGTTGTAGGGAATAGGGTGCCATTTGGACGCAGCCCAGGTGGCATATGGGACAGCTAAGGGAGAGAGAGACGGACGGACGGACGGGGGAGAGAGAGACGGACGGACGGGGGAGAGAGAGACGGACGGACGGACGGGGGAGAGAGAGACGGACCGACGGACGGACGGACGGGGGAGAGAGAGAGACGGACGGACGGGGGAGAGAGAGACGGACGGACGGACAGGGGAGAGAGAGACGGACGGACGGACAGGGGAGAGAGAGACGGACGGACGGACGGGGGAGAGAGAGACGGACGGACGGACGGGGGTGAGAGAGAGACGGACGGACGGACGGGGGAGAGAGAGACGGACGGACGGACGGACGGACGGGGGAGAGAGAGAAGGACGGCCGGACGGACGGACGGGGGAGAGAGAGACGGACGGACGGACGGGGGAGAGAGAGACGGACGGACGGACGGGGGTGAGAGAGAGACGGACGGACGGACGGGGGAGAGAGAGACGGACGGACGGACGGACGGACGGGGGAGAGAGAGACGGACGGACGGACGGACGGACGGGGGAGAGAGAGACGGACGGACGGACGGACGGGGGAGAGAGAGACGGACGGACGGACGGGGGAGAGAGAGAGATGGACGGACGGACGGACGGGGGAGAGAGAGACGGACGGACGGACGGGGGAGAGAGAGAGACGGATGGACGGACGGGGGAGAGAGAGAGACGGACGGACGGACGGGGGAGAGAGAGAGACGGACGGACGGACGGGGGAGAGAGACGGACGGACGGGGGAGAGAGAGACGGACGGACGGACGGACGGGGGAGAGAGAGACGGACGGACGGACGGGGGAGAGAGAGAGACGGATGGACGGACGGGGGAGAGAGAGAGACGGACGGACGGACGGGGGAGAGAGAGAGACGGACGGACGGACGGGGGAGAGAGACGGACGGACGGGGGAGAGAGAGACGGACGGACGGACGGACGGGGGAGAGAGAGACGGACGGACGGACGGGGGAGAGAGATATACGGACGGACGGACGGACGGGGAGAGAGAGAGACGGACGGACGGGGGAGAGAGACGGACGGACGGACGGACGGGGGAGAGAGAGACGGACGGACGGACGGGGGAGAGAGAGACGGACAGACGGACGGGGGAGAGAGAGACGGACGGACGGACGGGGGGGAGAGAGAGACGGACGGACGGACGGGGGAGAGAGAGAGACGGACGGACGGGGGGAGAGAGAGAGAGCGAGACATTGTTACAACACTGTATATAGACATAATATGACATTTGAAATGTCTTTACTCTTTTGGAACTTCTGAGTGTAATGTTTACTGTTAATTTTATATTATCTACTTCACTTGCTTTAACAACGTTAACATATGTTTCCCATGCCAATAAAGCCCTTAAATTGAAATTGAGACGGAGAGCGAGTTAGAGAGAGAAACAGAGAGAGAGAGAGAGAGAGAGAGAGAGAGAGAGAGAGAGAGAGACAGAGACAGAGAGAGAGCCCTTCAATTGAAATTGAGAGACGAGAGAGAGAGAGAGAGAGAGAGAGAGAGAGAGACAGAGACAGAGAGAGAGCCCTTCAATTGAAATTGAGAGACGAGAGAGAGAGAGAGAGAGAGAGAGAGAGAGAGAGAGAGAGAGAGAGAGACAGAGAGAGAGAGCCCTTCAATTGAAATTGAATTGAAATTGAGCGAGAGAGAGAGAGAGAGAGAGAGAGAGAGAGAGAGAGACAGAGAAATAGACAGGTGAAGGTGTAAACTTGGCAGTAGAAAACCTGAACAGCGTATTTGACCTCTCAGCTTCCCGATCAAATCAAAAAATGTCAAGCAGACAACCTAAGAAAATTAACAACAATGACAAATGATTTGATGAAGAATGCAAAAACCTAAGAAAGAAATTGAGAAACCTTTCCAACCAAAAACATACAGACCCAGAAAACCTGAGCTTACGCCTTCACTATGGTGACTCACTAAAACAATACAGAAATACACTACGGAAAAAGAAGGAACAGCATGTCAGAAATCAGCTCAATGTAATTGAAGAATCCATAGAATCTAACCATGTCTGGGAAAATTGGAAAACAAACAACAACACGAAGAGTTATCTATCCAAAACGGAGATGTATGGGTAAACCACCTCTCCAATCTTTTTGGCCCTACAACAAAGAACAAACAGCAAAAACATATACATGATCAAATGCAGATCTTAGAATCAACTATTAGAGACTACCAGAACCAACTGGATTCTCCAATTACATTGAATGAACTACAGGACAAAATACAAACCCTCAAACCCCAAAAGGCCTGTGGTGTTGATGGTATCCTCAATGAAATAATAAAATATACAGACCCAAAATTCCAATTGGCTATACATAAAACCTTTAACATTATCCTCAGCTCTGGCATCTTCCCCAATATTTGGAACCAAAGACTGATCACCCAAATCCACAAAAGTGGAGACAAATTTGACCCCAATTACTACCATGGGATATGCGTTAACAGCAACCTTGGGAAAATCCTCTGCATTATCATTAACAGCAGACTCGTACATCTCCTCAGTGAAAACAATGTACTGAGCAAACGTCAAATTGTATTTTTACCAAATTACCGTACGACAGACCACGTATTCACCCTGCATACCCTAATTGCCAAACAAACAAACCAAAACAAAGGCAAAGTCTTCTCATGCTTTGTTGATTTCAAAAAGGCTTTTAACTCAATTTGGCATGAGGGTCTGCTATACAAATTGATGGAAAGTGGTGTTGGGGAAAAACATACGACATTATAAAATCCATGTACACAAACAACAAGTGTGTGGTTAAAATTGGCAAAAAAAAACACACATTTCTTTCCACAGGGCAGTGGGGTGAGACAGGGATGCAGTTTAAGCCCCTCCCTCTTCAACATATATATCAACGAATTGGCGAGGGCACTAGAAGAGTCTGCAGCACCCGGCCTCACCCTACTAGAATCTGAAGTCATACGTCTACTGTTTGCTGATGATCTGGTGCTTCTGTCCCCAACCAAGGAGGGCCTACAGCAGCACCTAGATCTTCTGCACAGATTCTGTCAGACCTGGGCCCTGACAGTAAGTCTCAGTATGACAAAAATAATGGTGTTCCAAAAATGTTCCAGTTGCCAGGACCACAAAAACAAATTCCATCTAGACACTGTTGCCTTAGAGCACACAAAAAACTATACATACCTCGGCCTAAACATCAGCGCCACAGGTAACTTCCACAAAGCTGTGAACGATGTGAGAGACAAGGCAAGAAGGGCCTTCTATGCCATCAAAAGGAACATAACATTTGACATACCAATTAGGATCTGGCTAAAACACAAACAGACCCCACAGAGCCCCAGGACAACAACAACACAATTAGACCCAACCAAATCATGAGAAAACAAAAAGCTAATTACTTGACACATTGGAAAGAATTATCAAAAAAAGACAGAGCAAACTAGAATGCTATTTGGCCCTAAACAGAGAGTACACAGTGGCAGAATACCTGACCACTGTGACTGACCCAAAATTAAGGAAAGCTTCGACTATGTACAGACTCAGTGAGCATTGCTATTGAGAAAGGCCGCCGTAGGCAGACCTGGCTCTCAAGAGAAGACAGGCTATGTGCACACTGCCCACAAAATGAGGTGGAAACTGAGCTGCACTTCCTAATCTCCTGCCAAATGTATGAACATATTAGAGACACATATTTCCCTCAGATTACAGCGATCCACAAAGAATTCGAAAACAAACCCAATTCTGATAAACTCCCATATCTACTGGGTGAAAAACCACAGTGTGCCATCACAGCAGCAAGATTTGTGACCTGTTGCCAAAAGAAAAGGACAACCAGTGAAGAACAAACACCATTGTAAATGCAACCCATATTTATGTTTATTTATTTTCCCATTTGTACTTTAACTATTTGCACATCGTTACAACACTGTATATATACATAATATGACATTTGAAATGTCTTTATTCTTTTGGAACTTCTGAGTGTAATGTTTACTGTTAATATTTATTGTTTATTTCACTTTTGTTTACTATCTACTTCACTTGCTTTGGCAATGTTAACATACGTTTCCCATGCCAATAAAGCCCTTAAATTGAATTGAAATGGAAGGAGTAGGAAGAGGAGGAGATAGTTGTAAAGAGATTAAAGCAAATTAAGTATACACACCCACACACCCACACACCCACACACCCACACACATACATATACACACCTTATCCACACCCACCGCAACACACTCCTTACCCACACACACAGTTAGGGTAGCAAAATGTTCCATAAATTCTAAACTTAAAATAAATTCCCAGTTTTTCCAGAAATCCCGGGTTGGAGGATTCCGGGAATCAGGAGGGAAGAAGCAGGAGATCCAGAAACCTCCAACCGGGATGGTTGCACACAGCCTGCCCTTACCACTGTAGGCTCCCGGGGGCCAGTTCTATGAGTGGTTATCGCCCTGGTAACCCTATCCCCTTCCTTTCATGTAAAATACATTGTGCCTCTTCTCCTCCCTCCTCCCCATCTCCTCCTCCTCCATCCCCCTGTTTCCCCCCGGGGAGGTGTAACCCTAACCTTGTCTATGGAGCTCCAAAATGCCCCTTTTCCAGGCATAAGAGATTAAAGAGAAAAAAGACTGGAGAGAAAGAAAGAGAATGAGTGTGGGGGGGGGGGGGGGGGTGGGGTGACACACACACACACACAAACACACACACAAACACACACACACACACACACACACACACACACACACACACAAACACACACACACACACACACACAGCTTGTAACCTGAATGTTGACAACCGCTATAGCCTCAATATTCTCATTCAATCCCCATACCCCATTGATTGTAGACCTGGCTAGCAGATCAGATCACATAACAGAAGTGTTTTCTACTGAAAAGGTTACAGAGCCTGAGGAGAGAAAGACAGACAGAGAGAGAGGAACATACAATCTTGATAAACTCCCATATCTATTGGGTGAAATACCACAGTGTGCCATCACAGCAGCAAGATTTGTGACCTGTTGCCACAAGAAAAGGGCAACCAGTGAAGAACAAACACCATTGTAAATACAACCCATATTTATGTTTATTTATTTTCCCTTTTGTACTTTAACTATTTGCACATTGTTACAACACTTTATATAGACATAATATGACATTTGAAATGTCTTTATTCTTTTGGAACTTCTGAGTGTAATGTTTACTGTTAATACTTATTGTTTATTTCACTTTTGTTTACTATCTACTTCACTTGCTTTGGCAATGTTAACATACGTTTCCCATGCCAATAAAGCCCTTACATTGAAGAGAGAGAGAGAGAGAGAGAGAGAGAGAGAGAGAGAGAGAGAGAGAGAGAGAGAGAGAGAGAGAGAGAGAGAGAGAGAGAGAGAGAGAGAGAGAGAGAGAGAGAGAGAGAGAGAGAGAGAGAGAGAGAGAGAGACAGACACACATACATACACACACACATGTGAATACATACATACACACACACATAAATACAGTGCATTCGGAAAGTATTCAGACCCCTAGACTTTTTCCACATTTTGTTACGTTACAGCCTTATTCTAAAATGGATTAAACCAGCAGTTAAAAACCAGCAATGTCTAGAGAGGGAAAGAGAGAGAGAGAGAGACACACAGAGAAAAGCTCTGCACCATTCACTTTTTACTGATGACCAAATTCACTGTCTTGGAAATCTTGACTGTCCATTGCTCATTTGTCCCAATTGAAATAAAAAACACAATGAAGATTTTAATAGCAAGGTGATAAACAGATATCTGAGTATGAAAGTACAGAGCAGTGCCGCAGTGGTGCGTGCTTAGTCCCCGGCCAAGCACGACTCCAACACCATCAATAAGTTTGCCGACGACACAACAGTGGTAGGCCTGATCACCGACAACGATGAGACAGCCTATAGGGAGGAGGTCAGAGACCTGGCCGTGTGGTGCCAGGATAACAACCTTTCCCTTCAGTACATCACTGGGGCCAAGCTTCCTGCCATCCAGGACCTCTATACCAGGCGGTGTCAGAGGAAGGCCCTAAAAATTGTCAAAGACTCCAGCCACCCTAGTCATAGACTGTTCTCTCTGCTACCGCACGGCAAGCTGAAACGGGGCACCAAGTCTAGATCCAAAACGCTCCTTAACAGCTTCTACCCCCAAGCCAAAAGACTGCTGAACAGTTAATCAAATGGCTACCCTGACTATTTGATTCGACCCCCCCTTTTTTGACGCTGCTGCTACTCGTTGTTTATTATCGATGTATAGTCACTTTACCCCTACCTACAGTGCCTTCAGAAAGTACTCAGACCCCTTGACTTTTTCCACATTTTGTTACGTTACAGCCTTATTCTAAAATGGATTAAAAATAATAATAATAATCCTCAGCAATCTACACACAATACATAATGACAAAACGAAAACAGGTTTTTAGACATTTACGTAAGTATTCGGACCCTTTGCTATGAGACTTGAAATTGAGCTCAGGTGCATCCTGTTTCCTTTGATCATCCTTGAGATGTTTCTACAACTTGATTGGAGTCCACCTGTCTATACAAGGTCCCACAGTTGACAGTGCATGTCAGAGCAAAAACCAAGCCATGAGATTGAAGGAATTGTCCGTAGAGCTCCGAGACAGGATTGTGTCGAGGCACAGATCAGGAGAAGGGTACCAAAAAATGTCTGCAGCATTGAAGGTCCCCAAGAGCACAGTGGTCTCCATCATTTTTAAACAGAAGAAGTTTGGAACCACCAAGACTCTTCCTAGAGCTGGCCACATGGCCAAACTGAGCAATCGGGGGAGAAGGGCCTTGGTCAGGGAGGTGACCAAGAACACGATGGTCACTCTGACAGAGCTCTAGAGTTCGTCTGTGGAGATGGGAGAACCTTCCAGAAGGACAACCATCTCTGCAGCACTCCACCAATCAGGCCTTTTATGGTAGAGTGGCCAGAGGGAAGCCACTCCTCAGTAAAAGGCACATGACAGCCCGCTTGGAGTTTGCCAAAAGGCACCTTAAGACTCTCAGACCAAACAAGAATCTCTGGTCTGATGAAATGAAGATTGAACTCTTTGGCCTGAATGCCAAGTGTCATGTCTGGAGGAAACCTGGCACCATCGCTATGGTGAAGCATGGTGGTAGCAGCATCATGCTGTGGGGATGTTTTTCAGCGGCAGGGACTGGGAGACTAGTCAGGATCGAGGGAAAGATGAACGGAGCAAAGTATAGAGAGATCCTTGATGAAAACCTGCTCCAGAGCGCTCAGGACCTCAGACTGGGGCGAAGGTTCACCTTCCAACAGGACAATGACCCTAAGCACACAGCCAAGACATTTCAGGAGTGGCTTCGGGACATGTCTCTGAATGTCCTTGAGTGGCCCAGCCAGAGCCCGTATTAAACCTGATCGAGCATCTCTGGAGAGACCTGAAAATAGCTGTGCAGCGACGCTCCCCATCCAACCTGACAGAGCTTGAGAGGATCTGCAGAGAAGAATGGGAGAAACTCCCCAAATACAGGTGTGCCAAGCTTGTAGCATCATACCCAAGAAGACTCAAGGCTGTAATCGCTGCCAAAGGTGCTTCAACAAAGTACTGTTTAAAGGGTCTAAATACTTATGTAAATGTAATATTTCAGTTTTTTATTTTTAATAAATTAGCAAAAAAAATTACACATCTGTTTTTGCTTCGTCATTATGGGGTATTGTGTGTAGATTGATTTTGTATTAAAAAAAAAATCTATTTTAGAATAAGGCTGTAACCTAACAAAAGTCAAGGGGTCTGAATAAATTCCGTACATATTACCTCAATTACCTGGACTAACCTGTACCCACACATTGACTCGGTACCGGTACCCCCTGTATATAGTCTCATTATTGTTATTTTATTGTTGCTTTTTTATTTTTTTACTTTAGTTTATTTAGTAAATATTTTTTATTAACTCTTATTTTTCTTAAAACTGCATTGTTGGTTAAGGGATTGTAAGTAAGCATTTCACGGCATTTTCACCTGTTGTATTCAGCGTCCGTGACAAATAACATTTGGTTTGATTTGAGTATGTTAGTTGGCCAACCAGAAAGAGAGTGCTTCTCTCTTCCACTTCTGTTTCAGAAGGAAACATGAGACCACCCTCGTTTCTCTCGCTTCACCCATTACTCCCCCTCCTCACCCTTCCTCCCCTGTCCTCCCTCAATCCCTTAACCACAGTTACCACACTCCCCAGTCACCCCCTACCCCCAAACCACTCCCAAGTCAGCCCCCTACCCCTTAACCACCCCTCAGTCAGCCCCCCACCCCCTAACAACTCTCCAGTCACCCCCCAGTCAGCCCCCTACCCCCAAACCACTCCCAAGTCAGCCCCCAACCCCCTACCCACCCCCCTGCCAGCCCCCCATTCCCTAACCACCCCCCAGTCGGTCCCCCCACCCCTTAACCACTCCCCAGTCAGCCCCCGCATCCCCTAGTCAGCCCCCTTAACCACACCCCAGGCAGCCCCCTAACCACACCCTAGTCAGTGTGTGTGTGTGTGTCTCAGCGCAGTATGAATAATGCAGGTTAATCTCATTAGGGGTGAGATCCCTTTCAGAGCCTGTTAATTAAATGATGAGTCGGGTTCCCAGGTGCCTGCCTTCTAAATAATGCTACAGCTCACTACAGGAACAGTCGTGTGTGTGTGTGTGTGTGTGTGTGTGTGTGTGTGTGTGTGTGTGTGTGTGTGTGTGTGTGTGTGTGTGTGTGTGTGTGTGTGTGTGTGTGTGTGTGTGTGTGTGTGTGTGTGTGTGTGTGTGTGTGTGTGTGTGTGTGTGTGTGTGTCAGAGACAGAAATAGAGACAGATACATGGGCAGAGAGAGAGAGAGAGAGAGAGAGAGAAAGAGACAGACTTTACGGTATGTTGCCTGTAAAAAATAAATAAAAATAATCGGACAATGTTTTTTTTTAGAATCCAATTCATACAGTCCCATTTCTTACCACATTCTTGCCGGGATAAGCCTTTTATATCTCCTGTGCACATGCCGGAAAGTTTAGGAGTGGGATTAGACGCAGCCTGGTCTCATAGACTACACGTAACATATCATACATACTAAATATGTATGTTCCGGATTTAACACCAGAATAATAGGAAACGCACTGATACCAGGTTGTGGGGCCGATATGGGTGGACGTCTAGTCTAACACATCCATTGAACATACACCATCACAAACAAGTCCATTACTAATTATTTTTTAGGCAGGTCCTAAGAATCATTATAAGACTAATACAATGTATTTTCAAAAACAATAGAATGGCATATTTTGAGTTGAATAATGTTACTGGTCTGTGCAGCCTATATGGCTGAGCCATGAATATAAAATCACAGTCAACACACTTTATAGTAGTATATAATGAAATATAACAGAATAAAATATAAAATAATATTTTTCCCCCCAACTTGTGTCACGGAAATACACTATATATACAAATGTATGTGGACGCCCCTTCAAATTAGTGGATTTGGCTATTTCAGCCACACCCGTTGCTGACAGGTGTATAAAATTGAGCACACAGCCATGCAATCTCCATAGACAAACATTGGCAGTAGAATGGCCTTATTGAAGAGTTCAGTGACGTTCAAAGTGGCATCGTCAAAGGATGCCACCTTTCCAACATGTCAGTTTGTCAAATTTCTGCCCTGATAAAGCTGCCCCCGGTCAACTGTAAGTGCTGTTATTGTGAAGTGGAAACGTCTAGGAGCAACAACGGCTCAGCCGCGAAGTGGTAGGCCACACAAGCTCACAGAACGGAACCGCTGAATGCTGAAGTGTGTAGCGCGTAAAAATTGTCTGTCCTCAGTTGCAACACTCACTACCGAGTTCCAAACTGCCTCTGGAAGCAACGTCAGCACAATAACTGTTCGTTGGGAGCTTCATGAAACCGGTTTCCACGGCAGAGCAGCCGCACACAAGCCTCACCATGCGCAATGCCAAGCGTCGGCTGGAGTGGTGTAAAGCTCGCCGCCATCGGACACTGGAGCAGTGGAAACGCGTTCTCTGGAGTGATGAATCACGCTTCACCATCTGGCAGTCCGATGGATGAATCTGGGTTTGGCGGATGCCAGAAGAACGCTACCTGCCCGAATGCATGGTGCCAACTGTAAAGTTTAGTGGAGGAGGAATAATGGTCTGGGGCTGTTTTTCATGTTTTGGGTTAGGCCCCTTAGTTCCAGTGAAGGGAAATATTAATACTACAGCATTCAATGACATGGAATCTGTGCTTCTAACTTTGTGGCAATAGTTTGGGGAAGGCCCATTCCTGTTTTAGCATGACAATGCCCCCGTGCACAAAGCGAGGTCCATACAGAAATGGTTTGTTGAGATCGGTGTGGAAGAACTTGACTGGCCTGCACAGAGCCCTGACCTCAACCCAATCAAACACCTTTGGGATGAATTGGAACGCCTGACTGCGAGCCAGGCCTAATCGCCCAACATCAGTGCCCGACCTCACTAATGCTATTGTGGCTGAATGGAAGAAAGTCCCCGCAGCAGTGTTCCAACATCTAGTGGAAAGCCTTCCCAGAAGAGTGGAGGCTGTTATAGCAGCAAAGGGGGGGGGGGGACCAACTCCATATTAATGCCCATGATTTTGGAATGAGATGTTGGTGGAAGTACCACCAGTCATTGTTTATTTAGTTTGTTGAATTAGATTCTGAACATTATAATTACATTTCTGTATTGGATATTTATTTGTTTTATAGATCTATTTTTATCTTTAATATTATGATCTACTATTCTTAAATATGTTGTTTTAATATCTACTATTCTTATTGTTGTTTTAATATCTACTATTCTTATTGTTGTTTTAATATCTACTATTCTTCTTGTTGTTTTAATATCTACTACTCTTCTTGTTGTTTTAATATCTTCTATTCTTCTTCTTGAAGTCCAGGATCCAGTTGCAGAGGGAGGTGTTTAGTCCCAGGGTCCTTAGCTTAATGATGAGCTTTGAGGGCACTATGGTGTTGAATGCTGAGTTGTAGTCAATGAACAGCATTCTCACGTAGGTGTTCCTTTTGTCCAAGTGGTAAAGGGCAGTGTTGAGTGCAATAGAAATTGTGTCATCTGTGGATCTGTTGGGGCGGTATGCAAATTGGAGTAGCTCTAGGGTTTCTGGGATGATGGTGTTGATGTGAGCCATGACCAGCCTTTCAAAGCATATCATGGCTACAGACGTGAGTGCTACGGGTCGGTTGTCATTTAGCCAGGTTACCTTGGAGTTCTTGGGCACAGGGACTATAATAATAATAATAATATTAATAATATGCCATTTAGCAGACGCTTTTATCCAAAGCAACTTACAGTCGTGCGTGCATACATTTTTGTGTATGGGTGGTCCCGGGGATCGAACCCACTACCTTGGCGTTACAAGCGCCGTGCTCTACCAGCTGAGCTACTGAGGACCACAATGGTGGTCTACTTGAAACATGTAGGTATTACAGAGTCGGCCAGGGACAGGTTGAAAATGTCAGTGAAGACACTTGCCAGTTGGTCAGTGCATGCTCGGAGTACATGTCCTGGTAATCCGTCTGGCCCTTGCGGCCTTGTGAATGTTGACCTGTTTAAAGGTCTTACTCACGTCGGTTATGGCGTGCGTGATCACACAGTTGTCCGGAACAGCTGGTGCTCTCATGCATGCTTAAGTGTTGCTTGCCTTGAAGAGCGCATAGAAGTAATTTAGCTCGTCTGGTAGGCTTTTGTCACTGGACAGCTTGCGGCTGGGCTTCCCTTTGTAGTCCATAATAGTTTGCACATCCGACGAGCGTCGGAGCCGGTGTAGGAGGATTCAATTATAGTCCTGTAGTTTTCGCCAGGCATAATGGGACCCATCTCGTCCACAAAGTTGACTAAAGTTAGCCAAAAAGCACCTGGATGATAATCAAGACTCTTGGAAGAACGTTCTATGGACAGATGATTCAAAAGTATAACTTTTTGGACGACATGGTTCCAGTAATGCCTGGCGAAAACCAAACTCTGCATTCCACAGTAAGAACATCATACCAAAGGTCAAGCATGGTGGTGGTGGTGTGATGGTTTGGGGATGCTTTGCTGCCTCAGGACCTGGACGACTTGCCTTAATAGAAGGAACCATGAATTCTGCTCTGTATCAGAGAATTCTACAGGAGAATGTCAGACCATCCGTCTGTGAGCTGAAGCTGAAGTGCAGCTGGGTCATGCAGCAAGACAATGATCCAAAACACACAATCAAATCTACATGAAAATTGCTAAAAAGCAACAAACTGGAAGTTTTGGAATGGCCTAGTCAAAGTCCAGACCTAATCCCAATTGAAATGTTGTGGCAGGACTTGAAACGAGCAGTTCATGCTTGAAAACCCACACGTCACTGAGTTAAAGCAGTTCTGCATGGAAGAGTGGGCCAAAATTCCTCCACAGCGACGTGAGAGACTGATCAACAACTACAGGAAGCATTTGGTTGGAGTCATTGCAGCTAAAGGTGGCACAACCAGTTATTGAGTGTAAGGGAGCAATTACTTTTTCACACAGGGGAATTGGGTGTTGCATAACTTTGTTTATGAAATAAATGAAATAAATATGTAATTGTTGTGTTATTTGTTAACTTATGTTCCCTTTATCTAATATTAGGTTTTGGTTGAAGATCTGATAACATTCAGTATCGCAAATATGCAAAAGTAGAGAAAATTAGAAAGGGGGCAAATACTTTTTCATTGCACTGTATTCAAGTCTGTGCTAGCAAAACAGTACTGTAGCGTAGCATCTGCTTCATCTCACCACTTCCTTATTGAGCAAGTCACTTGTACTTCCTGCTTTAGTTTTTGCTTGTAAGCAGGAATCAGGAGGATAGAATTATGGTCAGATTTGGAGGGCGAGGGAGAGCTTTGTACGTGTCTCTGTGTGTGGAGTAAAGGTGGTCTAGAGTTATTTTATTTTTATTTTTTTTCTAAGCCACTCAGGAACATTCAATGTCATTTTGGTAAACAACTCCAGTGACCTCTATTTGACCTTGTGTTTTACATGATTGTCCTACTGAAAGGTGAATTCATCTCCCAGTGACTGAAAAGCAGACTGAACCAGGTTTTCCTCTAGGATTTTGCCTGTGCCTATAGCTCTATTCCATTTTTTTTTTTTATCCAAAAAATAATCCCTAGTCCTTGCCGATGACAAGCATACCCATAACATGATGCAGCCACCACGTTTTAAAAATATGAAGAGTGGTACTCTAAAATGTCCTCCAGAATTTGATGGATCATTCTAGAGTCTCCTATCAGAATAGTGGTACTCAGTGATGTGTTGTGTTGGATTTGCCCCAAACATAACGCTTTGTATTCAGGACATAAAGTTAATTTCTTTGCCATATTTTTTGCAGTTTTACTTTAGTGCCTTATTGCAAACAGGATGCATGTTTTGGAATATTTTGTATTCTGTACAGGCTTCCCTCTTTTCGCTCTGTCAATTAGGTTAGTTTTGTGGAGTAACTACAATGTTGTTGATCCATCCTCAGTTTTCTCCCATCACAGCCATTCAACTCTGGAGCTGTTTAAAAGTCACCATTGGCCTCATTGTGAAATCCATGAGCGGTTTCCTTCCTCTCCGCCTAGTGACTGGGTGTATTGATACACCAACCAAAGTATAATTAATAACTTCACCATGCTCAAAGGGATATTGTTTGCTTTTTTTTATTTGTACCCATCTACCAATAAGTGCCCTTCTTTGTGAGGCATAGGAAAACCTCCCTGGTCTTTGTGCTTGAATCTGTGTTTGAAATTCACAGCTTGACTGAGGGACCTTGCAGATAATTGTCTGTGTAGGGTACAGAGATGATGTAGTCATTCAAAAATCATGTTAAACACTATTATTGCAACTTAGTAAACTTATTATGTGACTTGTTCAACACATTTTTACTCCTGAACTTATTTAGGCTTACCATAACAAAGGGGTTGAATACTTATTGACAAGACATTTCAGCTTTTTATTACACTTGTAAAAGATTCTAAAATCATAATTACACTTTGACATTATGGGGTATTGTGTGTTGGCCAGTGACCAAAAATCAAAATGTAATCAATTTTGAATTCAGATGTAACACAACAAAATGTGGAATAAGTCAAGGGATGTGAATACTTTCTGAATGTACTGTAGGTAGATAGGAGCCAATGTTGTCTCGGACAGCCCCACTCCTCACTCCCTCCCTCCCTCTCTGCCTCCCTCAGTCTCTCTCCCCCTCCCCTGTTCTCAGGCGGATTGCTACCTTTACAATAGGCCCGGAATCATCCACACACACACAGAGATCATTTTTTGATAGTTTTTGTTGTTGTTTTGTGTCTTCTCACTTTTGTTTATTGTTTATTTCACTTGTTTTGGCAAAGTAAAACATGTTTCCCATGCCAATAAAGCACCTTTAAATTGAGAGTAAAGCCCCTTTAAATTGAGAGTGAGAGAGAGAGAGAGAGAGAGAGACAAAGAGAGGGAGAGAGAGAGAGAGAGAGACAGAAAGAGAGGGGGAGGGAGCTTGCAGGAGGGAGGCAGAGAGAGAGAGAATTTGTGACAACAGGTCAGAGTGATAGCTTTTATCAGTTCCCTGGTAAATCCTTCTCTCAACTCCTGGTCTGTCTGTCTGTCTGTCTGTCTGTCTGTCTGTCTGTCTGTCTGTCTCTACATCAATGTGCTTCTGTGGGGGGGGGGATCTTGGATGGTTGGAGGCCTGGTGGTTGGGAGCTTGGGCCGGTGGCCGAGAGGTCGCTGGGTCGGGTCTCCGATTTGACTTGGTGGGAGATCTGTCAATGTGCCCTTGGGCGGGGCACTTGACCCTGGTTGCTCCTGTGGGTCGCTCTGGATGGGAGTCTGCTAGATGACTGAATGTCATGTAAATGTTGAGCGGCTTCACTGCAGGTAGATTGTATGTTTTAAAATTCAATAAAATAAAAAAAACAATAAAAACATGTTTCGGAATCTGGACACAAACAAAATATCTCACATTCAGAATTCAAATGGCTACATTTATCAGGAGTCAGTGGTATTCAAACGCGGGCCGCAGACTCCATCAAACCTACAAATTCTACCAGCTATGATGTGAAGTACAGTAGGTGCAATTCTAACCAGTTCTAACCCAATATCTCTGAGCCCAGCCATCTGGCCCAGTTGAAACCCAGTCCTACCGCCTCATTCACTGTAGCCAAACTGAACATCATAACCCACCAGTTATAACCAGCTATAACCAGTGTATCAGACTATTATAACTGGTTATAACCCAATATCTCTCTGCCATCTGCAACGCCTTCCTACCTCCTCCTAGACTGGAGTCAAACTGGACATACACTGGTGAAGTGAAATGTCTTGTTCCCCAACTGGCGGCCTGTGGGCCGAATTTGGCCCGCGGGTGATTTTATTTTGGCCCCCCAACAACAACAAAAAATGGACATAAAAGACTGTAAAAACAGCAAATCAGTTCCAAGTGATTTTAATTTAGGAAATCTGTTCCAAAGTATCCCCACGCATAATGGAGAGATATATGTGATCGTATACAAATGTAAGCAAGGTTTGAAGAGGTAAAATATTGTATACTGTTTGGGCATCTTGCGGTCAATTTGCAGTCTACAAATTATTTTGTAATTATGTTCCCGGCCCCCTGACCATCCATCGCGCAGCTGATGATTATGATCCCTGTTTTACAGGGTCAGACATAGTAGTACGGCGCCCCTGGAGCAAATTTGGGTTATGTAACTTGCTCAAGGGCACGTCAACATTTTTCACCATGTCGGCTCTGGTTTTTCAAACCAGCGACCTTTCGGTTACTGGCCCAACGCTCTAACCGTTAGGCTACCTGCCGATATCACCTGCCCACCCACCAGTTATAACCAGTTATAACCAGCATAACAGAGCATTATAACCAGTCAGTGACAAATGTTTTGTTGTTTTGGCTCTGTACTCCAGCACTTTGAATTTGAACTAAGAATAGAATATGTAGCGTCCACATTAATGTAGAAATGTTTAGAAACATATTATATTCTTATTTACAATAAAAGAGACTTAAAAATGACACAACACATTATTTACCATTCATTTCTATTGGGCACAAAATAATCTGAAACACAACCAAAACAAACAGCAAATGCATCCAACAAGTTTGTAGAGTCACAAGCATGATGTAATCATTGCGTGCTATGAATATGGGACCAAATACTGCAGCAGCTTTGCTAGGTCTTTCTTTGCTGCACTTGACCATTTTACCAGACAGTAATCAAGACGGGACAAGACCAGAGCCTGAACAACTAGTAAAGTTGATCTTTGTGTCAAAAATGTCAAAAAAAATAAAATAATTAATAACGGACATACCTCTCCCCATCTTCACAACAACTTTGTCAATATGACTTGACCATGATTATGAACCATCCAATGTTATACCTAGGAGTTTAGCTTCCTCGACTTCCTTAATGGTCACACCTGTTATGCACAACTCCAGTTGAGGTGTGGGTCTTAGAGAATGTTTTGAACCAAATACAATGCTTTTAGTTTTAGATGTATTTTAAGACCAGTTTATTATCAATCCCCCATTCTGATACTGACTGTAACACCTTATTTAGAACTTCAGTGAGCTCACTGGCTTTGGGTGCTGACATGTAGGGTGTGGAATCATCTGCATACATAGTAAGTCGCTAAATGACGTAAATGTAAATGTAATAGTCATTCTAGCTTCGTGTAAGATCAGTGGCAAATCATTTGTAAAAATAGAGAAGAGTAACGGCCCAAGATAACTGCCCTGAGGGATACCGCACTGTACATATCTGATGTTAGATAACCTTCCACCGAAGAACACTCTCTGTGTTCTACTGGATAAATAACTATCCAACCATCTGATGGCAGGTGATTTAAAACCATTGCAAGTGAATTTCTTCTATAACAATTTATGATCAATAACATCAAAGGCTGCAATGAAATCTAACAATACAGCTCCAACGATCATCTTATTATCCATTTATTTTAGCCGATCATTTGTCATCTGAGTCAGTGCAGTACAAGTTGTTTTCTGACAAATACAATAATCAAATACAATAATCTCCATCAGTTTACTAAGAACAGGCAGCAAACGGATTGGGCGGCTGTTAGAGCCAGCAAAAGGGTGCTTTACTATTTTTAGGCAGTGGAATTACTTTAGCTTCCTGTGGACACACACTCCATTAGGCTTTGGTTAAAGACATGGCACATAGGGGTGGAAATACAGTCTGCTAACATTCTCAATAGCTTCCCATCAAGGTCGTCTATACCTGGTGGCTTATCACCTCTCCCACACTAACTTGACCAAATTCAAAACAGCAATCCTTCTCTTTTATTATTAGATCTTTCATACACAAATACGGTGGTTCACTGTTAAAATGTTGTCATTTCACTTCTGAGTTTTTCCACTTTACTAGTGAAATAGTCATTGAAATGATTAGCAATACTGAAAGTTTTTTGTTATAAATGACACATCAACTTTAATGAACGATGGAGATTAATTGGGTTTTCTGCCCATGATATCATTTAAGGTACTCCAAAGTATTTTCCCATTGTCTTTTATGTCATTTATCTTGGTTTGGTAATATAATTGTGCACTACTTTTAGCAACGCCCATAGCAACGCCCATAGCAACACCCATAGCAACGCCCATAGCAACACCCATAGCCCTGGTCAAAAGTACTGCAGTATATTGTACCATTTGGGACACAACCATAATATGATAACCCCAGAAGGGGAACCTCTGGAGAGGCAGAACCAATAGAACCCCAGAAGGGGAACCTCTGGAGAGGCAGAACCAATAGAACCCCAGAAGGGGAACCTCTGAAGAGGCAGAACCAATAGAACCCCAGAAGGGGAACCTCTGGAGAGGCAGAACCAATAGAACCCCAGAAGGGGAACCTCTGGAGAGGCAGAACCAATAGAACCTCAGAAGGGGAACCTCTGGAGAGGCAAAACCAATAGAACCCCAGAAGGGGAACCTCTGAAGAGGCAGAACCAATAGAACCCCAGAAGGGGAACCTCTGAAGAGGCAGAACCAATAGAACCCCAGAAGGGGAACCTCTGGAGAGGCAGAACCAATAGAACCCCAGAAGGGGAACCTCTGGAGAGGCAGAACCAATAGAACCCCAGAAGGGGAACCTCTAGAGAGGCTCAACCAAAGAACAACTGTTTCAATTTCATTTCCTTCTCCCCGCTCCAGCCCCTAACCAATCACAGATGAGCGTTTCACCAGACCCCAGTCTGAGACAGGACTGTCCACACGCACACACACACACACACACAGACACACACAGACACACACAGACACACACACGCACACACACGCACACACACACACACGCAGACACACGCACACACGCACGCACGCACGCACGCACAAGCACGCACGCACGCACGCACACACGCACACACGCACACACGCACACACGCACAGACACGCACAGACACGCACAGACACGCACAGACACACAGACACACAGACACACGCACACACACAGACACACACACACGCACGCACACACAGGCACGCACGCACACACACACACAGGCACACACACACACACGCACGCACACACGCACACACGCACACACGCACACACGCACACACACTGAGAGCGGACCGTGCAAGGGGCTGAAACAGCGTATAGAGCTGATATGTATGTGATATGCTCCAGGTTATTCTATGTGACAGAGAGTAGTAGGTCTATGCGTTGCAGTGTGTAGTATATAAACTGTGTTGTCATGACTTTACCTGAAGAATATAAGAATAGAATCTAAACGCAGGGATATTAAAATATTACCATACGAGGTCTGGAGTACTGCTGCTTTTCTGTTCTACCGGATAATTAGTTGCCCCCACCTGGGACTGTAAACTCTTCCTCTACAGGCCAGGACACAGCTTAGACCCCCCCCCCCCCCCACCCAGCAGCCTGGATGAGTTGTGTCGTGTCGTCGGGCAGATTTGGAGAGTCTATCTGCAACGCCAACCTTGGCAATCAGAGCCCAACCAATCAGAGCCCAACCCGCTCCTATTTAGCTGCAGAATGTGTGTGTGCGTGCGTGTGTTCTAGGGTTGAAACCCGACCTCCTTCCTCCTCTGGCCTGGTCTGTGGTCACACACACACACAGGGATGCTTGCTACACTCAGCTCTCTCCCTCAGCACCAGAGGAAAAGGCAACGCTGGCTAAAATACTATTTTTTCCTTTTCATTCCTCTTTTCCTCCTCCCGCTCTCACTCTCTCCTCTATACATTAAAAACCCTGCCAGGCTCCCAAGGGTCACCACACACTCCCACCTCCTCCAATCTCTCACTCTTTCTCTGGAGCAGCCAACCGGCTCTCTCTCTCTCTCTCTCTCACTTTCCCTCATATCTCCCACTCCTTCTCTCTCTCCCACTCTCTCCCACTCTCCATCCCACTCTCTCCCACTCTCCCTCCCACTCTCTCCCACTCTCCCTCCCACTCTCTCCCACTCTCCCTCCTCTCTCTCCCACTCTCCCTCCTCTCTCTTTCTCTCCCACTCTCCTCCTCTCTCTTTCTCTCCCACTCTCCCTCCCACTCTCTCTCCCACTCTCCCTCCCACTCTCTCTCCCACACTCCCTCCTCTCTCTCCTCTCTCTTTCTCTCCCACTCTGCCCTCCCACTCTCCCTCCTCTCTCTCCCTCCTCTCTCTCCCTCCTCTCTCTCTCTCCCACTCTCTCTCTCTCTCTCTCTCTCTCTCCCACTCTCCCTCCCACTCTCCCTCCCACTCTCTCTCCCACCCACTCTCCCTCCCACTCTCCCTCCCACTCTCCCTCCTCTCTCCCACTCTCCCTCCCACTCTCCCTCCTACTCTCCCTCCCACTCTCTCTCTCCACTATCCCTCCTATCTCTCCTCTCTCTTTCTCTCCCACTCTCCCTCCCACTCTCTCTCCCACTCTCCCTCCCACTCTCTCTCCCACTCTCCCTCCTCTCTCTCCTCTCTCTTTCTCTCCCACCCTCCCTCCCACTCTCTCTCCCACTCTCTCTCCCACTCTCCCTCCCACTCTCCCTCCTCTCTCTCCTCCCACTCTCTCTCCCACTCTCTCTCCCACTCTCTCTCCCACTCTCTCTCCCACTCTCCCTCCCACTCTCCCTCCCACTCTCCCTCCCACTCTCTCTCCCACTCTCCCTCCCACTCTCCCTCCCACTCTCTCTCCCACTCTCCCTCCCACTCTCCCTCCCACTCTCTCTCCCACTCTCTCTCCCACTCTCCCTCCCACTCTCCCTCCCACTCTCCCTCCTTCTCTCTCTCTCTCCCACTATCCCTCCTATCTCTCCCGCCTTCTCTCTCTAGCCGACAGAGTGGAGACTTCAATCAGGGCTCTGTCAGACCTACTCAGACAGGATGTAGAGAGCAAAGGGGTGTGTGCACGTGTGCGTCAGTGTCGATTAAAAGTGTCCTTTTTTTTAAGCTAACTGAACAAAGTAATAGTTATCAGCGAGAGACACATGCAGTCTATTCATGTTCAACTGAAACAGGGAAAAGGAACTACAGCAGATATACATACCGTAGGACACCTACAGATGACCCAGTTTCTCACAGCAGGAAAATAATCCTGCAGCAACAGGAAATGTCAATTATTATGTGGATTATAATTAATGGACATTCTTTGGAGGGGTTGATAATTGTTTTCGCTAGGGCAAATCAGGTCTTAATTTTTTTGGGGGGGAAATTACAAACTTTAGAAGCCTTTTAAACATTGAATAACCTACAAGTTTGCATTTCCTGCTGTGTAGGAAAATTCCTGCAACAACAGGATGATCAAGATAGGGCATTTGTAAACACTATTCCTAATTTATTTGTGGTGTAATGCTCATAAATTTAACACAACGTCACAAAGCAAGCAGCACTGTCTGAACTCTGTCTTTCTGTCTCCCAAGCTCTGTCACTCTGTCACTCTCTCTGCACCCCTCAGCCTTCCTGCATAAAATTGGGAACGTGTAAACTCTTGTCGCATTTAGTCGCCTTGTGTCTCCTCCTTCCTTTGACTGTCGCTGATAGTCTTTTCTCTCGACCTTTCTGCCCCGGGGTCCTTCTACTGCTCCATGGAGACCCCAGACAGTAGGCCTGCACCGACCAGGCGGGCAGACAGACAGAATACCTGACCACAACACCGATGACAGGGAGAGGATGGGGAGAGGGGTTAAGGATGGGTAGAGGAGGGGGAGAGGAGGGGGAGAGGAGGGGGAGAGGAGGGGAGAGGAGGGGTGAAGGGGTAGAGGAGGGGTAGAGGAGGGGTAGAGGAGGGCTGAAGGGGTAGAGGAGGGGGAGAAGAGGGGAGAGGAGGGCTGAAGGGGTAGAGGAGGGGGAGAAGAGGGGAGAGGAGGGCTGAAGGGGTAGAGGAGGGGTAGAGGAGCGGGACAGGAGGGGGAGAAGAGGGGTGAAGGGGTAGAGGAGGGGGAGAAGAGGGGAGAGGCGGGGGAGAGGAGGGGTAGAAGAGGGGTAGAAGAGGGGTGAAGGGGTAGAGGAGGGGTGAAGGGGTAGAGGGAGGGGTAGAGGAGGGGTGAACGGGTAGAGGGAGGGGTAGAGGACGGGGAGAGGAGGGGTGAACGGGTAGAGGGAGGGGTAGAGGACGGGTGCAGGGGTAGAGGAGGGGTGGAGGGCTGAAGGGAAGGGGAGGGGTGAAGGGATAGAGGGATTGAGTTCTCTAAAATGACTGTCCTCTAAATACCAGTAAAAATGCGGCAGGTAGCCTAGCGGTTAGCGCGTTGGACCAGTAACCGAAAGGTTGCTGGTTCGAGTCAACAAGGTGAAATATCTGTCGATGTGCCCTTGAGCAAGACACTTAACCCTAATTTCTCCTGTAAGTTGCTCTGGATAAGAGCGTCTGCTAAATGACTAAAAACTGCGGTGGTGTAAAAATACTTTAAAGTACTACTTAAGTAGTGTTTTGGAGTATCTGTAATTTACTTTACTATTTATATTTTTTACTACTTTTATTTTTACTCCTCTACATTCCTAAAGAAAATAATGTACTTTTTACTCCATACATTTTCCCTGACACCCAAAAGTACTTGTTACATTTTGAATGCTTAGCAAGACAGGAAAATGGTTCAATTCACGCACTCATCAAGAGAACATCCCTGGTCATCCCTACTGCCTCTGATCTGGGGGACTCACATGCTTTGTTTTTAGATGATGTCTGAGTGTTAGAGCGTGGCCCTGGCTATTAGTAAAAAATATACAAAATACAAAATGTGTGCTGTCTGGTTTGCTTAATATAAGGAATTTGAAATTATTCATACTTTTACTTTTGATACTTAAGTATATTTTAGCAATTACATTTACGTTTGATACTTAAGAATATTTAAAACTAAATACTTACTACTCAAGTAGTATTTTACTGGGTGACTTTCACTTTTACTTGAGTAATTTTCTATTAAGGTATCTTTACTTTTACTCAAGTATGACAATTACGTACTTTTTCCACCACTGCAAAACTGTAAACAAATCCCCCCCTTCTCCTTCCTCTGTCCCTGTATATATATCAATATATCTGAGCCTCTCCTCATAGTCAACCTGATCAATGACACACATCTATAAACTGATGCTAATATAGCTGGGGAATATACACATTAATATTTGATAGTCGGGTGGCAGTGGATGGGTTGGTGCTTGTAGTGTGTGTGTGTCAGAGCACTGAGAGGTAATGTAAGCCCGTGGTAGGACCTGAACAGGTCTGAGAGAAGAACTGAACGACGACAGTAAAACATATTTCTGCTCTGGCCTACTTTACACAATTGTTATTCTCTGAGCTGGCAGGGCAGGGCAGGGTGGAGAGAGAGAGAGAGCGATTGACAGAGAGAGAGAGAGAGAGAGAGAGAGAGACAGAGAGAGAGAGACAGAGAGAGAGAGAGAGAGAGAGAGAGAGAGAGAGACAGAGAGAGAGAGACAGAGAGAGAGAGAGAGATGGTGTTGTCAGAATGAGGGCAAGTTAAGGAGATGAAATTACACCTGTTCTGTTCGCTAACGTCTTTGAAATGTGAGTTGGCCCTCGCTCGCCGCCAAAATCATTTTCCCAACAATACCGCCTGATCTTTAAACAAGATGAACTAGGTCGCTAGCATAGAGTTAGAAAGATGCCTCTTGGATAGGATAGTTTGTTCACTGCCCATGCTGTCACAGAAACCATTATGGACCCTTTTTCTAACTCTATGGTCGCTATACTGGCCTCGCTGGGACTATACTGGCCTAGTCGGGACTGGAGCTATACTGGCCTAGCCGAGACAATACTGGCCTAGTCGGGACTGGGGCTATACTGGCCTAGCCGGGATAATACTGGCCTAGTCGGGACTGGGGCTATACTGGCCTAGCCGGGACTGGGGCAATACTGGCCTAGTCTGGGCTATACTGGCCTAGCCGGGACTATACTGGCCTAGCCGGGACTGGGGCTATACTGGCCTAGCCGGGACTATACTGGCCTAGTCGGGACAATACTGGCCTAGTCGGGACTGGGACTATACTGGCCTAGCCGAGACAATACTGGCCTAGCCGGGACTGGGGCTATACTGGCCTAGCCGAGACAATACTGGCCTAGTCGGGACTGGAGCTATACTGGCCTAGCCGGGACAATACTGGCCTAGTCGGGACTGGGACTATACTGGCCTAGCCGGGACAATACTGGCCTAGCCGGGACTGGGGCAATACTGACCTAGCCGGGACTATACTGGCCTAGCCGGGACTGGGGCTATACTGGCCTAGCCGGGACTATACTGGCCTAGTCGGGACTGGGACTATACTGGCCTAGCCGGGACAATACTGGCCTAGTCGGGACTATACTGGCCTAGTCGGGACTGGGGCTATACTGGCCTAGCCGGGACAATACTGGCCTAGCCGGGACTGGGGCAATACTGACCTAGCCGGGACTATACTGGCCTAGCCGGGACTGGGACTATACTGGCCTAGCCGGGACTGGGACTATACTGGCCTAGCCGGGACTGGGGCTATACTGGCCTAGTCGGGACTGGAGCTATACTGGCCAAGCCGGGACTATACTGGCCAAGCCGGGACTATACTGGCCAAGCCGGGACAATACTGGCCTAGTCGGGACTGGGGCTATACTGGCCAAGCCGGGACTATACTGGCCAAGCCGGGACTGGGCCTACAATCTGGGAGATAGCTGCTGCATCACCCGGTTGGTTGTGTGTGGGAAAGAACGTCAGGCTGTAAGTTTGTATTTTCAATACAGTACAATACCAATCTACCAAACAATACCAATCTACCAAACAATGCCAATCTACCAAACAATACCAATCTACCAAACAATACCAATCTACCAAAACAATACCAATCTACCAAACAATACCAATCTACCAAAACAATACCAATCTACCAAAACAATACCAATCTACCAAAACAATGCATTTGAAAGGAATCCATTGTGGTATTTTTCTCATCATCACGCTACACAGCAATATGGCTGTGCTATTCTCTCTCTGAACCACATCTACTGTCTGCTACACACACTGTGCTCACCGTCTGTTCGCTGAGGTCCGGTGAAGCCTCCATGACTCCTTCAGCTATCACCCACTAAAACACCTGAGAGAGAGAGAGAGAGAGAGAGAGAGAGAGAGAGAGAGAGAGAGAGAGAGAGAGAGAGAGAGAAGGGAACCGTATATAATCTTTGAGACATTGTAATGTATATGCATCTTTTAGTTCCTTTTCGTGTGTGTGTGGGCAACAGCGGAAGGGGAAGGAAGCTGTGTTGAATTCCTCATATCATATTATAGTATCCAGTATATTATTCTAGAGTATATATACACACTTCATAACCAAAAGTATGTGGACACCTGCTCATCGAACATCTCATTCCAAAATCATGGGCATTAATATGGAGTTGGTCCCCCCTTTGCTGCTATAACAGCCTCCATTCTTCTGGGAAGGCTTTCCACTAGATGTTGGAACATTGCTGTGGGGACTTGCTTCCATTCAGCCACAAGCGCATTAGTGAGGTCGGGCACTGATGTTGGGCGATTAGGCCTGGCTCACAGTCGGCGTTCCAATTCATCCGAAAGGTGTTCAATGGGGTTGAGGTCAGGGCTCTGTGCAGGCCAGTCAAGTTCTTCCACACCGATCTCGACAAACCATTTCTGTATGGACTCGCTTTGTGCACGGGGGCATTGTCATGCTGAAACAGGAAAGGGCTTTCCCCAAACTGTTGCCACAATGTTGGAAGCACAGAATCGTCTAGAATGCCATTGTATACTGTAGCGTTAAGATTTCCCTTCACTGGAACTAAGGGGCCTTGCCTGAACCATGAAAAACAGCCCCAGACCATTATTCCTCCTCCACCAAACTTTACAGTTGGCACTATGCATTGGGGCAGGTAGCGTTCTCCTGGCATCCGCCAAACCCAGATTCATCCATCGGACTGCCAGATGGTGAAGCGTGATTCATCACTCCAGAGAATGCGTTTCCACTGCTCCAGAGTCCAATGGCGGCGAGCTTTACACCACTCCAGCCGACGCTTGGCATTGCGCATGGTGATCTTAGACTTGTGTGTGGCTGCTCGGCCATGGAAATCCATTTCATGAAGCTCCCGATGAACAGTTATTGTGCTGACGTTGCTTCCAGAGGCAGTTTGGAACTCTGTAGTGAGTGTTACAACCGAGGAAAGACTATTTTTACATGCTATGTGCTTCAGCACTTGGTGGTCCCGTTCTGTGAGCTTGTGTGGCCTACCACTTCGCGGGTTGAGCCGTTGTTGCTCCTAGCCGTTTCCACTTCACAATAACAGCACTTACAGTTGACCAGGGCAGAAATTTGACAAACTGACTTGTTGGAAAGGTGGCATCCTATGACGGAGCCATGTTGAAAGTCAGTGAGCTCTTCAGTACGGGCCATTCTACTGCCGATGTTTGTCTATGGAGATTGCATGGCGGTGTGCTCGATTTTATACACCTGTCAGGAACGGGGGTGGATGAAACAAGTAGTGTCCACATACTTTTGTGTGTGTGTGCCAAGAGTGTGCAAAGCTGTCATCAAGGCAAAGGGTGGCTACTTTGAAGAATCTCAAATATAAAATATATTTTGACTTGTTTAACAATTGTTTGATTGCTACATGATTCGATGTGTGTTATTTCATAGTTTTGATGTCTTCACTATTAATCTAAAATGTAGAAAACAGCAAAAATAAAGACAAACCCTTCAATGAGTAGGTGTGTCCAAACTTTGGTCTGGTACTGTATATACGTACACACACGTATGTGGACACCCCTTCAAATTAGTGGATTCGGCTATTTCAGTAACGCCCGTTGCTGACAGGTGTATAAAATCGAACACACAGGCATTGACACATTTTGGCAGTAGAATGGCCTTTCTAAAGAGCTCAGTGACTAGTATCTAGCAGAAAATAAAGCTCAAAGTAAAGCAGAGAGATAATTTACAGGATTACATCTTGCAATGAACAGCGGGAAGGGAACACGGGTCTCCGGCGTGGAAGGCAAAAACTCTACGCATCGCCCCAATAGCATCGCCCCAATAGTATTAACCCACTTGGCGGGAATGGTAACCTTTCTCATATAGCGAAGATTTATACAATATCAACAACGAAAAGGAGACGTGTGTGTGGCCTGGCTGGTCTAGCGGTAATTGTGTAGCCTCCCGCACACAAGTCTACGGTGTCGGCCTAAGTTTGAATCCCGCCTAGTGCCCTTTGACACAACCTCAATCTTTCTCCACTGTCATCCTCTATCTGTTCAATAAAATCTGAAAAACGAAAAATGTGGGCGAAGTGCAAATAACAGCGCAGGCTGGCTACACCATTAATCCCCAACTGTCTCACTCGGCGTTAGAGCTGGGTTCTGGTTCTCTGACGAACGCCAACTCTTCTAGTGTGTGTTCTTTTTATTTTAGACTGGCATCCTTTTAATTTTTCATAGCGTTGAGCTCCCGTTGGCCTGAAACCCAAGACAATAATGCTTCTCTCAGGCCAATTGAGCTCTCTCTCTCTCGCTCTCGACACCCGTGCAAGGAATCAATGTGCAGGCCTGCCAGTGCCATTTCCGTCAAAATCCCTGAAGGGA
Organism: Coregonus lavaretus; assembly: GCF_964263955.1. NCBI lineage: Eukaryota > Metazoa > Chordata > Actinopteri > Salmoniformes > Salmonidae > Coregonus > Coregonus lavaretus. Next base: position 84,530 of record NC_140018.1, on the reverse strand, counting down.
GAGTTACATTTCTTGGTGTAGGTATTGACACTATAGGGTAACACATGAACAGGGGAGAGGGGAAAGGTTGGTGGGAGTGGGGGAATGAAGTCGTCGGCTACATATCTACACTTGTGGTAATTTCACTCCATAAAACCCGAACCGTGGAGATTGTTGGACAAACCACATGACGCTATCAACATGGCTGTCAATCATGCCACGTGTGGCCCTACAGGCTACATACATGTCACGATCCCACTGTCTCGACTCGAGCAGGATGGTCGTGTTCACATCCCATTGTACATTATAAACAACATAATCTGTTTTTATTATAGCCAAGGTCCGCTATTCTCAAGGTCCAAAACGTGATGGGAATTCCTGTTTGGGGTTGATTTTATAAAACTTCGAGGCAAATGTGAGGAGCGCAATTAACGCCATGGCCATTTCCCCCCCCCAAAAAAACGTAGCGTAGTGCCAGCGTGTCACCACCGCTTTACTGCCATTGTCAGAAAGACATTTCAGGCGTTTACTACCGCGGCATTGGCAGACTGTGCCAGCAAAGGCATGGCAGACAAGTGACTCATTTACGACTCTGTGGTGCGTAATTGTTAAAGTAGGTCTAAACATAATGATATCAGTTGGAGTTGGTAAAATCACAATTATATTTGGTTCCATAGGCTACTATTTGTACATAATAACGGGCTGGAATTTTTTTATTTTTTTTGGTGCATTAGTTTTTTAAAATATGATCCACATTTTTTGTAAGAGCATCCACTGGATATCATGGGTAATCTTTTGGACACTTGTTCCTCACGTGAAGATGTGCCTGATGCATAACTGTCTATAATAATTATTTGTTATAAAATAAGCTTCTTGTAAAATAAACAGTTTATTGTAGCATTCACCTTTTAATTTCCATCTGAACATACAGTATTGCAGGTGTGAGAAATAGAACGGAACCACTAATACAATGTGTCAGCCTCAACTGTTGAAATTAAACAATTAAACTCAATCATTAAAATAATAAAAACACAAATGCTTTATATTTACGTCAATAAGTAGACCATCATAATTGTAATAGATTAATACATTAGAAGTCCCGTAAAAATGTGTCAAATATTTGGCACGAACAGGCTAAGGCCTGTGACTTTGGGGACCTGTGCATAGTTTCCAAACCTTGAAAAGCTTGTAATTCTTTGTGAAAATCACCACCTTAACAGTAGCGTAACACTCATGTTGAATAGCCTATAATGTGAAATAAATGTCTATTAAAATGATGTGACGAATTTGTCACCAATATTCCCTCAAGACAATGGTGAGTAAAACCACAAGTCCGGGCGAACACTTACATTACAACACCCCTAAATCTCACCAAAACAATAGAGGTAGGCCTTCTGCGCTTAGCTGTGCATAAGTGCGTGTTGGCTATGGGTCCTCAATGTGTAATCGAACCTGTATGAATTTCGTTAGGTATCAGATTCAGATCATGTTGTTGCTAGTTGTTAGGGACAGGCCGTTAGCCAGCCAGGGCCATTCTGGGCCGGAGCAAGTGGTGATCGTGCGTGCTGCAGCAAGGGGATACAAATCCCATTTCCTACATATCAAATATAAACACAAAATACACGTGAAGATCACAGGTGAGGCAGAGAGAGGCCGCCGGTCTGCACAAGAGGGGATAGAAGCGGCCCGGTCGGCACTAGGATGGACAGCGCGAGAGACAGAGGCTGTTGCGGCATGCGCTCTGGGCCACCGGCGACTCCGCGAGGGCATGAGCACAGCATTGCATGGATCTCGCGGATGCTGAAGTTTCCAAACGGTGAAAGTGGAAAGGGAATATTTAAATTATAGAGTTAGGTTATTAGTCTGTATAATGTAAGAAATACATGGCTTAAAATAACAAATATATACTGTAAAATATATATATTTTTTGGGGGGGAAACAATTTCACAACTTCAGAGGTATATTCAAAATCTAGCACAGATATTAATGGCACCTCATTAAACACGAGGCCTACTACTAGTACTAAGGTCTAACATAATATTATAATAATATAACATATGCTATAATATTTCATTATTGTTGAAAAGTAGGCCTAATAGTCTATCCATTGATAGACAGCAGATAGGCCTAAATATAGCCTACAGGTCCTACTGATCTAATAAAAGGCCATTTCATAATTGGAGATGAAAACCTGTTATTACGACTAAATAGCCAAACAAATAGCAAAAGTATTAGGCTACAAGGTCTCATAAAAACAGGATTTATTAGATTTTAGTTTAGTTTTTACGGCTGCATGTCAAAATTATAAAATGACACCTGCATAACATTTTTATAGGCCTATTTATTCTATATACCTATTTGGCCAACACTTATTTAGACGATTCATTTTCACACAAACAATTGTGAAATAATAGAAACATACCTTGGGTTGGGAAGATATCTTCGTTTGCACTGAAAAAAAAAAACACTTTCCTTTTCAATTCCGTTTTCACTCCTTGGACAAGCTCATGATGATAGATTGAAGAGGAGTTGGAACAGCGGGACACACAGCTCGCTCTGCTGCTGTCACCGGGACTGGGCTCGCTCTCAGAAGAAGTTATTACAGTTGGTCTGACTGCCTGGCATTAGCCTAGCGAAGACACCAAAACAACAGCGAAAAAACACTTTTAACGGTAACTAAACTATATGACTGATTCAAGCCGCACGTCGGAGCGCTATATGGACCAACGGACCGTTCACTCCACGAAAGTTCGTTAGTTATTTTACCGTTGGTAAAGTTTGTTGGAGTACTTCGATCGGCATAAGCCCCCTTCTTGAAGAGCGAATGAAGCTGAGCTGTGTTGATCACGGCGCACTGCGCATGCGTCCAGCTGCCATGCGTAAACCATTTGGCAAATGTCCAAAGCAGTAATGGGGTACAGGGGTGGGAGGGGGGGGGATACCGAAATGACATTCTTATTAATAGTGTGGCCCAAATGATGTGTCAAGTTTTATTTATCCCTCTCCAAACTAGAACAGCATGCTCTCTCCAGCTAACCTACATAATGCCACAACATTCAACCAAACCAAACTACAAAAAAAATGATAATTTCTCAATCCAGATAATAACATGGATGGGTACTAACGCGCTGACCAATTTCCATACATTAGAAAACGTTTTTTTATTTTATTATTGTACAATGTTGCTCTACATCTCTGTGTGAGCCCTATAACTGCATAAAGTGGATTTCCCTAACAAGTCATCCCAAGTTCCCTAACATAATTTTTTTTTTTTTTTTTTTTTTTTTTTTTTTTTACATCACAATTTTTTATTTAATTACATCACAATTAACTCATTATACATTTATAAGCAGGCCTCCACATTAAGCGTCTTGAGTGTATTATGTGATGGGGGCTCTCCACACAACAAGGCCATCAAAATACAAGGCCATCCCCTAATGTTCTGAACACATCCAGTCCTATGCAGCTCCCTCTGTCCCTTAACATCTACACAAACAGCATAAAAAAACTCACTATACCTTTTATGGATACAAATGTGAACAAAGACTAGGTTTATGGATTAAAAAAAACTCACTGATAGAAGAAATGTGTGTGCTTGCTTCAGCCGTCTAGATTTTAGTTATGCCATTTCCTGTTTGAATTCTTTATTATTATTAGTATATATAGAGAGAGTTGAAGTCAGAAGTTTACATACACTTAGGTTGGAGTCATTAAAACTCGTTTTTCAACCACTCCACAAATTTGTTGTTAACAAACTATAGTTTTGGCAAGTCGGTTAGGACATCTACATGACACAAGTCATTTTTCCAACAATTGTTTACAGACAGATCATTTCACTTATAATTCACTGTATCACAATTCCAGTGGGTCAGAAGTTTACATACACTAAGTTGACCGTGCCTTTAAACACCTTGGAAAATTCCAGAAATGATGTCATGGCTTTAGAAGCTTCTGATAGGCTAATTGACATAATTTGTGTCAATTGGAGGTGTACCTGTGGATGTATTTCAAGGCCTACATTCAAACTCATTGCCTCTTTGCTTGACATCATGGGAAAATCTAAAGAAATCAGCCAAGAGTGTGTGCGAGCAAGGAGGCCTACAAAACGGACTCAGTTACACCAGCTCTGTCAGGAGGAATGGGCCAAAATTCACCCAACGTATTGTGGGAAGCTTGTGGAAGGCTACCCAAAACGTTTGACCCAAGTTAAACAATTTAAAGGCAATGCTACCAAATACTAATTGAGTGTATGTAAACTTCTGACCCACTGGGAATGTGATGAAAGAAATAAAAGCTGAAATAAATAATTCTCTCTACTATTATTCTGATATTTCACATTCTTAAAATAAAGTGGTGATCCTAACTGACGTAAGACAGGGAATTTTTACTAGGATTAAATGTCAGGAATTGTGAAAAACTGAGTTTAAATGTATTTGGCTAAGGTGTATGTAAACCTCAGACTTCAACTGTTTTACACTTGCAAATTCCTTTCAAACTTAGCCTATGTATTGCATCTGAAATTCTTGCCTTGAGAGCACTTTCCAACAATGCAGTGATAATAATAACATAGACAATAGTAGAACTAAGAATAAAAACCACACAATAAAGATGTGAGTAAGAAACACAAGAATGCAACTATATACAGGTCAGTGTCAGTATCTTATTCAATGTGCAGGGGACTGGAGTGGTTGTATATACAGGTCAGTACCTTATTCAATGTGCAGGGGACTGGAGTGGTTGTATATACAGGTCAGTGTCAGTACCTTATTCAATTTGCAGGGGTACTGGAGTGGTTGTATGGTCAGTGTCAGTACCTTATTCAATGTGCAGGGGTACTGGAGTGGTTGAATGGTCAGTGTCAGTAGCTTATTCAATGTGCAGGGGTACTGGAGTGGTTGTATATACAGGTCAGTGTCAGTACCTTATTCAATGTGCTGGTGTACTGGAGTGGTTGTATGGTCAGTGTCAGTACCTTATTCAGTGTGCAGGGGTACTGGAGTGGTTGTATATACTGGTCAGTGTCAGTACCATATTCGATGTTAAGGGGTACTGGAGTGGTTTTATATACAGTGTTAGTAACTTATTCAATGTGCAAGGGTACTGGAGTGGTTGTATGGTCAGTGTCAGTACCTTATTCAATGTGCAGGGGTACTGGAGTGGTTGTATATACAGGTCAGTGCATGTGCCTTATTCAATTTGCTGACGTACTGGAGTGGTTGTATATACAGGTCAGTGTCAGTACCTTATTCAATGTGCAGGGGTACTGGAGTGGTTGTATATACAGGTCAGTGTCAGTACCTAATTTAATGATGTGCAGGGGTACTGGAGTGGTTGTATATACAGGTCAGTGTCAGTACCTAATTTAATGTGCAGGGGTACTGGAGTGGTTGTATATACAGTGTCAGTACCTTATGCAATGTGCAGGGGTACTGGAGTGGTTATATATACAGGTCAGTGTCAGTACCTTATTCAATGTGCAGGGGTACTGGAGTGGTTGTATATACAGGTCAGTGTCAGTACCTTATTCAATGTGCAGGGGTACTGGAGTGGTTGTATATACAGGTCAGTGTCAGTACCTTATTCAATGTGCAGGGGTACTGGAGTGGTTATATATACAGGTCAGTGTCAGTACCTTATTTAATGTGCAGGGGTACTGGAGTGGTTATATATACAGGAAAGTACCTTATTCAATGTGCAGGGGTACTGGAGTGGTTGTATGGTCAGTGTCAGTACCTTATTCAATGTGCAGGGGTACTGGAGTGGTTGTATATACAGGTCAGTGCATGTGCCTTATTCAATTTGCTGACGTACTGGAGTGGTTGTATATACAGGTCAGTGTCAGTACCTTATTCAATGTGCAGGGGTACTGGAGTGGTTGTATATACAGGTCAGTGTCAGTACCTAATTTAATGATGTGCAGGGGTACTGGAGTGGTTGTATATACAGGTCAGTGTCAGTACCTAATTTAATGTGCAGGGGTACTGGAGTGGTTGTATATACAGTGTCAGTACCTTATTCAATGTGCAGGGGTACTGGAGTGGTTATATATACAGGTCAGTGTCAGTACCTTATTCAATGTGCAGGGGTACTGGAGTGGTTGTATATACAGGTCAGTGTCAGTACCTTATTCAATGTGCAGGGGTACTGGAGTGGTTGTATATACAGGTCAGTGTCAGTACCTTATTTAATGTGCAGGGGTACTAGAGTGGTTATATATACAGGTCAGTACCTTATTTAATGTGCAGGGGTACTGGAGTGGTTGTATATACAGGTCAGTACCTTATTCAATGTGCAGGGGTACTGGAGTGGTTGTATGGTCAGTGTCAGTACCTTATTCAATGTGCAGGGGTACTGGAGTGGTTGTATATACAGGTCAGTACCTTATTTAATGTGCAGGGGTACTGGAGTGGTTGTATATACAGGTCAGTACCTTATTCAATGTGCAGTGGTGCTGGAGTGGTTGTATGGTCAATGACAGTACCTCATTCAATGTGCAGGGGTACTAGAGTGGTTGTATATACAGGTCAGTGTCAGTACCTTATTCAATGTGCAGGGGTACTGGAGTGGTTGTATATACAGGTCAGTGTCAGTACCTTATTTAATGTGCAGGGGTACTAGAGTGGTTATATATACAGGTCAGTACCTTATTTAATGTGCAGGGGTACTGGAGTGGTTGTATATACAGGTCAGTACCTTATTCAATGTGCAGGGGTACTGGAGTGGTTGTATATACAGGTCAGTGTCAGTACCTTATTCAATGTGCAGGGGTACTGGAGTGGTTGGATATACAGGTCAGTACCTTATTCAATGTGCAGGGGTACTGGAGTGGTTGTATATACAGGTCAGTGTCAGTACCTTATTCAATGTGCAGGGGTACTGGAGTGGTTGGATATACAGGTCAGTACCTTATTCAATGTGCAGGGGTACTGGAGTGGTTGTATATACAGGTCAGTGTCAGTACCTTATTCAATGTGCAGGGGTACTGGAGTGGTTGGATATACAGGTCAGTACCTTATTCAATGTGCAGGGGTACTGGAGTGGTTGGATATACAGGTCAGTGTCAGTACCTTATTCAATGTGCAGGGGTACTGGAGTGGTTGGATATACAGGTCAGTACCTTATTCAATGTGCAGGGGTACTGGAGTGGTTGTATATACAGGTCAGTGTCAGTACCTTATTCAATTTGCTGACATACTGGAGTGGTTGTATATACAGGTCAGTGTCAGTACCTTATTCAATGTGCAGGGGTACTGGAGTGGTTGTATGGTCAGTGTCAGTACCTTATTCAATGTGCAGGGGTACTGGAGTGGTTGTATATACAGGTCAGTGTCAGTACCTTATTCAACGTGCAGGGGTACTGGAGTGGTTGTATATACAGGTCAGTGTCAGTACCTTATTCAATGTGCAGGGGTACTGGAGTGGTTGTATGGTCAGTGTCAGTACCTTATTCAATGTGCAGGGGTACTGGAGTGGTTGTATATACAGGTCAGTGTCAGTACCTTATTCAATGTGCAGGGGTACTGGAGTGGTTGTATATACAGGTCAGTGTCAGTACCTTATTCAATGTGCTGGGGTACTGGAGTGGTTGAATGGTCAGTGGCAGTACCTTATTCAATGGGCAGGTGTACTGGAGTGGATATATAGTACATTCGGAAAGTATTCAGACTCCTTCCCTTTTCCACATTTTGTTACGTTACAGCCTTACTCTAAAATTGATTTAAAAAAAATCTCTCATCAATCTACACACAATACCCCACAATGACAAAGCAAAAACAGGTTTGTAGACATTTTTGCACATTTATTAAAAATAAAAAACAGAAATACCTTATTTACATAAGTATTCAGACCCTTTGCTATGAGGCTCGAAATTGATCTCAGGTGCATCCTGTTTACATTGATCATCCTTGAGATGTTTCTACAACTTGATTGGAGTCCACCTGTGGTAAATCCAATTGATTGGACATGATTTGGAAGACACACACCTGTCTATATATGATCCCACAGTTGACAGTGCATGTCAGAGCAAAAACCAAGCCATGAGGTCGAAGGAATTGTCCATAGAGCTCAGAGACAGGATTGTGTCAAGGCACAGATCTGGGGAAGGGTCCCACAACATTTCTGCAGCATTGAAGGTCCCCAAGAACACAGTGGCCTCCATCATTCTTAAATGGAAGAAGTTTGGAACCACCAAGACTCTTCTTAGAGCTGGACGCCCGGCTAAACTGAGTAATCGGCGGAGAAGGGCCTTGGTCAGGGAGGTGACCAAGAACCCGATGGTCACTCTGACAGAGCTCCAGAGTTCCTCTGTGGAGATGGGAGAACCTTCCAGAAGGACAACCATCTCTGCAGCACTCCACCAATCAGGCCTTTGTGGTAGAGTGGCCAGACCAAAGTACATGACAGCCCGCTTGGAGTTTGCCAAAAGGCATCTAAAGACTCTCAGACCATGAGAAACAAGATTCTCTGGTCTGATGAAATGAAGATTGAACTCTTTGGCCTGAATGCCAAGCGTCCCGTCTGGAGGAAACCTGGCACCATCCCTACGGTGAAGCATGCTGGTGGCAGCATCATGCTGTGGGGATGTTTTTCAGTGGCAGGGACTGGGAGACTAGTCAGGATCGAGGGAAAGAAGAACGGTGCAAAGTACAGAGAGGTCCTTGATGAAAACCTGCTCCAGAGCCTCAGACAGGGGCAAAGGTTCACCTTCCAACAGGACAACGACCCTAAGCACACAGCCAAGACAACGCAGGAGTGGCTTCGGGACAAGTCTCTGAATGTCCTTGAGTGGCCCAGCCAGAGCCCGGACTTGAACCCGATCGAACATTTCTGGAGACACCTTGAAAATAGCTGTGCAGCGACGCTCCCCATCCAACCTGACAGTCTAAAATGAATGTAGCACCTAAGCATTCTAGCTTTAAACGTTCCATAGTTGTTTAAGGTACCACCAACCTCATGTGGTATATAATTAATTTATAAGTCCAAAATGGATGTAGCAACTAAGGATTGTAGCTTTAAACGTTCCATGGTTGTTTTTCAGATACTTCCACCTCTCTCTGTTAATCTGACATGATGTTATGGCCACGACTCCCTCCGAAGCTGCCTCCTCTCCTTGTTCGAGGCAGGCTTCGGCGTTCGTCGTCACCGGCCTTCTAGCCGCTGCCGCTCCTCATCTCATCATTCCATTTGTTTTGTCTTGTTTTTCACACACACCT
>NC_140018.1:62839-67839 GCF_964263955.1 Coregonus lavaretus | reverse complement strand
CAGCAAACTTATTGATGGTGTTGGAGTTTTGCTTTTCCATGCAGTCCTGGGTGAACAGGGAGTACAGGAGGGGACTGAGCACGCACCCCTGAGGGGCCCCCGTGTTGAGGATCAGCGTGGCAGATGTGTTGTTGCCTACCCTTACCACCTGGGGGCGGCCCGTCAGGAAGTCCAGGGTCCAGGGAGGTGTGTAGTCCCAGGGTCCTTAGCTTGGTGATGAGCTTTGAGGACACTATGGTATTGAACGCTGAGCTGTAGTCAATGAATAGCATTCTCACATTGGTGTTCCTTTTGTCCAGGTGGGAAAGGGCAGTGTGGAGTGCAGTAGAGATTGCATCATCTGAGGATCTGTAGGGGCGGTATGTGAATTGGAGTGGGTCTAGGGTGTCTGGAATGATAGTGTTGATGTGACGTACACTACTAGAATCTGAAGTCAAATGTCTACTGTTTGCTGATGATCTGGTGCTTCTGTCTCCAACCAAGAATGGCCTACAGCAGCACCTAGATCTTCTGCACAGATTCTGTCAGACCTGGGCCCTGACAGTAAATCTCAGTAAGACAAAAATAATGGTGTTCCAAAAAAGGTCCAGTTGCCAGTGTAGTGTATTAAGATTATGACTTGGTTAATGTTTTCAAGTGGAACCTGAGGGGATGTTTATTTTAGCTCAAAGAGAGCCGTTTTTAGTGTGACGCCACATAGGACAGTAGAGGGAGCCATTTTGTAGTGACACCCCTGTTCGTTGGAGACAGGTGATTGGACAGTAGAGGGAGCAACCCATATTTTTGCATACTTTATAAGTATAGGCTAGAGACAAAGGGGGTTAGAACAGACATATTATCTTTGGACACTGTTCTCCAGACCCTGCAGGCGTCTGTAAACTTATGCTGAAATCTTGTGATATGAATAAAACTTATGATCAAACGTTCAGTATGAGCGGACTCCTTTGTTACAGCAATGACTAGCAACATTGACTCGACACTACACCAGGACCACAAATACAAATTAAATCTAGATACCGTTGCCCTAGAGCACACAAAAAACGATACATACCTCGGCCTAAACATCAGTGCCACAGGTAACTTCCACAAAGCTGTGAACGATCTCAGAGACAAGGCAAGAAGGGCCTTCTATGCCATCAAAAGGAACATACAATTCGACAAACCAATTAGGATCTGGCTAAAAATACTTGAATCAGTTATAGAACCCATTGCCCTTTATGGTTGTGAGGTCTGGGGTCCGCTCACCAACCAAGAATTCACAAAATGGGACAAACACCAAATTAAGACTCTGCATTCAGAATTCAGCAAAAATATCCTCCTTGTACAACGTAAAACACCAAATAATGCATGCAGAGCAGAATTAGGCCGATACCTGCTAATTATCAAAATCCAGAAAAGAGCCGTTAAATTCTACAACCACCTAAAAGGAAGCGATTCCCAAACCTTCCATAACAAAGCCATCACCTACAGAGAGATGAACTTGGTGAAGAGTCCCCTAAGCAAGCTGGTCCTGGGGCTCTGTTCACATACACAAACAGACCCCACAGAGCCCCAGGACAGCAACACAATTAGACCCAACCAAATAATGAGAAAACCAAAAGAAAATTACTTGACACATTGGAAAGAATCAACAAAATAACAGAGCAAACTAGAATGCTATTTGGCCCTAAACAGAGAGTACACAGTGGCAGAATACCTGACCACTTTGACTGACCCAAACTTAAGGAAAGCTTTGACTATGTACAGACTCTGAGCATAGCCTTGCTATTGAGAAAGGCCGCAGTAGGCAGACCTGGCTCTCAAGAGAAGACAGGCTATGTGCACACTGCCCACAAAATGAGGTGGAAACTGAGCTGCACTTCCTAACCTCCTGCCAAATGTATGACCATATTAGAGACACATAATATATATTTCCCTCAGATTACACAGACCAGATTACACAGACCAACAAAGAATTAGAAAACAAATCTTGAGAAACTCCCATATCTATTCGGTGAAATACCACAGTGTGCCATCACAGCAGCAAGATTTGTGACCTGTTGCCAAAAGAAAAAACCTTTTAATACAACCCATATTTATGTTTATTTATTTTCCCATTTGTACTTTAACTATTTGCACATCGTTACAACACTTTATATTTACACAATATGACAGATAGTTGAGGTAGATATGTACATATAACTAGGAATAAAGTGACAGATAATAAACAGTAGCAGCAGCGTATGTGATGAGTCAGAAAGGTGAGTTCAAAAAGAGTCAATGCAGATAGTCTGGGTAGTTCAAAAAGAGTCAATGCAGATAGTCTGGGTAGTTCAAAAAGGGTCAATGCAGATAGTCTGGGTAGTTCAAAAAGAGTCAATGTAGATAGTCTGGGTAGTTCAAAAAGAGTCAATGCAGATAGTCTGGGTAGTTCAAAAAGAGTCAATGCAGATAGTCTGGGTAGTTCAAAAAGAGTCAATGCAGATAGTCTGGGTAGTTCAAAAAGAGTCAATGCAGATAGTCTGGGTAGTTCAAAAAGAGTCAATGCAGATAGTCTGGGTAGTTCAAAAAAGAGTCAATGCAGATAGTCTGGGTAGTTAAAAAAGAGTCAATGCAGATAGTCTGGGTAGTTCAAAAAGAGTCAATGCAGATAGTCTTAGTAGTTCAAAAAGGGTCAATGCAGATAGTCTGGGTAGTTAAAAAAGGTTCAATGCAGATAGTCTGGGTAGTTCAAAAAGATTCAATGCAGATAGTCTGGGTAGCTCAAAAAGAGTCAATGCAGATAGTCTGGGTAGTTCAAAAAGAGTCAATGCAGATAGTCTGGGTAGTTCAAAAAGAGTCAATGCAGATAGTCTGGGTAGTTCAAAAAGAGTCAATGCAGATAGTATGGGTAGTTCAAAAAGAGTCAATGCAGATAGTCTGGGTAGTTCAAAAAGAGTCAATGCAGATAGTCTGGGTAGTTCAAAAAGAGTCAATGCAGATAGTCTGGGTAGTTCAAAAACAGTCAATGCAGATAGTCTGGGTAGTTCAAAAAGAGTCAATGCAGATAGTCTGGGTAGTTCAAAAAGAGTCAATGCAGATAGTCTGGGTAGTTCAAAAAAGAGTCAATGCAGATAGTCTGGGTAGTTCAAAAAGAGTCAATGCAGATAGTCTGGGTAGTTCAAAAAAGAGTCAATGCAGATAGTCTGGGTAGTTCAAAAAGAGTCAATGCAGATAGTCTGGGTAGTTCAAAAAGAGTCAATGCAGATAGTCTGGGTAGTTCAAAAAGAGTCAATACAGATAGTCTTAGTAGTTCAAAAAGGGTCAATGCAGATAGTCTGGGTAGTTAAAAAAGGTTCAATGCAGATAGTCTGGGTAGTTCAAAAAGATTCAATGCAGATAGTCTGGGTAGCTCAAAAAGAGTCAATGCAGATAGTCCGGGTAGTTCAAAAAGAGTCAATGCAGATAGTCTGGGTAGTTCAAAAAGAGTCAATGCAGATAGTATGGGTAGTTCAAAAAGAGTCAATGCAGATAGTCTGGGTAGTTCAAAAAGAGTCAATGCAGATAGTCTGGGTAGTTCAAAAAGAGTCAATGCAGATAGTCTGGGTAGTTCAAAAACAGTCAATGCAGATAGTCTGGGTAGTTCAAAAAGAGTCAATGCAGATAGTCTGGGTAGTTCAAAAAGAGTCAATGCAGATAGTCTGGGTAGTTCAAAAAAGAGTCAATGCAGATAGTCTGGGTAGTTCAAAAAGAGTCAATGCAGATAGTCTGGGTAGTTCAAAAAAGAGTCAATGCAGATAGTCTGGGTAGTTCAAAAAGAGTCAATGCAGATAGTATGGGTAGTTCAAAAAGAGTCAATGCAGATAGTCTGGGTAGTTCAAAAAGGGTCAATGCAGATAGTCTGGGTAGTTCAAAAAGATGCAATGCAGATAGTCTGGGTAGCTCAAAAAGAGTCAATGCAGATAGTCTGGGTAGTTCAAAAAGAGTCAATGCAGATAGTCTGGGTAGTTCAAAAAAGAGTCAATGCAGATAGTCTGGGTAGTTCAAAAAGAGTCAATGCAGATAGTCTGGGTAGTTCAAAAACAGTCAATGCAGATAGTCTGGGTAGTTCAAAAACAGTCAATGCAGATAGTCTGGGTAGTTCAAAAAGAGTCAATGCAGATAGTCTGGGTAGTTCAAAAAAGAGTCAATGCAGATAGTCTGGGTAGTTCAAAAAGAGTCAATGCAGATAGTCTGGGTATTTCAAAAAGAGTCAATGCAGATAGTCTGGGTAGTTCAAAAAGGGTCAATGCAGATAGTCTGGGTAGTTCAAAAAGATTCAATGCAGATAGTCTGGGTAGCTCAAAAAGAGTCAATGCAGATAGTCTGGGTAGTTCAAAAAGAGTCAATGCAGATAGTCTGGGTAGTTCAAAAAAGAGTCAATGCAGATAGTCTGGGTAGTTCAAAAAGAGTCAATGCAGATAGTCTGGGTAGTTCAAAAAGAGTCAATGCAGATAGTCTGGGTAGTTCAAAAAGGGTCAATGCAGATAGTCTGGGTAGTTAAAAAAGGTTCAATGCAGATAGTCTGGGTAGTTCAAAAAGATTCAATGCAGATAGTCTGGGTAGCTCAAAAAGAGTCAATGCAGATAGTCTGGGTAGTTCAAAAAAGAGTCAATGCAGATAGTCTGGGTAGTTCAAAAAGAGTCAATGCAGATAGTCTGGGTAGTTCAAAAAGGGTCAATGCAGATAGTCTGGGTAGTTAAAAAAGGTTCAATGCAGATAGTCTGGGTAGTTCAAAAAGATTCAATGCAGATAGTCTGGGTAGCTCAAAAAGAGTCAATGTAGATAGCCTGGGTAGTTCAAAAAGAGTCAATGCAGATAGTCTTGGTAGTTCAAACAGAGTCAATGCAGATAGTCTGGGTAGTTCAAAAAGAGTCAATGCAGATAGTCTAGGGTAGTTCAAAAAGAGTCAATGCAGATAGTCTGGGTAGTTCAAAAAGAGTCAATGCAGATAGTCTGGGTAGTTCAAAAAGAGTCAATGCAGATAGTCTGGGTAGTTCAAA
>NC_140018.1:0-62639 GCF_964263955.1 Coregonus lavaretus | reverse complement strand
GGGCCAGTGTTTGAGACTACCTTTAGAATTGAGCTGTGTGCTAGTAGTTTAAACAGCCAGCTCGGTGCATTCAACATGTCAATACTTCTCGCAAATACAAGATGAGAGATTTTACATGCATATTATTAATGTTATCTCTCCGTGTACATTTAAGGGATAGCCGTGGTGCCCTATTCTGGGCCAATTGTAAATTTCCCTCTTTGTGGCACTTCACCATATGACTGGACAGTAGTCTAGGGCTTGTAGGACCTGCCTTGTTGATAACGTTGTTAAGAAGGCAGAGCAGCGCCTTATGATGGACAGACTTCTCCCCATCTTAGGTACTGTTGCATGAATATGTTTGACCATGAAAGTTTAAAATCCAGAGTTACTCCAAGCAGTTTATTCTCCTCAACTTGCTCAATTCGCAAATTATTCATTACAATATTTAGTTGAGGTTTAGGGTTTAGTGAATGATTTGTTCCAAATATAATGATTTTGAAATATTATATTTAGGAGTAACTTATTTCTTGCCACCCATTCTGAAACTGACTGCAGCTCTTTGTTAAGTGTTGCATTGATATCACTTGCTGTGGTAGCTGATGTGTATAGTATTGATTCGTCAGCATACATAGACACACAGGCTAAATGATGTGTAGGTAATAGGGAGTGTATACGTCCTCCAGTTGAAAACCAATATCCCGTGTAGAAATACAGTAACGTACACACACACTGAAGGGTAAATAAATGCAGATGTGCCTTTTGATAAGTAAATCAGGTGTTAAATGAGGTGAAGAGGAGACTGGAGTGCCACTTTAACTTTAATAGTGCATGCAATCCATCTGTTGTCTTTGTTGTTGTCTGTGTTGAGTCTGTATTGAGTCTGTAATGAGTCTGTGTTGAGTCTGTATTGTGTCTGTATTGAGTCTGTATTGAGTCTGTATTGAGTCTGTATTGTTTCTGTATTGTGTCTGTATTGAGTCTGTATTGTGTCTGTATTGAGTCTGTGTTGAGTCTGTACTGAGTCTGTATTGTGTCTGTGTTGAGTCTGTATTGAGTCTGTAATGAGTCTGTAATTTGTCTGTCTTGAGTCTGTCTTGAGTCTGTATTGAGTCTGTATTGAGTCTGTATTGAGTCTGTATTGAGTCTGTATTGAGTCTGTATTGTTTCTGTATTGTGTCTGTATTGAGTCTGTATTGTGTCTGTATTGTGTCTGTATTGAGTCTGTGTTGTGTCTGTATTGAGTCTGTATTGAGTCTGTGTTGAGTCTGTATTGAGTCTGTATTGTGTCTGTATTGTGTCTGTATTGAGTCTGTGTTGAGTCTGTACTGAGTCTGTATTGTGTCTGTATTGAGTCTGTATTGTGTCTGTATTGAGTCTGTGTTGAGTCTGTATTGTGTCTGTATTGAGTCTGTATTGAGTCTGTATTGTGTCTGTATTGTGTCTGTATTGAGTCTGTGTTGTGTCTGTATTGAGTCTGTATTGAGTCTGTGTTGAGTCTGTATTGAGTCTGTATTGTGTCTGTATTGAGTCTGTATTGTGTCTGTATTGAGTCTGTGTTGTGTCTGTATTGAGTCTGTATTGAGTCTGTGTTGAGTCTGTAATTTGTCTGTCTTGAGTCTGTTTTGAGTCTGTATTGAGTCTGTATTGAGTCTGTATTGAGTCTGTATTGAGTCTGTATTGAGTCTGTATTGTTTCTGTATTGTGTCTGTATTGAGTCTGTATTGTGTCTGTATTGTGTCTGTATTGAGTCTGTGTTGTGTCTGTATTGAGTCTGTATTGAGTCTGTGTTGAGTCTATATTGAGTCTGTATTGTGTCTGTATTGAGTCTGTGTTGAGTCTGTACTGAGTCTGTATTGTGTCTGTATTGAGTCTGTATTGTGTCTGTATTGAGTCTGTGTTGAGTCTGTATTGTGTCTGTATTGAGTCTGTATTGAGTCTGTATTGTGTCTGTATTGAGTCTATATTGAGTCTGTATTGTGTCTGTATTGTGTCTGTATTGTGTCTGTGTTGAGTCTGTATTGTGTCTGTGTTGATCACTACTGTACATCCAATGGATTTGGATACTGCTTTCAAACACATTTCTGCAATATTAATTATTATTACTTTTTTTAAGGGGGTAGATCAGCTTTAATATTGCAGATAGATTGTAACTTCCATCAATGTAATTGTCTGCATCACTTCCAATCCCCCTTATGTTTTTTTTATTCTCGCAAATATATATATATATACATATACATACATGCACATACATATACACATACATACATATAAATACATATACATACATATATATATACAGTTGAAGTCGGAGGTTTACATACACTTAGGTTGGAGTCATTAACTCGTTTTTCAACCACTCCACAGATATCTTGTTAACAAACTATAGTTTTGGCAAGTTGGCTAGGACAATTAATTTGTGCATGACACAAGTAATTTGTCCAACAATTGTTTACAGACAGATTATTTCACTTATAATTCACTTTATCACAATTCCAGTGGGTCAGAAGTTTACATACACTAAGTAGACTGTGCCTTTAAACAGCTTGGAAAATTCAAGAAAATTATGTCATGGATTTAGAAGCTTCTGATAGGCAATTTGAGTCAATTGGAGGTGTAACTGTGGATGTATTTCAAGGCATACCTTCAAACTCAGTAGCTCTTTGCTTGACATCATGGGAAAATCAAAAGAAATCAGCCAAGACCTCAGAAAAAATATTGTAGACCTCCACAAGTATGGTTCATCCTTGGGAGCAATTTCCAAACGCCTGAAGGTACCACGTTCATCTGTACAAACAATAGTACGCAAGTATAAACACCATGGGATCACGCAAACGTCATACCGCTCAGGAAGGAGATGCATTCTGTCTCCTAGAGATGAACGTAGTTTGGTGCGAAAAGTGCAAATCAATCCCAGAACAACAGCAAAGGATCTTGTGAAGATGCTGGAGGAAACAGGTACAAAAGTATCTATATCCACAGTAAAACGAGTCCTGTATCGACATAACCTGAAAGGCCGCTCAGCAAGGAAGAAGCCACTGCTCCAAAACCGCCATAGAAAAGCCAGGCTACGGTTTGCAACTGCACATTGGCACAAAGATCGTACTTTTTGGAGAAATGTCCTCTGGTCTGATGAAACAAAAATATAACTGTTTGGCCATAATGACCATCGTTATGTTTGGAGGAAAAAGGTGGCTGCTTGCAAGCCCAAGAACACCATCCTACCGTGAAGCACGGGGGTGGCAGCATCATGCTGTGTGGGTGCTTTGCTGCAGGAGGGACAGGTGCACTTCACAAAATAGATGGCATCATGAGGAAGGAAAAGTATGTGGATATATTGAAGCAACATCTCAAGACATCAGTCAGGAAGTTAAAGCTTGGTTGTAAATTGGTCTTCCAAGTGGACAATGACCCCAAGCATACTTCCAAAGTTGTTGCAAAATGGCTTAAGGACAACAAAGTTAAGGTATTGGAGTGGCCATCACAAAACCCTGACCTCAATCCTATAGAAAATGTGTGGGCAGAACTGAAAAAGCGTGTGCGAGCAAGGAGGCCGACAAACCTGACTCAGTTACACCAGCTCTGTCAGGAGGAATGGGCCAAAATTCACCCAACTTATTGTGGGAAGCTTGTGGAAGGCTACCCAAAATGTTTGACCCAAGTTAAACAATTTAAAAGCAATGCTACCAAATACTAATTGAGTGTATGTAAACTTCTGACCCACTGGGAATGTGATGAAATAAATAAAAGCTGAAATAAATCATTCTCTCTACTATTATTCTGACATTTCACATTCTTAAAATAAAGTGGTGATCCTAACTGACCTAAAACAGAGAATTTTTACTAGGATAAAATGTCAGGAATTGTGAAAAACTGAGTTTAAATGTGTTTGGCTAAGGTGTAAACTTCCGAATTCAACTGTACAAAGCCTTTAAAAATATATATTTCCCTTTTTTACTAGTGAAGAACAACACTTAGGCCTCTACTTCCAGCTTATACATACTATATACATTTTATGGACACAGTCAATTTTACAATAATTATATTTTGTTTGTTTTTACTCCTGAACTTCCCTCTACCCTCAACCTCTCCGATCATTTTCATGATGTCCATCAGCTTCTATTTGCCATATCTTTCTAACTGTGCTATTTCACAAAAGCTCTGAACCTATAACCCATTTACTTATTATGCTTATTATGGACCCAGTATGCTTACATTAGTTGTCTTGTTGTTATTAGTCCCATCCTTGAGCTCCATTCAACACCCCCCATCTATCTCTTAACACCATCCATATTGGATTTCTATTTGCCATATATTTTTCAACTGTACTGTGATGTTTCACAAAAGTTCTGAACCCTTCTATTCTACATTTACATTTTAGTCATTTAGCAGACGCTCTTATCCAGAGCGACTTACAGTTAGTGAATACATATATATATTTTTTTCATACTGGTCCCCCGTGGGAATTGAACCCACAACCCTGGCGTTGCGAACGCCATGCTCTATCAACTGAGCTACATCCCTGCCGGCCATTCCCTCCCCTACCCTGGACAACGCTAGGCCAATTGTGCGCTGCCCATGAGTCTCCCGGTCACGGCCGGCTGCGACAGAGCCTGGATTCAAACCAGGATCTCTAGTGGCACAGCTAGCACTGCGATGCAGTGCCTTAGACCACTGCGCCACTCAGGAGACATCTCATTGTTTCTACAGATTGTAAATTGAAAATAAACATTTTTGCTAAAAGTATTATTATATTATTGATCGATTGACTATGACTTTTCAGATCACCCAGTAGTGCTATCTGCAGGGTTAGCTCCAGGTAAATATTGCAATCCTTCAGCCATTCCTGGACTTGTGACCAAAATCAAGCTACAAATGGACAGCACCAAAACAAATGATCTAATGATTCTGTCTCTTCACAGCTAAATCTGCAGAGCTGGAAAGATTGTATCCCCCATATAAATAACATTCTATTGGTAGCAAGAATTTTGTATAATAATTGAAATTGAATCCGGTGTCGTTTTGCATATCAGTTCATAAACACTATGCCATGGAATCGGTACGTCAAAAATCTCTTCCCAACTATTTTGCAATCTATATAGGACAGCTGTCAATCCTTTGGTCCTTAAATGAAACTGGTATACTTTTTTATTTATCACAATTTTCTTTAACCAATTATATTCTTTAATGCAATGCCGACAGACAAGTTCCTTACTTTCTCCCCCTTCCACTTTCCTCTTCCATTTTTGCGATAATGCTGCAATCATTTGGTTATAATTTTGTGTAGTGCAGACATTTCCATGTTTTTGTTAGCTGCATATTTACCTGGAGCTAACATAGGAGTGGTTAAAACATGCTAATAACGGTCCTCTGAGTATGTCAAAAAAAGTTTGGTATACCTCGACTGGTATGCCATCCAACCCTGGAGTTTTCCCGGACTTTAAGTCTTTAATTGCATCCAGAAGTTCCTCCTCTGTAATTTCACCTTCACATGTGTCTTTCTGTATGGCTGTTAATTTTACATTATCAATAGAAAAAAAATCCCTCCAATTAACTTCATTTAGAGGAGATGGAGGCGACTGAAACGAAAACATATGCTTAAAGTACTTTGCTTCCTCCTTCAAAATATAATTTGGTGAATCATGGGTGACTCCGTCATTTGTAACCAGTTTCAGTAAATTATTTTTGGTAGCATTTCTATGTTGAAGATTAAAAAAGAATTTGTGCATTTTTCCCCATATTCCATCCAGTTTGCTTTATTTTTATAATATATTACACTTGATCTTTCTTGAATAAGTTTTTCCATTTCTTTTTGCTTTTCCTCTAACTTATTCTGAGCCTCTATGTTACAGTTTTTATTGCTATATATCTGTTCTGTTAGACCTTCTATTTCCTTTGTTAGTATGGACTCTTTTGACCTAAATTGCTTTTGTTTTCGAGATGAGTACTGAATTGCATGGCCTCTAAAGGCACATTTAAAGGTGTCCCATACAATAAGGGGATTTGCTGTACCTATGTAATGTCGGAAAAAATCAGCTATAAATTCCTCTGTCCTAGTTAAAAACAAGTTATCATCCAATAGGCTTTGATTACATTTCCAAAATCCTCGCCCACGTGGAAATTCAGTAAGAGTAATGTATATGCCATTATATGATGGTCCGATCGCATTCTGTCCCCTATCAACACTTTATAAACATTTGGTGCCAACGAGAATGACATAAGAAAGAAGTCAAGACGACCAGCTTGATTGAGTCTCCGCCATGTATATCTCACTAGATCAGGATATTTAAGCCTCCATATATCTACTAGTTCTAATGTATCTATGACATTCACAATTTCCTTAAGAGCATTTGGATGATTGTTTGTGGTGTGATTTCCTTTACGGTCCATGTTGGGTTGTCATCCCAGTGATCGGCGATGATCAACCACCCATGTCCCCTCGGATCCGTATATCTTGTGATCTATCTATTGTGATCACTACATCCGATGGATCTGGATACTGCTTTCAAGCACATTTCTGCAGCATTAGTAAAGATGTGATCAATACATGTTGATGATTTCATTCCTGTGCTGTTTGTAACTACCCTGTTAGGTTGACTGATAACCTGAACCAGGTTGCAGGCACTAGTTACAGTCTGAAGCTTTCTCTTGAGTGGTCAGCCTGATGAAAGCCTGTCAATATTTAAATCACCCAGAAAAGATACCTCTCTATTGATATCACATACATTATCAAGCATTTCACACATGTTATCCAGATACTGACTGATAGCAGCTTCCCACCAGAATGGGCTTTAGGTGAGGCAGATGAACCTGTAGCCATATTACTTCAACAGTATTTAACATGAGATCCTCTCTAATCTTTACAGGAATGTGGTTCTGAATTTAAACAGCAACACCGTCACCATTGGCTGCCACGGATTCAGCCGAGGCTGCTCCTCCTCCTTGCTCGGGCAGGCTTCGGCGTTCGTCGTCCCCGGAGTACTAGCTGCTACCGATCGATGTTTCGGTGTTTGTCTTGTTTGGTCTTTATTGTTTACACCTGTTTCCCATTATGTTACATTGTATTCCCTTTAAAAACCCCTGTCACTCATTGTTTTTTTGTTGTTGTTTTTTTTTTTTTTTTTTTCTATTTTGGGGGGAATGGATCAGCTTAATATTGCAGATAGATTGTATCTTCTATCAATGTAATTGTCTGCATCACTTCCAATCCCCGATGTTTATTTTTATTTTTTATATATATACTCCCCTTTATTACTTTTCAACCCCACCATCCTTTCCCTACTTGGAGTAACTTAGTGAACAACAATGCCCAGGCCTCTACTTCCGGTCTATACTTACTATCTACACCTTATGGACAGAGTTCATTTTACAATAATTCTATTATACAGTGGGGAAAAAAAAGTATTTAGTCAGCCACCAATTGTGCAAGTTCTCCCACTTAAAAAGATGAGAGAGGCCTGTAATTTTCATCATAGGTACACGTCAACTATGACAGACATATTGAGAATTTTTTTTCCAGAAAATCACATTGTATGATTTTTAATGAATTTATTTGCAAATTATGGTGGAAAATAAGTATTTGGTCACCTACAAACAAGCAAGATTTCTGGCTCTCTCAGACCTGTAACTTCTTCTTTAAGAGGCTCCTCTGTCCTCCACTCGTTACCTGTATTAATGGCACCTGTTTGAACTTGTTATCAGTATAAAAGACATCTGTCCACAACCTCAAACAGTCACACTCCAAACTCCACTATGGCCAAGACCAAAGAGCTGTCAAAGGACACCAGAAACAAAATGGTAGACCTGCACCAGGCTGGGAAGACTGAATCTGCAATAGGTAAGCAGCTTGGTTTGAAGAAATCAACTGTGGGAGCAATTATTAGGAAATGGAAGACATACAAGACCACTGATAATCTCCCTCGATCTGGGGCTCCACGCAAGATCTCACCCCGTGGGGTCAAAATGATCACAAGAACGGTGAGCAAAAATCCCAGAACCACACGGGGGGACCTAGTGAATGACCTGCAGAGAGCTGGGACCAAAGTAACAAAGCCTACCATCAGTAACACACTACGCCGCCAGGGACTCAAATCCTGCAGTGCCAGACATGTCCCCCTGCTTAAGCCAGTACATGTCCAGGCCCGTCTGATGTTTGCTAGAGTGCATTTGGATGATCCAGAAGAGGATTGGGAGAATGTCATATGGTCAGATGAAACCAAAATAGAACTTTTTGGTAAAAGCTCAACTCGTCGTGTTTGGAGGACAAAGAATGCTGAGTTGCATCCAAAGAACACCATACCTACTGTGAAGCATGGGGGTGGAAACATCATGCTTTGGGGCTGTTTTTCTGCAAAGGGACCAGGACGACTGATCCGTGTAAAGGAAAGAATGAATGGGGCCATGTATCGTGAGATTTTGAGTGAAAACCTCCTTCCATCAGCAAGGGCATTGAAGATGAAACGTGGCTGGGTCTTTCAGCATGACAATGATCCCAAACACACCGCCCGGGCAACGAAGGAGTGGCTTCGTAAGAAGCATTTCAAGGTCCTGGAGTGCCCTAGCCAGTCTCCAGATCTCAACCCCATAGAAAATCTTTGGAGGGAGTTGAAAGTCCGTGTTGCCCAGCGACAGCCCCAAAACATCACTGCTCTAGAGGAGATCTGCATGGAGGAATGGGCCAAAATACCAGCAACAGTGTGTGAAAACCTTGTGAAGACTTACAGAAAACGTTTGACCTGTGTCATTGCCAACAAAGGGCATATAACAAAGTATTGAGAAACTTATGTTATTGACCAAATACTTATTTTCCACCATAATTTGCAAATAAATTCATTAAAAATCCTACAATGTGATTTTCTGGATTTTTTATCCTCATTTTGCCTGTCATAGTTGACGTGTACCTATGATGAAAATTACAGGCCTCTCTCATATTTTTAAGTGGGAGAACTTGCACAATTGGTGGCTGACTAAATACTTTTTTTCCCCACTGTATATATATATATATATATATATATATATATATATATATATTTATTTTTATTTATTTTTTTGCTCCTGAACTTCTTCTACTCTCAACCTCTCCGATCATTTTCATGGTGTCCATCCGGTTTGCCATATCTTTCTAACTGTGCTCCTTCCCAAAAGCTCCCAACATACAACCTATATACTTATTATGGACACAGTATGCTTACATTATTAGCTATCTTTGTTATTATTTGTTGTTATTTGTTATTAGTCCCATCCTTCAACTCTATTCAATACCTCCCATCTATCTCTTAACACCATCCATATAGGATTTCTATTTGCCATATATATTTCGACCGTACTGTGATGTTTTACAAAAATTCTGAACCTTTCTATTCTCATTGCTTCTACAGATTGTGAATTAAAAATAAACATTTTTGCTAAAAGTATTATTATATTATTGATTGATTGACTATGACTTTTCAGATCAACCAGTAATGCTATCTGCAAGGTTAGTTCCAGGTAAATATTGCAATCCTTTAGCCATTCCTGGACCTGTGTCCAAAAACAAGCTACAAATGGACAGAACCAAAACAAATGATCTAATGATTCTGTCTCTTCACAGCAAAACCTGCAGAGCTGGGAAGATTGTATCCCCCATATAAATAACATTCTATTGGTAGCAAGAATTGTATATAATAATTTAAATTGAAAGATTCTAAGTTTTGAATCCGGTGTCGTTTTGCGTGTCAGTTCATAAACACTATGCCATGGGATCGGTACGTCAAAGATCTCTTCCCAAATATTTTGCAATCTATATGGGACGGCTGTCAATCCTTTGGTCCTTAAGTGAAACTGATATACTTTTTTATTTATCACAGTTTTCCTTAACCAATTATGTTCTTTAATGCAAGGCCGACAGACAAGTTCCTTACTTTCTCCCCCTTCCACTTTCCTCTTCCACTTTTGCGGTAAGGCTGCAATTATTTGGTTGTAATTTTGGGTAGAGCAGACATTTCCATATGTTTTTATTAGCTGCATGTGCGACATAACTCCACCAGTCCTACCGATGATATCATTTACGAAGATTATACCTTTTTTAAACATTCTGTCAAAAAATAAAGTTTTTTTGTCAATTAGTATATTTGAATTTAACCACAATATTTGTTGCATTATTTGTTCTGTCGTTTCTGGAGGATTAAATTGAAATTGCAACCAACTTTCTATGGCTTGTTTTAGAAATAGTGACATTTGAGAGATTATTTTCTTTTCAAATAACTGAAAGTGAGAGGTTGTAATCTGAATAAAGGGAAAAAGGCCTTTCTTGAACATTGGGTGAGACAATCTTACTAATTTGCTTGAGAACCAGTTCGGATTTAAGTATAACTTTTGTATGACTGAAGCTTTTAGTGATAGGTCTAATGCTTTAATATTTAATAATTTCTGTCCTCCGAATTCATATTCATTATATAAATATGCTCTTTTAATTTTGTCTGGCTTGCCGTTCCAAATAAAATTGAATATTTTTTTCTCATATAATTTAAAAAACTGTTCGCTAGGCGTAGGCAAGACCATAAGCAAATAGGTAAACTGGGATAATACTAAAGAGTTAATCAGGGTGATTTTTCCACAAATTGACAGGTATTTTCCTTTCCATGGTAGTAAGATCTTATCTATTTTTGCTAACTTTCTATTAAAATTTATTGAAGTGAGATCATTTATTTCCTTTGGGATATGTATTCCGAGTATATCCACATCACCATCAGACCATTTTATTGGTAAACTACATGGTAATGTAAAAATTGTATTTTTTAGTGATCCAATACGTAATATAGTACATTTGTCATAATTTGGTTGTAATCCAGAGAGGTTAGAAAATGTATCTAGATCCTCTATAAGGCTGTGGAGGGATTCTAGTTGTGGATTTAAAAGAAAACATGAATCATCAGCGTACAATGACACCTTTGTTTTTAAGCCCTGTATTTCTAATCCTCTGATATTATTATTGGATCTGATTTTAATAGCTAACATCTCGATGGCCACAATAAATAGATATGCCGATAGTGGACATCCTTGTTTCACTCCTCTTGACAGTTTAAAACTTTCTGAGAAATAGCCATTATTTACTATTTTACACCTAGGGTTACTATACATGATTTTGACCCATTTTATAAGAGATTCTCCAAAATTGAAATGCTCCAGGCATTTATATATAAACCCCAGTCGAACTTTATCAAATGCCTTTTCGAAGTCTGCTATGAATAGCAGGCCTGGTTTCCCATATTTTCCAATACTTGCCTTATATTATCTCCAATGTATCTTCCATGTAAAAAACCTGTCTGATTAGAATGAATAATATCCGACAATACCTTTTTAATTCTATGCGCTGTACATTTTGCTAGGATTTTTGCATCACAACACTGAAGTGTAAGGGGCCTCCAATTTTGTAAATGGACTGGATCTTTATATTTTCCACTTGTATCCTGTTTCAGTAATAATGAGATCAGACCTTCTTCTTGAGTGTCAGATAATCTACCATTTACATAGGAGTGGTTAAAACATGCTAATAACGGTCCGCTTAGTATATCAAAAAAGGTTTGGTATACCTCGACTGGTATGCCATCCAACCCTGGAGTTTTCCCGGACTTAAAGTCTTTAATTGCATCCAGAAGTTCCTCCTCTGTAATTTCACCTTCACATGAGTCTTTCTGTGTGGCTGTTAATTTGACATTATCAATAGAAAAAAAATCTCTACAATTAGCTTCAGTTAGAGGAGATGGAGGCGACTGAAAAGAAAACATATGCTTAAAGTACTTTGTTTCTTCCTTCAAAATATCATTTGGTGAATTATGGGTGACTCCGTCAATTGTAACCAGTTTCATTAAGTTATTTTTGGTAGCATTCCTATGTTGAAGATTAAAAAAGAATTTTGTGCATTTTTCCCCATATTCCATCCAGTTTGCTTTATTTTTATAATATATGACACATGATCTTTCTTGAATAAGTTTCTCCTGTCTCTCATTGTTTGTTGTATGCGAATAGTGTTCCTCCCAGTTAGGAGGTTTTGTTTTGTATGTTCATTTACTGTGCAAGTAAAGTGGTCCTCTGTAGCTCAGCTGGTAGAGCACGGCGCTTGTAATGCCAAGGTAGTGGGTTCGATCCCCGGGACCACCCATACACAAAAATGTATGCACGCATGACTGTAAGTCGCTTTGGATAAAATCGTCTGCTAAATGGCGTATTATTATTATATTATAAAGTACGTCTGCCAGTAGCTCGGTGTCCTGCGCTTGACTTCGTTCACCGCATACACGTCACCTTGACATTGGCATTTCTGTCTTTTCTGTAAATGTTATGACCATGTATTGCTACCACTGTATCATCAAAGGTATTATCTAAGTGAGTTTCAGAGATATTACTGATTTCATGAACCTTGTTTCTTAAGCTACATATTTTAATGTGGTCTATTTTTTAGCACTTTTCTGGGATGCTTGCTCGTTTTCATTGCTTTACTGGAAAGCTTAGCAGAGGTAGACATGCTCAAGTTATGTATGTTAGTGCAGGGTGAGCTGCACACAGTGGACTTCCTGCTAGCGCACATCACCTCAGTGCTAACAGCATCAATCTGGTTCATAGGCATATGATTACTGCATACAATAGCTGTGGGATTCAGGGCAGTAAGAGGGACATAAATTAGGTTACTTACATTGTGTCTTCCAACACCCCCTGGGATAATGTACATTTCCCGAAGCATTGTGACAACTCAGTGACACAATGGTAGGGATTAAATGAGCTGGATTTGGGTCATTGAAAAGTCATTGTCTCAATGCAGCCTTATAATGCTGTGTAAATGATAGTCCCTTTGTTCAGCTATAAGATACAATAAATACGGTGCCGTTTAAGATAAGGGAGGACGGTTAAAAAAAATTATGAGCTTGGCCTTATTTCTATTACAGCAACATATTGGATGACTGTCATTCTTCCAGCTCAATGTAACATCGGTAGGTTTAGGCTACTACATGATACTCTAATTATCCCTCTGCCCATCATGAGGTTGCTACAACCTAGCCTACGAATGAAAGTTTACAACGTAGGTGCACACTGGTCGATAGAAAAACTGGAGTAATCAAGGTGACAAACAGTGACACATTCAATACCGCCTTGCACACACTCTTCCCTGCATCTAGCTGATCTAGGGTGTAATCATTAGTCCAACAGTTGCAAACAAGAGTTTCTATCGGACAAATTGAGCTGTTCATCGGCGGAATGAATACACCCCTGATCACACACAAACACAGTTCACTTTCATAGCAGCAACATACAAACAGCATGAACATTTTGCTCATTGCATAATTCCTTCTCGCATCTACACGCTCTCCTCCGCTCACCTTTTCGCCTATGGAATTCAGTGCACATCACATCAGCTGTCTGTGACCAGGCCAAAAAACCTTTCCAAGCCAAACCTTCATATCATAACCGCTAACTGCTACACACAGCCTACATTGTTGTCACCATATTAGCTAACGACATTAGTAACGTCAACATAGCTACTAGAACTAATGTGTTATTAAACCCGCTACAATCATGCAGTACAGCAAGCAGTTTAGCAGTTACACCGGTGGGCCGCGGTGGCAATACAATTGTAAAACCAAAAGCTTACCTTCACTTGGAAGAGTTCCAGTGTTTGATAGCCATAGCCAGATAGCTAACATAGCATCCCTCTCTATTTGAGCCGGGTGTTTGAGTAGGCTAAACTAGCTAGCTGCATTCGCTAGCTAAGTGGAAGTTTAAAAAAAGAATACAACTAAATATAGCTATCGCTCTCTCTCTTGCTTCTCCTTCATTTCTAAAGAAATGATTTTTTTCAAAACTGTTTAACTATGGTATTTTTCTCTCTTTGAGTCAACTACTCACCACATGCACTGCAGTGCTAGCTAGTTGTAGCTTATGCTTTCAGTACTAAATTAATGTTCTGATCCTTTGATTGGGTGGAGAACATATCAGTTCATGTTGCAGGAGCTCTGATAGGTTGGAGGACGTCCTCCGGAAGTTGTCATAATTACTGTGTAAGTCAATGGAAGGAGGTGAGAACCATGAGCCACCTAGGTTTTGTATTGAAATCAATGTACCCAGAGGAGGATGGAAACTTGCTGTCCTCCGGCTACACCATGGTGCTACCCTACAGAGTGCTCTTGAGGTTACTGTAGAGCTTCATTGCAAAACAGTGTGTTCTGATCAATGATTTGGTGATGTGAATATATTTAGTATAGTTCTATCTAAAAATTATCACTTTTTAAATGTTTCACTATTTCTATTTTTATGAAATTCAATGAGGATGGTCCTCTCCTTCCTCCTCTGAGGAACCTCGACTGAATAAATATATTTATTTATTAATAATAATATATATTTTTACATAGGAGGATCGACTGCTCAGGTTAATGTTGGATTCTGCAACATTTGCCCTTCATGTTAAAACTTACTGATTTATTCCTAGTAAACAAATAATAATAAAATCAAAATCATTAAAAGGAACATTGCAGCCAATTTTTTACCTCAGAATGATTGTCCGGATCATGTTACGAACATGTAGGACTGTGAAAACAGATTCCGAATGCGTTCTTTGGATCAAAAGCTAGGTATGGCAATTTTCCGGATTTTAGCTTCAGTGACTTACAGTGCATTCGGAAAGTATTCAGACCCTTTTACTTTTTCCACATTTTGTTACATTACACCTTTATTCTAAAATGGATTAAATAAATATTTTTCCTCCTCAATCTACACATAATACCTCATAATGACAAAGTGAAAACTTTAT
Organism: Coregonus lavaretus; assembly: GCF_964263955.1. Taxonomy (NCBI): domain Eukaryota; kingdom Metazoa; phylum Chordata; class Actinopteri; order Salmoniformes; family Salmonidae; genus Coregonus; species Coregonus lavaretus. The sequence goes on along the minus strand of NC_140018.1, from coordinate 47,881 downwards.
GCAGCATTGAAGGTCCCCAAGAACACAGTGGCCTCCATCATTCTTAAATGGAAGAAGTTTGGAACCACCAAGACTCTTCCTAGAGCTGGCCGCCCGGCCAAACTGAGCAATCGGGGGAGAAGGGCCTTGGTCAGGGAGGTGACCAAGAACCCGATGGTCACTCTGACAGAGCTCTAGAGTTCCTCTGTGGAGATGGGAGAACCTTCCAGAAGGACAACCACCTCTGCAGCACCACCAATCAGGCCTTTATGGTAGAGTGGCCAGACGAAAGACACTCCTCAGTAAAAGGCACATGACAGCCCGCTTGGAGTTTGCCAAAAGGCAGATAAATGCTCTCAGACCATGAGAAACAAGATTTTCTGGTGTGATGAAACAAATATTGAACTCTTTGGCCTGAATGCCAAGCGTCATGTCTGGAGGAAACCTGGCACTGTCCCTAGGGTGAAGCATGGTGGTGGCAGCATCATGCTGTGAGGATGTTTTTCAGCGGCAAGGACTGGGAGACTAGTCAGGATCAAGGGAAAGATGAACGGAGCAAAGTACAGAGAGATCCTTCCGTCTCGCTTCCGCATTGTCTCCGTGCTGCTCTGCTGTTTGTTGCTACTTGGCTACCTGCCAAACTATTCACGTTTTACTTTTAATAAACGTTTAATCAATCTCTGTGTTCAACAAATTTACCAACTTTTTAGTTTTGTCCTCACTCATCTTTTTTCGTTAAACTTTTTCACCCCGGACGTTTATCCCGAGACAGAAGAGTCATTTTCCGGTGCGTTTTAGCTGCCAACTTTACGTTATTTTCCTTTTTTCCATCGCAACTTTTTTCCCTTATTCAACTTTTTCACTCCGGACGCTTTATCTGGACATGGTTCATCAACATCTTCAACAGCCGAAGCTAAGTAGTAACATTAACATGATGTCTTCTAATTGCAGTCGCTGTACTCATAATATACAGGAGAATTCTCGCCTTACGGCGAGAATAGCTGTGCTACAAGCCCAGCTTCAGACGCAATCGTTAGGCAAGGGTAATATCAGTGTAGGAAAGAATGAAACAGCGTCTGTGCCACCAGTAAGTACAGACAGTAACGTTAGTATAAATCCCCCCGCACAGTCCCCGCAGCCGGACAACTTTCTCATGGCTTCTGGAGGGAAATACTGTTGGAATGCTCAACCGGTGTCGCTCATTCAGCCGACAGAAACCTTCAACCGGTTTTCCCCATTATGTAGCGAGTCTGAGTCTGAGTCTTCTCTAGTCTCTACTCCTCCCGTTACGGGGTCTGAGACTCCGAAGGCTCCCACCATTAGCTCTGACAAATTGAAAACCCTAGTCATTGGCGACTCCATTACCCGCAGTATTAGACTTAAAACGAATCACCCAGCGATCATACACTGTTTACCAGGGGGCAGGGCTACCGACGTTAAGGCTAATCTAAAGATGGTGCTGGCTAAAGCTAAAACTGGCGAGTGTAGAGAGTATAGAGATATTGTTATCCACGTCGGCACCAACGATGTTAGGATGAAACAGTCAGAGGTCACCAAGTGCAACATAGCTTCAGCGTGTAAATCAGCTAGAAAGATGTGTCGGCATCGAGTAATTGTCTCTGGCCCCCTCCCAGTTAGGGGAAGTGACGAGCTCTACAGCAGAGTCTCAGCACTCAATCGCTGGTTGAAAACTGTTTTCTGCCCCTCCCAAAAGATAACATTTGTGGATAATTGGCCCTCTTTCTGGGACTCACCCACAAACAGGACCAAGCCTGACCTGCTGAGGAGTGACGGACTCCATCCTAGCCGGAGGGGTGCTCTCCTCTTATCTACCAACATAGATAGGGCTCTAACTCCTCTAGCCCCACAGTGAAATAGGGTGCAGGCCAGGCAGCAGGCTGTTAGCCAACCTGCCAGCTTAGTGGAGTCTGCCAATAGCATAGTCAGTGTAGTCAGCTCAGCCATACCCATTGAGACTGTGTCTGTGCCTCGACCTAGGTTGGGCAAAACTAAACATGGCGGTGTTCACCCTAGCAATCTTATTAGGATAAAGACCTCCTCCATTCCTGCCATTATTGAAAGAGATCGTGATACCTCACATCTCAAAATAGGGTTACTTAATGTTAGATCCCTCACTTCAAAGGCAGTCATAGTCAATGAACTAATCACTGATCATAATCTTGATGTGATTGGCCTGACTGAAACATGGCTTAAGCCTGATGAATTTGCTGTGTTAAATGAGGCCTCACCTCCTGGTTACACTAGTGACCATATTCCCCGTGCATCCCGCAAAGGCGGAGGTGTTGCTAACATTTACGATAGCAAATTTCAATTTACAAAAAAAAAAATGGCGTTTTCATCTTTTGAGCTTCTAGTCATGAAATCTATGCAGCCTACTCAATCACTTTTTATAGCTACTGTTTACAGGCCTCCTGGGCCATATACAGCGTTCCTCTCTGAGTTTCCTGAATTCCTATCAGACCTTGTAGTCATAGCAGATCATATTCTAATTTTTGGTGATTTTAATATTCACATGGAGAAGTCCACAGACCCACTCCAAAAGTCTTTCGGAGCCATTATCGACTCAGTGGGTTTTGTCCAACATGTCTCTGGACCTACTCACTGCCACAGTCATACTCTGGACCTAGTTTTGTCCCATGGAATAAATGTTGTAGATCTTAATGTTTTTCCACAAAATCCTGGACTATCGGACCACCATTTTATTACGTTTGCAATCGCAACAAATAATCTGCTCAGACCCCAACCAAGGAGCATCAAAAGTCGTGCTATAAATTCTCAGACAACACAAAAATTCATTGATGCCCTTCCAGACTCCTTCTGCCTACCCAAGGACGTCAGAGGACAAAAATCAGTTAACCACTTAACTGAGGATCTCAATTTAACCTTGCGCAATACCCTAGATGCAGTTGCACCCCTAAAAACGAAAAACATTTGTCATAAGAAACTAGCTCCCTGGTATACAGAAAATACCCGAGCTTTGAAGCAAGCTTCCAGGAAATTGGAACGGAAATGGCGCCACACCAAACTGGAAGTCTTCCGACTAGCTTGGAAAGACAGTACCGTGCAGTACCGAAGAGCCCTCACTGCTGCTCAATCATCCTACTTTTCCAAATTAATCGAGGAAAATAAGAACAATCCAAAATTTCTTTTTGATACTGTTGCAAAGCTAACTAAAAAGCAGCATTCCCCAAGAGAGGATGGTTTTCACTTCAGCAGTGATAAATTCATGAACTTCTTTGAGGAAAAGATCATGACCATTAGAAAGCAAATTACGGACTCCTCTTTGAATCTGCGTATTCCTCCAGGGCTTGGCTGTCCTGGATCTGCACAGCTCTGCGAGGGCCTGGGATCGGGAGAGACACTTAAGTGTTTTAGTACTATATCTCTTGACACAATGATGAAAATAATCATGGCCTCTAAACCTTCAAGTTGCATACTGGATCCTATTCCTACTAAACTGCTGAAGGAGCTGCTTCCTGTGCTTGGCCCTCCTATGTTGAACATAATAAACAGCTCTCTATCCACCGGATGTGTACCAAACTCACTAAAAGTGGCAGTGATAAAGCCTCTCTTGAAAAAGCCAAACCTTGACCCGGAAAATATAAAAAACTATCGGCCTATATCGAATCTTCCATTCCTCTCAAAAATTTTAGAAAAAGCTGTTGCGCAGCAACTCACTGCCTTTCTGAAGACAAACAATGTATACGAAATGCTTCAGTCTGGTTTTAGACCCCATCATAGCACTGAGACTGCACTTGTGAAGGTGGTAAATGACCTTTTAATGGCGTCAGACCGAGGCTCTGCATCTGTCCTCGTGCTACTAGACCTTAGTGCTGCCTTTGACACCATCGATCACCACATTCTTTTGGAGAGACTGGAAACCCAAATTGGTCTACACGGACAAGTTCTGGCCTGGTTTAGATCCTACCTGTCGGAAAGATATCAGTTTGTCTCTGTGAATGGTCTGTCCTCCGACAAATCAACTGTACATTTCGGTGTTCCTCAAGGTTCCGTTTTAGGACCACTATTGTTTTCACTATATATTTTACCTCTTGGGGATGTTATTCGAAAACATAATGTTAACTTTCACTGCTATGCGGATGACACACAGCTGTACATTTCAATGAAGCATGGTGAAGCCCCAAAATTGCCCTCGCTAGAAGCCTGTGTTTCAGACATAAGGAAGTGGATGGCTGAAAACTTTTTACTTTTAAACTCGGACAAAACAGAGATGCTTGTTCTAGGTCCCAAGAAACAAAGAGATCTTCTGTTAAATCTGACAATTCATCTTGATGGTTGTAAAGTCGTCTCAAATAAAACTGTGAAGGACCTAGGCGTTACTCTTGACCCTGATCTCTCTTTTGACGAACATATCAAGACTGTTTCAAGGACAGCTTTTTTCCATCTACGTAACATTGCAAAAATCAGAAATTTTCTGTCCAAAAATGATGCAGAAAAATTAATCCATGCATTTGTTACTTCTAGGTTAGACTACTGCAATGCTCTATTTTCCGGCTACCCGGATAAAGCACTAAATAAACTTCAGTTAGTGCTAAATACGGCTGCTAGAATCCTGACTAGAACCAAGAAATTTGATCATATTACTCCAGTGCTAGCTTCCCTACACTGGCTTCCTGTTAAGGCAAGGGCTGATTTCAAGGTTTTACTGTTAACCTATAAAGCGTTACATGGGCTTGCTCCTACCTATCTTTCCGAGTTGGTCCTGCCGTACATACCAATACGTACGCTACGGTCACAAGACGCAGGCCTCCTAATTGTCCCTAGAATTTCTAAGCAAACAGCGGGAGGCAGGGCTTTCTCCTATAGATCTCCATTTTTATGGAACAGTCTGCCTACCCATGTGAGAGACGCAGACTCGGTCTCAACCTTTAAGTCTTTACTGAAGACTTATCTCTTCAGTAGGTCATATGATTGAGTGTAGTCTGGCCCAGGAGTGTGAAGGTGAACGGAAAGGCTGGAGCAACGAACAGCCCTTGCTGTCTCTGCCAGGCCGGTTCCCCTCTCCACTGGGGTTCTCTGCCTCTAACCCTGTTGCAGGGGCTGAGTCACTGGCTTGCTGGTGCTCTTTCATGCCGTCCCTGGGAGGGGTGCGTCACTTGAGTGGGTTGAGTTACTGACGTGATCTTCCTGTCTGGGTTGGCGCCCCCCCCTTGGTTTGTGCTGTGGTGGAGACCTCTGTGGGCTATACTCGGCCTTGTCTCAGGATTGTAAGTTGGTGGTTGGGGATATCCCTCTAGTGGTGCGGGGGCTGTGCTTTGGCGGAGTGGGTGGGGTTATATCCTTCCTGTTTGGCCCTGTCCGGGGGTTTCTTCGGATGGGGCCACAGTGTCTCCGGACCGCTCCTGTCTCAGCCTCCAGTATTTATGCTGCAGTAGTTTATGTGTCGGGGGGCTGGGGTTAGTTGGTTATACCTGGAGTACTTCTCCTGTCTTATCCAGTGTCCTGTGTGAATTTAAGTATGCTCTCTCTAATTCTCTCGTTCTCTCTTTCTCTCTGAGAACCTGAGCCCTAGGACCATACGTCAGGACTACCGGGCATGATGACACCTTGCTGTCCCCAGTCCGCCTGGCCTTGCTGCTATTCCAGTTTCAACTGTTCTGCCTGCGGCTACGAAACCCCTACCTGTCCCAGACCTGCTGTTTTCAACTCTAAATGATCGGCTATGAAAAGCCAACTGAGAGACCTGAGCCCTAGGACCATACGTCGGGACTACCGGCCGTGGTGACTCCTTGCTGTCCCCAGTCCGCCTGGCCTTGCTGCTATTCCAGTTTAAACTGTTCTGCCTGCGGTTATGGAACCCCTACCTGTCCCAGACCTGCTGTTTTAAACTCTAATGATCGGCTATGAAAAGCCAACTGAGATTTATTCCTGATTATTATTTGACCATGCTTGTCACTTATGAACATTTTTGAACATCTTGGCATGGTTCTGTTATAATCTCCACCCGGCACAGCCAGAAGAGGACTGGCCACCCCTCATAGCCTGGTTCCTCTCTAGGTTTCTTCCTAGGTTTTGCCTTTCTAGGGAGTTTTTCCTAGCCACCGTGCTTCTACACCTGCATTACTAGCTGTTTGGGGTTTTAGGCTGGGTTTCTGTACAGCACTTCGAGATATTAGCTGATGTAAGAAGGGCTATATAAAATAAAATTGATTGATTGATTGATCCTTGATGAAAACCTGCTCCAGAGTGCTCAGGACCTCAGACTGGGGTGAAGGTTCACCTTCCAACAGGACAATAACCCTAAGCACACAGCCAAGACAACGCAGGAGTAGCTTCGGGAGAAGTCTCTGAATGTCCTTGAGTGGCTCAGCCAGAGCCCGGACTTGAACCCCATCGAACATCTCTGGAGAGACCTGAAAATAGCTGTGCAGCGACGCTCCCCATCCAACATGACAGAGCTTGAGAGGATCTGCAGAGAAGAATGGGAGAAACTCCCCAAATACAGATGTGCCAAGCTTGTAGCATCATACCCAAGAAGACTTGAGGCTGTAATTGCTTCCAAAGGTGCTTCAACAAAGTACTGAGTAAAGAGTCTGAATACTTATGTAAATGTGATATTTCAGCTTTTTATTTTTAATAACTTTGCAAAAATATCTAAAAACCTGGTTTTGCTTTGTCATTATGGGGTGTTGTGTGTAGACTGATGAGGGAAAAAAGCTATTTAATCCATTTTAGAATAAGGCTGTAACGTAACAAAATGTGGAAAAGGTCAAGGTGTCTGAATACTTTCCGAATGCACTCTATATGGGTAATTATGTGGGGGTAATTATGTGTTTTTTTCAAACTACAACGAGCGAGTGAGATTAATTTCCTGATCTCCGCTTGCCCCAACGCTGAACTAAGGGAATTGTACTGCAATGGATAGCTGCCGTTTTACCGCCTCCTGACCAATTCTGCTATTTTGTGTGTTTTTTTGCGCTTATCCTAACTTTTTTTGTAGATAATGTTTCCACCATCGTTTCCTATGACCGAAAATATCTTCTGGACATCAGAACAGCAATCACTAACCTCGATTTGGATGAAGATTTCTACGTCAACGAGTCGGCGGCGCAGTACATACTGTTCACCCCGGGCCAGGCCTTAAAGACGACGTAAGAGAGGTCGACGTGCGGGCACCCTGACGAGACTACGTCGGAGAATAAATAACCCCCCTTTACATCTAGCTGGTTTTTCTATGCATCGTCAAGACCGTACGGCAGCGTCAGGTAAGGTTAGGGGGGAGGGCTGTGTTTACAACAGCTGGTGCGCAATCTCTAATATTAAGGAAGTCTCGAGGTTCTGCTCGCCTGAGTTAGAATACCCCATGATAAGCTGTAGACCATACTCTTTACCAAGAGAGTTTTCATCTATATTTTTTTGTAGCTGTCTATTTACCACCACAAACCGATGCTGGCACTAAGACCATACTCAACGAGCTGTATAGGGCCATAAGAAAACAAGAAAATGCTAATTCAGTGGCAGCGCTCCTAGTGGCCGGTGATTTTAATGCAGGGGAACTTAAATCCCTTTTTCCTAATTTTCTACCAATTTCCTGCTTCTTGCTTACAAGCAAAAACTCAAACAGGAAGTACCAGTGACACGCACAATATGGAAGTGGTCCGATGAAGAGGATGCTAAGCTACAGGGACTGTTTTGCTAGCACAGACTGGAGTATGTTCTGGGATTCATCCGATGGTATTGAGGAGCACACCAGATCAGTCACCGGCTTCATTAATAAGTGCATCGATGATGTCGATCCCACAGTGACTGTACGTACGTATGGTAATTTCAGAAAGTACTCATATCCTTTGACTTATTCCACATTTTGTTTTGTTATGGCCTGAATTCAAAATTGATAAATATATTTTTTTTTCCTCATGCGTCAACACACAATACCCCATAATGACAAAGTGAAAACATGTTTTTAGAATGTTTTGCAAATGTATTGAAAATGAAATACAGAAATATCTTCCAAATTCTTTCACACCCATTTAATTTTTCCAAATGTTATTGTGTTACAAAGTGGGATTAAATTGATTTAATTGTCTTTTTTTTCAACGATCAACACAAAAGATTCTGTATTGTCAAAGTGGAAGAAAAATTCTAATATTTGTAAAACAATTATGAAGAATAAAACATATCTAGATTAGATAAGTATTCAACCCATCTGAGTCAATACATGTTAGAACCACCTTTGGCAATGATTACAGCTGTGAGTCTTTCTGGGTAAGTCTGTAAGAGCTTTGACTACCTCATGAAGTGCTCAGCATATGTGGGAACTCCTTCAAGACTGTTGGAAAAGCATTCCAGGTGAAGCTGGTTGAGAGAATGCCAAGAGTGTGAAAAGTTGTCATCAAGGCAAAGGGTGGCTACTTTGAAGGATCTCAAATATAAAATTGATTTTGATTTCTTTAACACTTTTTTGGTTACTACGTGATTCCATATGTGTTATTTCATAGTTTTGATGTCTTCACTATTATTATACAAGGTAGAAAATAGTAAAAATAAAGAAAAATCCTTGAATGAGTAGGTGTGTCCAAACTTTTGACTGGCACTGTATATATACAGTGAGGGAAAAAAGTATTTGATCCCCTGCTGATTTTGTACGTTTGCCCACTGACAAAGACATGATCAGTCTATAATTCTAATGGTAGGTTTATTTGAACAGTGAGAGACAGAATAACAACAAAAAAATCCAAAAATTCCTACCATGGCTATTATTGGGTGTTCCATTGTTTGACTCTATGGGAACTTTGTAATATTTAGAATAGCTGGAGTAGTCTTTGTCTCTCGGAACATTTGGTTATCAATATACAGTTTATCGACTACGAGAGCTACACGTTTCCCTTTTAATCTATTCTCCTTGAAGAGTGGGTACAGAACTTTGCGCTGTTCTGCAATTTCCTTTGGGAACTGATCCTTCAAGCCTATTTTCGTGCCAGCGAGTCTTTCACCCAGGCTTTTAACCATTATTTTATCTTTAAAGAAAGCAAATTTGGCAACGATTGGGCGCTCACATCTCTGTTCTCTCTGTCTGAAACGGTGTACATGTTCGAGTTGGATTTTGTCGACAGCTTCGCGTGGAATCTGAAGCGCTGTAAGTAGGAATTCCTTCACCACATTTTCAGGAACTTTGCCTTATTTTTCTTGGATACCAGTAAGTCTGTAAAGCCTTACTTTACATAGAGACCAGGCATTACTGAAACGACATGGTTCCAGTAACGCCTGGTGAAAACCAAACTCTGCATTCCACAGTAAGAACATCATACCAAAGGTCAAGCATGGTGGTGGTGGTGTGATGGTTTGGGGATGCTTTGCTGCCTCAGGACCTGGACGACTTGCCTTAATAGAAGGAACCATGAATTCTGCTCTGTATCAGAGAATTCTACAGGAGAATGTCAGACCATCCGTCTGTGAGCTGAAGCTGAAGCGCAGCTGGGTCATGCAGCAAGACAATGATCCAAAGCACACAATCAAGTCTACATGAAAATTGCTAAAAAGCAACACATTTGAAGTTTTGGAATGGCCTAGTCAAAGTCCAGACCTAATCCCAATTGAGATGTTGTGGCAGGACTTGAAACGAGCAGTTCATGCTTGAAAACCCACACGTCACTGAGTTAAAGCAGTTCTGCATGGAAGAGTGGCCCAAAATTCCTCCACAGCGACGTGAGAGACTGATCAACAACTACAGGAAGCATTTGGTTGGAGTCATTGCAGCTAAAGGTGGCACAACCAGTTATTGAGTGTAAAGGGGCAATTGCTTTATCACACAGGGGAATTGGGTGTTGCATAACTTTGTTTATGAAATAATTATGTAATTGTTGTGTTATTTGTTCACTTATGTTCCCTTTATCTAATATTAGGTTTTGGTTGAAGATCTGATAACATTCAGTATCACAAATATGCAAAAGTAGAGTAAATTAGAAAGGGGGCAAATACTTTTTCATAGCACTGTATGGCCACTCCACCCCCTTTCTGTAATCTGTCAAATCTAAATACATTATAATCACTTACAGTACCAGTCAAAAGTTTGGACACACCTACTCATTCAATGATCTTTCTTTATTTTTACTAAATAACACATATGGAATCATGTAGTAACCAAAAAAGTGTTAAACAAATCAAAATATATTTTATATTTGCAATTCTTCAAATAGCCACCATTTGCCTTGATGACAGCTTTGCACACTCTTGGCATTCTCTCAACCAGCTTCACCTGGAATGCTTTTCCAACAGTCTAGAAGGAGTTCCCACATATGCTGAGCACTTGTTGGCTGCTTTTCCTTCACTCTGCCGTCCGACTCATCCCAAACCATCTCAATTAGGTTGAGGTCAGGTGATTGTGGAGGCAAGGTCATCTGATGCAGCACTCCATCACTCTCCTTCTTGGTAAAATAGCTCTTACACAGCCTGGAGGTGTGTTGGGTCATTGTCCTGTTGAAAAACAAATGATAGTCCCACTAAGCCCAAACCAGATGGGATGGTGAATCGCTGCAGAATGCTGTGGTAGCCATGCTGGTTAAGTGTGCCTTGAATTCTAAATAAATCATAGACAATGTCACCAGCAAAGCACCCTCACACCATAACACCTCCTCCTCCATGCTTTATGGTGGGAACTACACATGCGGAGATCATCCGTTCACCCACTCCATGTCTCACAAAGACACGGCGGTTTGAACCAAAAATCTCCAATTTGGACTCCAGACCAAAGGACAAATTTCCACCGGTCTAGTGTCCATTGCTCATGTTTCTTGGCCCAAGCAGGTCACTTCTTATTATTGGTGTCCTTAAGAAGTGGTTTCTTTGCAGCAATTCGACCATGAAGGCCTGATTCATAGAGTCCCCTCTGAACAGTTGATGTTGAGATGTGTCTGTTACTTACATTTTCATTTATGTTTTCGTCATTTAGCAGACGCTCTTATCCAGAGCGACTTACAAATTGGTGCATTCACCTTATGATAGCCAGTGGGACATCCACTTTACAAATATATATATATATTTTTTTCTTTTTTTTTTTCTTTGGGGTGGGGTAAGGGGGTAGAAGGTTTACTTTATCCTATCCCAGGTATTCCTTAAAGAGGTGGGGTTTCAAGTGTCCTGGCGTTGTGAGGGAGCTTGTTCCACCATTGGGGTGCCAGAGCAGCGAACAGTTTTGACTTGGCTGAGCGGTAACTGTGCTTCCGCAGAGTTAGGGGGGCCAGCAGGCCAGAGGTGGATGAACGCAATTCCCTCGTTTGGGTGTAGGGACTGATCAGAGCATGAAGTTACGGAGGTGCCATTCCCCTCACAGCTCCGTTTGGCAGGCACCATGGTCTTGTAGCAAATGCGAGCTTCAACTGGAAGCCAGTGGAGTGTGCGGAGGAGCGGGGTGACATGAGAGAACTTGGGAAGGTTGAACACCAGACGGGCTGCAGCGTTCTGGATGAGTTGTAGGGGTTTAATGGCACAGGCAGGGAGCCCAGCCAACAGCGAGTTGCAGTAATCCAGACGGGAGATGACAAGTGCCTGGATTAGGACCTGTGCTGCTTCCTGTGTAAGGCAAGGTCGTACTCTGCGAATGTTGTAGAGCATTAACCTACAGGATCGGGTCACCGCCTTGATGTTAGCGGAGAACGACAGGGTGTTGTCCAGGGTCATGCCAAGGCTCTTTGCACTCTGGGAGGAGGACACAACGGAGTTGTCAACCGTGATGGCGAGATCATGGAACGGGCAGTCCTTCCCCGGGAGGAAGAGCAGCTCCGCCTTGCCGAGGTTCAGCTTGAGGTGGTGATCCGTCATCCACACTGATATGTCTGCCAAACATGCAGAGATGTGATTCGCCACCTGGTTATCAGAAGGGGGAAAGGAGAAGATTAATTGCATGTCGCCTGCGTAGCAATGATAGGAGAGGCCATGTGAGGATATGACAGAGCCAAGTGACTTGGTGTATAGCGAGAATAGGAGAGGGCCTAGAACTGAGCCCTGGGGGACACCAGTGGTGAAAGCACGTGGTGCGGAGACAGATTCTCGCCACGCCACCTGGTAGGAGCGACCTGTCAGGTAGGACGCAATCCAAGAGTGAGCCGTGCCGGAGATGCCCAACTCGGAGAGGGTGGAGAGGAGGATCTGATGGTTCACAGTATCAAAGGCAGCAGATAGGTCTAGAAGGACGAGAGCAGAGGAGAGAGAGTTAACTTTAGCAGTGCGGGGAGCAGTGTTTTCTGTGGTAATCCATGTTTCCGTCAGCGCCAAGAAGTCGAGGGACTGGAGGGTAGCATAGGCTGAGATGAACTCTGCCTTGTTGGCCGCAGAACAGCAGTTCCAGAGGCTGCCGGAGACCTGGAACTCCACGTGGGTCGTGCGTGCAGGGACCACCAGGTTAGAGTGGCAGCAGCCACGCGGTGTGAGGCGTTTGTAAAGCCTGTGCGGAGAGGAGAGAACAGGGATAGACAGACACATAGTTGACAGGCTACAGAAAATGGCTACAATAATGCAAAGGAGATCGGAAAGAAATGAACTAAACATCTGGGAAAGCGAGAGAGCGGGGCCTCCCTCACTTACGTTTCACTGAAACACTCAAATATAACTCTCCCAACTTCCACTTTAGAAATTATAATTGTTGTAAACTACAGCGGTTCAATGTTTTCTAGGAATAGACTAATTTAGTTTATTCAGCTAGCTAACTTGGTACAGTATTCTTCCGTGAAAACCGTCCAGGGCACCGAATCCTATGACGCCATAGTCAACTAGCATGCCAGCCTCCAATAACACGGTTTAGCACCAATACTCGGTTACAACAAACCACCAGTGTGTGAACACGCCAAGCAGATCATTCGTGTCCGTGTCTAACGTTGTGTAAAGTTTTGGGTTAGTTTTGACAGTTTGAGTGAGTCCGTCGTCAACTTATTCAGCCAGTTAGTTAGCTAGAATAGTTAGCATACTAGCTAGCCATTGCTCTCTGCCAACGAAAAACTCCTCCTCCCACGGCACGAACACACAGAGAGAGCCAAGCTAACGTTAACTAGTCACCCATGTCCCGAATTCCCTTGAACGACTCTGGTTACTTGAACTCTGTGAAGCATTTATTTGGGCTGCAATTTCTGAGGCTGGTAACTAATGAACTTATCCTCTGCAGCTTATTTGAGCTGTTCTTGCCATAATATAGACTTGGTCTTTTGCCAAATAGGGCTATCTTCTGTATACCCCCTACCTTGTCACAACACAACTGATTGGCTCAAACGCATTAAGACACAAATGAATTCCACAAATTAACTTTTAAGAAGGCACACCTGTTAATTGAAATGCATTCCAGGTGACTACCTCATGAAGCTGGTTGAGAGAATGCCAAGAGTGTGCAAAGCTGTCATCAAGGCAAAGGGTGGCTACTTTGAAGGATCTCAAATATTAAATGTATTTTTATTTGTTGAACACTTTTTTGGTTACTACATGATTGCATTTGTGTTATTTCATCGTTTTGATGTCTTCACTATTATTCTACAATGAGGTGTGTCCAAACTTGACTGGTAGTGCACATCAATGTCTTCATCAGAGACAGAATGTGATGAGTGTGATGGAAGGAGTCAGGCGCAGGAGGGTAATCACCGAATACAGTTTATTCCTTCGTTACACAAAATACGCTGGAATAGCGACAAACGAAACTGGCACAGGGGAAACTATCTACCCTGGCAATACACTGTAATGGTATCTCCATACAATACATAGGCACAGGGGAAATATCTACCCTGGCAACAAAATGTTACGAGCAACTCCACCGAGCTACACTACTCTCACATACAAACAATCACCCACAAGGACAAGGGGGGCAGAGGGAACACTTATACACAGACTAATGAGGGGATTAGAACCAGGTGTGTGTGATTGACAAGACAAGACAAATGTGATGATAATTGGGGCGGCAGTGGTTAGTAAGCCGGTGACGACGAACGCCGAAGCCTGCCCGAACAAGGAGGGGAGGCAGCCTCGGCGGAAGTCGTGACACAGAACCATTTAACCATGTTTCCTAGAGAACCAGAATGTCAGGATTTGAGTCCTGTACCCAAATGTCAATTGTGTCAATTTTTGAAATCACACTTCGCACATTTAGGTGCATTAGCCCAAACCCCCAACGAGATTTAAAGTCAGAGGGGTTATTCAGCTCATTCCCATCAGAGCTGACAGGCATAGGGTCATCTGCAGCTATTTATTGAGTGAGCTGAGACTTTGCCAATGTCCCTGGACAACCACGTGAGAGCAGAGCAGACTGAGCATTTGACAGACCTCCCTCAAGTCACTGGATGCAGGGGCTGGGGCGGGAACTGGGAGAGCAGTGTTGATAGAGCTCAGCCCACCCGGATGAAGCTCCCGCCAAAGGAGTGGAGCTGCTGCTGGGGACTAGAGTGGCTGCCAATGCTCCATTCTGGGTGTGCACAGAGAGAGAATGAGAGAGAGGATGAGAGAGAGAGAATGAGAGAGAGAGAATGAGAGAGAGAGAGAGAGAGAGAGAGAGAGAGAGAGAGAGAGAGAGAGAGAGAGAGAGAGAGAGAGAGAGAGAGAGAGAGAGAGAGAGAGAGAGAGAGAGAGAGAGAGAGAGAGAGAGAGAGAGAGAACGTGAGTAGGATTGGGTGATATTATTATATTTTCGGATATCGAAGTTGATGGACAGACATCGTTGATGGTGTGATGTGACAGACGATGTATAGCCTATTTCAACTTAGCTGGCACCAGTAAAGAGCTGACTGGGAAGCCCTCAGCAGTAAAGAGCTGACTGGGAAGCCCACAGCAGTAAAGAGCTGACTGGGAAGCCCACAGCAGTAAAGAGCTGATTGGGAAGCCCACAGCAGTAAAGAGCTGACTGGGAAGCCCACACCAGTAAAGAGCTGACTGGGAAGCCCACAGCAGTAAAGAGCTGACTGGGAAGCCCACACCAGTAAAGAGCTGACTGGGAAGCCCACACCAGTAAAGAGCTGACTGGGAAGCCCACAGCAGTAAAGAGCTGACTGGGAAGCCCACAGCAGTAAAGAGCTGACTGGGAAGCCCACCGCAGTAAAGAGCTGACTGGGAAGCCCACCGCAGTAAAGAGCTGACTGGGAAGCCCACAGCAGTAAAGAGCTGACTGGGAAGCCCACAGCAGTAAAGAGCTGACTGGGAAGCCCACCGCAGTAAAGAGCTGATTGGGAAGCCCACAGCAGTAAAGAGCTGATTGGGAAGCCCACAGCAGTAAAGAGCTGACTGGTAAGCCCACAGCAGGGCCAAGTGGACTATTCCTATGCTATAGCCTGCGTAACCTATTTCAATTTTAGTCATTTAGCAGACGCTCTTATCCAGAGCAATTAGGGTTAAGTACCTTGCTCAAGGGCACATCGACAGATTTTTCACCTAGTCGACTCGGGGATTAGAACCAGCGACCTTTCGGTTACTGGCACAACGCTCTTAACCACTAAGCTACCTGGTTAACCACTAAGCTATCAATAAATACTGTATGTTATGAACATTTTACACAATGCAAGAGAACCATGTAGAAAGAGCTAAGATTTTCACCAAAGCAGCGCAAAATATCCCGTAAGAAATATGTTCGTTTTTTTCTCTCTCAATGTCGGATGATCTGGACCATATAGCCGAAGCCTATTTTATTTGTTTTATAGCGGACACTCCAGTGTCTAATTACTTTAAGCCAAATGTTGCCTTCTCTCCATTTGATATGAATACGATTTCAGTTTCTATGCTTTCTCCCTCTTCAATACTTCATGATCAAACAATGCATTTATCCAATGGAGATCTCAGAAAGTTTTTAGTTGTTTTTGAATAACCTAAAAACATGATAGGCCTAAGGTAATAATGAGGTAGAACAAACAATAGTAAGATAGATTTTTCTAACGAGTAGTTTGAACCAATCTTACAGTTATAAAATATGTGATGTATGCATCCCTCCTCCTTGCCATTACAAACCAAACGGCCAAAAGCCAAAGAAAAGTACAAGAAAATATACATCTAAAAGCTTATGAAAGAAACGATGTGTAGAGTATTATTAGCAATGTATAGAACCTACCTACAACATATACAAAGAAGCCTAGGCCTAATAACAGAGGAAGATCGGGCAAAAATGCGAATCGCTGAATAATTATAATTATCCAGTTCTGTGGACAGCAGAGTTGCGTGCTCTGCTGCCGGGCCCTTGATGATTTACAACACGTCACACGGCGCACAGCCAGCGAGGCTCCTTGACTGTCACTTGCTGGTAGGCACACACATAAACACACCTCTTTTGGGCCACAGCTACAACAGAGAGGAGTAGGCTACTAAAAAAGATTTGGCTCCAAAATATATTTTATCATGGTTCGTCTCGTCCCTCTCGTAGCATGCAAGCTCGCGCTAGAGGTCCTTTTTAGCGGTCTTAATTATTTTTACGATAGGGGGTGACAGCATCGTATATCACAATGTTTTATGGGTAGTTAAATCACCATAGGACAAAAACTGACGATCGCCCAACCAGAGAAGGGGAGAGAGAGGATGGAAGAGGAGAGTTCAAGCGAAGCAGACATGGGGCTGAATAAGCCATTGCCATGGGTACGTGTAGCATGTGTTTAGCATATGGAACAATAACGCAACTGACAATAGACTAAATTCAGGAA
This sequence comes from Coregonus lavaretus, assembly GCF_964263955.1. NCBI lineage: Eukaryota > Metazoa > Chordata > Actinopteri > Salmoniformes > Salmonidae > Coregonus > Coregonus lavaretus. The sequence goes on along the minus strand of NC_140018.1, from coordinate 31,274 downwards.
GAGCAGCAATGAGATTATAGCCTACTATAAAAGACCAGACCAGAAGAACAGCAATGAGATTATAGCCTACTATAAAAGACCAGACCAGAAGAACAGTAATGAGACCTGGCCAAGGCTTTCGACTCTGTCAACCACCGCATTCTTATTGGCAGACTAAATAGCCTTGGTTTCTCAAATGACTGCCTCGGCTGGTTCACCAACTACTTCTCAGATAGAGTTCAATGTGTCAAATCGGAGGGCCTGTTGTCTGGACCTCTGGCAGTCTCTATGGGGTGCCACAGGGTTCAATTCTCGGGCCGACTCTATTCTCTGTGTACATCAATGATGTCGCTCTTGCTGCTGGTGACTCTCAGATCCACCTCTACGCAGACAACACCATTTTGTATACATCTGGCCCTTCATTGGACACTGTGTTAACAAACCTCCAAACGAGCTTCAATGCCATACAACACTCCTTCCGTGGCCTCCAACTGCTCTTAAACACTAGTAAAACTAAATGCATGCTCTTCAATCGAACGCTGCTTACACCCGCCTGCCCGAATAGAATCAATACTCTCGGCGGGTCTGACTTAGAATATGTGGACAACTGCAAATACCTAGGTGTCTGATTAGACCGTAAACTCTCCTTCCAGACTCACATTAAGCATCTCCAATCCAAAGTTAAATCTAGAATCGGCTTCCTATTTCGCAACAAAGCCTCCCTCACTCATGCTGCCAAACATGCCCTCGTAAAACTGACTATCCTACCGATCCTTGACTTCGGCGATGTAATTTACAAAATAGCCTCCAACACTCTACTCAGCAAATTGGATGTAGTCTATCACAGGGCCATCCGTTTTGTCACCAAAGCCCCATATACTACCCACCACTGTGACCTGTACGCTCTCGTTGGCTGGCCCTCACTACATATTCATCGCCAAACCCACTGGCTCCAGGTCACCTATAAATCACTTCTAGGCAAATCCCCGCCTTATCTTAGCTCATTGGTCACCATAGCAACACCCACCCTTAGTATGCGTTCCAGCAGGTATATCTCACTGGTCATCCCCAAAGCCAACACCTCCTTTGGCCGCCATTCCTTCCAGTTCTCTGCTGCAAATGACTGGAACGAACTGCAAAAATCTCTGAAGCTGGAGACTCTTATCTCCCTCACTAACTTTAAGCATCAGTTGTCAGAGCACCTTACCGATCACTGCACCTGTACACAGCCCATCTGTAATTAGCCCACCCAACTACCTCATCTCCATATTGTTATTTACATTGTTATTTATTTTGCTCATTTGCACCCCAGTATCTCTATTTGCACATCATCTTCTGCACATCTATCACTCCAATGTTAATACTAAATTATAATTGTAATTATTTTGCACTATGGCCTATTTATTGCCTTACCTCCATAACTTACTACATTTGCACACACTGTATATAGATTTTCTATTGTGTAATTGACTGTACGTTTTGTTTATTCCATATGTAACTCTGTGTTGTTGTTGTTTTTATCGCACTGCTTTGCTTTATCTTGGCCAGGTCGCAGTTGTGAATGAGAACTTGTTCTCAACTGGCTTAACTGGTTAAATAAAGGTTAAAAAAATAAATAAAAAATTGTTTTACATGGTAAAACAAGAGAAATAGGCTTTTGAACGCATCGACCATCACCAGTGAGTGAGCTGCCTGCAGCTGCTTGTTGGGTGAGTCAGTGAAACTGGAAAGCATTTTTAGGACTATAATTTCCTCCTCATATTGTAGCCTACTGTATGTGCCTCTCCACACACACATATGCCTAGGCTATTAATGGATTCAAGACAAGGTTGTTTTTATTGATGTCAGATTCTCAGTTTGTCAGTGTCAAAGTAGCCTGTCATTTCGATCATGTTAGGTATAAAAAAAAAGATTCAAACAGTCTCCAGTCATGTAAAATGACTTATAATTGCGTGAAATGCGTTTATAAAAGGACACATTTTTCTGGGATCTTAGGCTACTAACATTTTTTCCCCCATGTGTGCAACTTCTGAAAGTGCCTCTACTGCTCTATGCCACACTGTGCATATGCGATGATATACATGCAATGCTTTATTACGACGTGTTCCAGTACCTCAGAGCTCCTGTCACGGATTCTGCCGAGGCTGCTCCTCCTCCTTGCTCGGGCAGGCTTCGGCGTTCGTCGTCCCCCGGAGTACTAGCTGCCACCGCTGGATGTTCTCGATAGTTGTTTGGTCTGGTCTTGTGTGTGCACCTGTTTCGTATTGAGTATTGATTATGTCACCTATAAGTTTCCCTTTTGGTTTGTTTGCAGTTGTGTGTAATTGTCCGCCTGTCCGATTGGTGTCTCGTTTGATGTTTAGTGTTTTACGCGTGTGTGCGTAATCGTTCGCCTCCTTTGTTTAGAGGCCTGTTGTTTTGACTTTGTGCATTATTAACTTTGTGAATTCTAAGTAAAGTCATTTTGGACTTAGCCTCCTTGTCCTGCGCTTGACTCCACCACTGCATCCACATCAGTTAACGTGACAGCTCCCCAGGTCACCCCCCTCTTGAGCTCACTTTTTGTTCCGGGACCTCCCGTTTTACAAATTAAGCAGTGGTCTTTACATATACTATATAATATGTGAAATTTGTTTTGATTCAGAATGGGCCATTATCATGTCACGTGACAGAACAGGGGCAGGGGGAAAAAATACCTCATCCAAATGTACTAGAATAGGGAATGGAGGACGCTTTTCCGGTTCATTTTCATGCCAGCCAGGTAGGCTATACTCCTGTTTCAAAGAGAAGCAATGTGCTTCATATTAGGAATGTTGATAAATAAATATAGTAGGCCTAGCCTATAGAAAGCTGATGGGATCCTCCTCTTTTTAATAGAGGCCATCAAAACTCTGTTTTCTCGCGCAATTGCATAGCCTATAGAAATGTTACGCAACATGGGCTTATCGGAACACATTTCATTCCATGCATCAACCAGCTATGAGGAGCTGGCTCTCACTGAGCAACGGGTGATCCTATTCCGCTCAAAACTCTGAATGCCGGGGGCTCTCATTAACTGTTTGATTTGATTTTAGATTGCATTTGCATTGATGTCAGAGTGATTAGAGGGACAATAGATCGCTGAGTACCAGGCTATTAGTGACTGGCAGTTAGCAAGTTTCTTAGGCTACTACTACTACTAATAGTAATATGCCATTTAGCAGACGCTTTTATCCAAAGCGACTTACAGTCATGTGTGCATACATTTTTGTGTATGGGTGGTCCCGGGGATCGAACCCACTACCTTGGCGTTACAAGCGCCGTGCTCTACCAGTTGAGCTACAGAGGACCACAGTTTAATGACTAATGACCATCAGAGGCATCCGATTTTTAGGAGAAGCCTAGTTACTCACATGGACTGCCGGTGTGGCGGTAATACGGTCACCGTGACAGACCTACCAGCTCATGACTCCTGACTGCCGGTGTGGCGGTAATACGGTCACCGTGACAGACCTACCAGCTCATGACTCCTGACTGCCGGTGTGGCGGTAATACGGTCACCGTGACAGACCTACCAGCTCATGACTCCTGACTGCCGGTGTGGCGGTAATACGGTCACCGTGACAGACCTACCAGCTCATGACTCCTGACTGCCGGTGTGGCAGTAATACGGTCACCGTGACAGACCTACCAGCTCATGACTCCTGACTGCCGGTGTGGCGGTAATACGGTCACCGTGACAGACCTACCAGCTCATGACTCCTGACTGCCGGTGTGGTGGTAATACGGTCACCGTGACAGACCTACCAGCTCATGACTCCTGACTGCCGGTGTGGCGGTAATACGGTCACCGTGACAGACCTACCAGCTCATGACTCCTGACTGCCGGTGTGGCGGTAATACGGTCACCGTGACAGACCTACCAGCTCATGACTCCTGACTGCCGGTGTGGCGGTAATACGGTCACCGTGACAGACCTACCAGCTCATGACTCCTGACTGCCGGTGTGGCGGTAATACGGTCACCGTGACAGACCTACCAGCTCATGACTCCTGACTGCCGGTGTGGCGGTAATACGGTCACCGTGACAGACCTACCAGCTCATGACTCCTGACTGCCGGTGTGGCGGTAATACGGTCACCGTAACAGACCTACCAGCTCATGACTCCTGACTGCCGGTGTGGCAGTAATACGGTCACCGTGACAGACCTACCAGCTCATGACTCCTGACTGCCGGTGTGGCGGTAATACGGTCACCGTGACAGACCTACCAGCTCATGACTCCTGACTGCCGGTGTGGCGGTAATACGGTCACCGTAACAGACCTACCAGCTCATTGCAAAGTGGTGCTGATGAAGCCTGTTGTTGCTGTAGCAGCTGCTCTCCTGCTGTCTGACAGATTTTCTGCTCAAAGGTTCTGTAACTGTGTGCTTGTGATAAATGCTTGTAACAAATATACTGCACACGGCCAATTTAATTCCACTAAATTATAAAAATGTACCTATAGACTGATAAAGCATGACCAGTCAAATGTGTTTCCATCAACTGGTATTTTTCCATTAATGAATAGGCAAAAAAAATAACATTATTTCACAAAGGGATCTTTTCTTCTCTTGGAAAATTGGCCCGCTGCAAATTTTATTTATTGGTTTTTCTATTTTTTTTTATTGGCCAAAAGCCAGCTCTTACTGGCTAATGGAAACCCTGATTTCAATGTCAGTCAACTTATAGTATTGTCACATCCACCAGATAGGTGACAGGGGCCACAGCAGGACGGCGCCCCTGGAGCAAATTAGGGCTCAAGGGCAAATCGTAAAATGTTTCACCTTGTCAGCTCGGGGGTATTTCGAACCATCGGTTCCTGTCCGAAACGCTCTAACCATTAGGCCACCTGCCGCCCAATTAACTTAACCAAATAACACGGTAAAAAAGTACCAAACGCATCGTTGGGATACAATATTATTCTTGTAAAAATAGTATAATGTCTCAGTTAGCTAGCAGTTAACATAAATGGCACAATTTACATCCACTAACATCCACTAACAGAGGGGAAAGTGAGCATTAAGCTAATACAATAGCTTCATTCGTGACAAATAAAACTCACCAAGTAAATTGTCCACAACTGCACTCAACCGGCCCTGGCCAAAAGTAGTGCACTGTGTAGGTGATAGGCTGCCATTTGAACTGCACTCAACCGGCCCTGGCCAAAAGTAGTGCACTGTATAGGTGATAGGCTGCCATTTGAGACGCAGCGACAGAAATAACAACCAGTTTCTATCCACACAGTCAACGCTGATGCAACATCCTGACCGGCAGCCAATGAAATGCCACTATCAAAACATTAGCCAATCACCATCTCCCGCCGTTTTCTCTCTGCGTGATGCAGGTAAAGAGGAATGTTCAGAATCCCCACAGCGCTCCGGTGTAGTCATCAGAACAGCTTTCTTTCAGCTTCAATTTATCTCTCTCTTCTCCCACATCCATCTCTTTCTCTCTCTCTCTCTCTCTCTCTCTCTCTCTCTCTCTCTCTCTCTCTCTCTCTCTCTCTCTCTCTCTCTCTCTCTCTCTTTCTCTCTCTCTCTCTCTCTCTCTCTCTCCTCTGTCTCTCATTTCTCTCCAGTCCACCCCACCCTCTCTGTTCGTTGAGTGTGTTGTGATAAGACTTAGCCACCAATTCAATTCAATTCAATTCAATTCGCTTTATTGGCATGACGTAACAATGTACATATTGCCAAAGCTTACTTTGGATATTTACAATATAAAAAATAAATAAAAATGAGAATCAAAAATTGTCAACGGGACAACAGTAACAACAATAACCAACGGTCAATATAACCATACATTCAACAATAACAATAATCATACAGTTGAGGACATGTGCAGGTTTATTGGTCTGTCAGACACTGTCCCTCAACTTATGGCAGGCAGCAATGTAGTGCGCTGCCAACCCACAGCTCTCTGCGTCCTCCCCCAACAGGATGGGTAGCCTATCCTCATCAGAGAGGTCTTTAAAACCTTGAATAAGGATTTCAAATTTGGGGAAATGACACTCTCTAATTGTTTTATATTTTTGACATTTTGTCAGGAAATGCAGCTCCGTCTCAGGTTCTGCTGTTGTGCAGTGGTTGCACAGCCTTTCCTCTACAGGGAGCCAGGTTTTCCTGTGTCTACCCTTCTCAATGGCAAGGCTGTGCTCACTGAGCCTGTACTTTGTCAAGGTTTTTCTAAGGTTTTGATCAGTAACCATGGTCAAATATTTAGCCATAGTGTACTGTCGATTTAGGGCCAGATAGCACTGCATTTTGCTTTGTGTTTGTGCTTGTGTTTCCCAATAAGCAATGTAGTTTTGTTTTGACTGTGTTGTAATTTGGTTTATTCTGATTGATTGGATGTTCTGGTCCTGGGGCTTCAGTGTGTTAGTAGAACAGGTTTGTGAACTCGGCCCCAGGACCAGCTGGATGAGGGGACTCTTTTCTTTGCTCAGCTCTTGGCATTGCAGGGCTTGGTAATGATATGAGAGGGGGTCACTGTATTTTAGATGTTTCCAAAACTTAATTGCTCTTTTTTGAGTTTTTATTATTAGTGGATATTGGCCTAATTCTGCCCTGCATGCATTGTTTGTAGTTTTCCTCTGGACACGTAGGAGAATCTTACAGAACTCTGCATGTAGGGTTTCAATGGGGTGTTTGTCCCATTTGATGAAATCTTGTTTTGCAAGTGGACCCCACACCTCGCTGCCATAAAGTGCAATTGGTTCAATGACATATTCAATTAGTTTTAGCCAAATTTTAATAGGTATTTCAATTTGAATTTGCTTTTTAATGGCGTAGAATGCCCTGCGTGCTTTCTCTCTCAGTTCATTCACTGCCTCATTAAGGTGTCCAGTTGAGCTTATTTTTAAACCTAAGTAATTGTAGTGTGTACAGTACTCTATATATTTTGTACCAATTGAGAACTTTGGTCTAATTCCCTGAGATCTGGATCTTCTCTGGAAAATCATTATTTTAGTCTTTTTGGGGTTTACTGCCAGGGCCCAGGTCTGGCAGTACTGCTCTAGCAGGTCCAGGCTCTGCTGTAGGCCAGGTGCTGTGGGTGACAGCAGGCATAGGTCATCTGCGAAGAGTAGGCATTTAACTTCTGAATTGTGGAGACTAACACCAGGGGCTGAGGATTTTTCTAGAATAGTGGCCAATTCGTTAATGTAAATATTGAAGAGTGCAGGGCTCAGATTGCAACCCTGACGAAGGCCCCGCCCCTGGTTAAAGAATTCTGTCCTTTTCTTACCAATTTTAATGCTGCACGTATTGCCAGTATACATTGATTTAATTATGTCATATGTTTTACCCCCTACACCACTTTCAATAACTTTGTAGAACAGTCCTGTATGCCAAATAGAATCAAATGCTTTTTGGAAGTCGATAAAGCAAGTGTATATTTTGGTATTATTTTGGTGGACATGTTTATCTATCAGGGTGTGTAAGGTGTAAATATGATCAGTTGTGCGATGTTTTGGTATAAATCCAATTTGGCTTTTACTCAAGACATTGTGCTTATTAAGGAAGTTTAGAACTCTTACATTGATGATACTACAGAAAACCTTCCCCAGGTTACTGTTCACACAAATGCCTCTGTAATTGTTAGGGTCAAATTTGTCTCCATTCTTAAAGATTGGGGTTATGAGTCCTTGATTCCAGATGTCAGGGAAATAACCTACACTCAGGATCAAATTAAACAATTTTAATATAGCCAATTGAAATTTTGCACTAATGAGTTTGAGCATTTCATTTAGGATGCCATCAGGTCCGCAGGCTTTTTTAAATTTGAGAGCCTGAAGTTTCTTATAGAGCTCCTGGTCAGTAATTGGGGAGTCCAATGGGTTTTGATTGTCCTTTATAGCTTTTTCTAATCCATTCAACTTCTCATGGATTTGGCGTTGTTCTGCGTTTGTGTCAATTTGAACGGTGTTGTAGAGTGTTTTGAAATGGGTTGTCCATATGTCACCATTTTGTATTGCTAATTCCTCTTGTTTAGATTTTTTTAGTTTTTTCCAATTTTGCCAAAAGTTGTTTGTGTTTATGGACTCCTCAATTAGTGTCAGCTGCTTGCTGTTGTACTGTGCTTTTTTGGTTCTGAGTGTACGTTTATAGAGTTTTAAAGTCTCACAGTAATGAAGGCGTAATTCACCATTATTTGAGTCTCTGTGCTTTTGGTTGGATAGTGTTCTAAGTTTTTTCCTTATAATTTTACAATCTGCATCAAACCAGTTGTCATCTGTGATTTTTTTAGTTTTGTTTTTTATCAATTTCAATTGTGCTTCTTTTGCCGTTTGCCTGAATATATAGTTGATGTTTCGTACTGCTAGATTGATGCCTTCTTTACTGTGAGTGAATGTGGTATCCAGAAAGTTATCTAAGAGTGTTTGGATATTTTGGTTCCAGGTTGCTTTCTGGTATTCTTCTGTGCTGTTTTGGGCCCATCTGTATGAATTTCTGATGTTGTACAGCTTACTGGGCTGTGAATGTGTGGTTGTTTCCAGGTCTGTTCTTTTGAGGAACAACGTAATTTGGCTGTGATCAGACAGAGGTGTTAGTGGCTTGACAGTGAATGAGCTGAGAGAGAAAGGGTCCATGTCTGTGATCATATAGTCTACTGTACTGTGGCCAAGAGGTGAGCAGTAGGTGAATCTCCCCAAAGAGTCCCCCCGTAACCTACCATTGACAAAGTACAGACCCAGGCTTCTACAGAGCTGCAAAAGATCCCTTCCGTTTTTGTTGACGGTGCTGTCACTGTTGTTTCTATGGGGGAGATTAAGATAGTTAGAAACAGTATGGCCTGTAATAAAGCTGTCCCCTCGTGTGCTCGTTAGATCAGGTAGTGTTCCTGTGCGCGCATTTGTGTCCCCACAGATGAGCACATTTCCCTGGGCCTGGAAATGGCACGTCTCTTCCTCGAGGGTGGGGAAGATCTCCTCTGAGTAATATGGGGATTCTGAGGGGGGGATATATATTGCGCAAAGGAACACATCTTTTCCTGTCAGTACAAGTTCTTTTTTTAGTTTTAACCAAATGTGGTATTTGCCAATTTTGAGGGGATCAATTAGATTTTGTAGTTCGGATTTGTACCAAATGATCAATCCTCCAGAGTCTCTGCCTCTATTGACAGAGCTGTGTTTCTGTGATGGCACAATGACCTCTCTGTAGCCTGTGGGACAGTGAGTGACAACGTCAGCCTTACACCATGTCTCCTGCAGAATGATGACGTCAACATCTTTCAGATTTTTGTTGAACTCCAGTGCTAAACTCTTCAGACCAAAGGTTGATGAGTTTAGACCCTGAATGTTCCACATGCTAACTGATAGTGATTTCATGTTGCAAAAAGAAAGAGTAGCAGTCAGAAATACAGTAACGATTAACTAATAAGTTGTTAAGAGCGAGATAAACAGGATATCAGCTAACATTTATTCTGTTATTCTGTTAAATATTCCTATTCATTGAACAAGTAAATTCTAGTACAATAGGTGTGTGTGTGTGTGTGTGTGTGGTGTGTGTGTGTATGCGTCCGTGTGTGTTTAGTGCAGTTTAGTGCAGATGTATTGGAGGAGCTGTTTAATCTCACTTAATCCTACAGGGTTCTCCTGTCCTCTGACGACCTCCGCGTAGCTGCGCTGGTCCTGCTGTTGGGCTCTGTGAGGTGGAGGGGGGCCAGGTCTGGGCTGTGGGACTTCCTCTCTGGTCTGGTAGGGGTGGTGGTCTGGTGCGGGATAATAGGCTGGGCCCGGTCTGGTCTGGCTAAGCCGATGGAAGTGGTGATGCTCTGGGGGTGGGTGGGGCCTGTGGGGTGCACTGGGTCTGGTGTGGCGTTGAAGGGGCCTGGGGCTCCTTGGTGGTGCAGTGGTCTGGTAGGGGTCTCTGGGTGCTCCTCTGTCCAGTACAGCATGGGGTGTTTGTCTACCAAGTGCTACGTCCTTTAGGGACTTGGCAAACATCCCTACTGTCTGCTTCCTCAGGTGGGAGTGGTCGTGTAGATGCTCTGGGGTGATTGTTGGGTGGTGAGCAATGTGTATGTTCGGGAGTAGGCCACACCCTCTGGTGATGTCAGCGTTGGCTTTCTGGATGGTACGGGGATGAAAGTCTTTGCGGGGCAGCAGAGTGGAGATGGTGATGTGGGAGTTGGGGAACCACTCAGAGGCCCTCTCTGCTACTCTGTTGACCAGGCTGCCTACTCTCTCCTGCTCCTCTCGCAGGTTGTTGGTGCCGGTGTGAATAATAATGTGGCCTGGTGTGCCAAAGTCAGGCTGGGACAGGATGTGGAGTGCATCTTGTGTTTTTGGGCACCATATTTTGCGCACCTTGTGTTGGGGGAAGAGTTTATCTTCTTGAATGAATTTCCCATTTGAGTCAATGAGGATGGCCACCTCAGTGGGTTTTACCAGATTGGTGCGTTTTCGGTCTGGGGCTGGAGTAGACAGGGCCTGTGTACATGGAGGGGTGTGTGGGGGTGTGTCAGGGGGGGCCAGAGAGCTTCTCTCTGTAGTAGTTGTCTCAATGTGGGCCTCTTTGTTGACTGGGGGTGTGGGTAAAGTGTTGTCGGTATGGGGGGGGATTGTGGGTAAAGGTGGGTCAGTGGGGTTGTTAGGGGTGGTGAGGGGCTGCAGCTTCTCTCTGGGAGTCTCTACAGTCTGTTCTCTCTGCTGTAGCACCCTCTTGATGACAGACAACTCCTTTGCCATCTCCTCCTTTACCTGCACTAGCTCTCTCCTCATGGTGGCCTTTACCTCCTCAAGCGCTGTGGTAAGGCTCTCTCTCAGCTCCTGGACAGAGTTCTTCAGCTGGGTCCTGCACTGGTTGATCTGGTCCTGTAGAAGCTCTGTGTCTGGGCTGGGGGTGGTGTAGCTGGGGGGCTGCTCCTTCAGCTCAGTAACCCATACCTCTAACAGAGCCAGCCTGTCTCTCAACAGGCTGATGGTAGTGTGGTCTTGGCTCTGGTGGTTGTAGGCAGGCAGGGGGGAGGATAGTCCTGCTGTTGGGGTGCCTGAGGTGAGGGGAGAGGTCAGGGTGCTGTCCTTGTCTTTTTTACTTTCTGCTATCTTCATTAGGGTGGGGAAGTCCTGCACAACAGAGCTGAGTGCAGCCTCACTGCCCTGGACCATGATAGTACCGTTCTGATACATGTTTACCGTCAGAAACCTGTTTTCCTGGTCCTTATCGCTGTCCTCAAAAATGTGGATTTGTCTTCCCTTGCAGATGCCTTTCTTCGTGGTGTAGCTGAAATGGCTAGTTACAGCTGTATGCCAGGCAGTAGTGTGGTCTGTGTAAAATAGCAGGTTTGTAACGGTCCCGTTTTGTGAGCAGTCAGCAAACAAAGTTTCTGGGTTCTCCCTCAGAATTCGGTGTTTAAAGTTGATTCTTCCCTTCTCTGATTTTATTTCTGCTGGGTATTCAAAAAACAACGGAGAAAGTCTCTCAGTCTCTGCCGTTACTATCGATGCTAGCGCTGCCTCAGTGGCCATGTTGCTATGGTTACCACCAGTAAACGGTTAGAGCTGGACGGTGAGCTAGCTGACAGATTTTAATTTGGCTAGCTACCACGATGAAGATTGGTCTTTTTACTCACTCTCTGTCAATCTTTTCCTCCTGTTTTGATCTTCAGTTGTACAATTAGATTACCTATACATTTTTTGCTAATTTAGTCGTGTCAATCTCGCTCTTAACAACCAAAAAGTTATAACAAGTCAGGAGCTGTTCTTCTGCATGACTTCTCTCTCTCTCTCTCTCTCTCTCTGTAGCCATTGTGTAGATTCTGAGACGGTGTGGGTGTGACGTGATTACCATTCTGAGGCAGTGCAGTGGCTGATTGTTCTCCCTGTTGCTCTGGAGCCTCTGAAGCCTCTTCGCATTGAAATCTGCTCCCCTCATTTCCTTCGCGCTTCCCGCGCCACGGTGCCGAAAATAGTCCAGTTGCTTAACATCCGCACCCTTAACAGTGCGACTGAGCCGTCTGCTGAGATGTGTGTGGAGCGTGCCTGCAGTCTGCCAAGGTACATTCCAACCTCACTCTGGGCCTTGCCCCTCACTGACCAGCCACTTGCCTCTGGCCCAAGGCTGCCAGCGTCTATTCAGGAGATTATGGGAGGCCAGAAGTGAGGGACTGTAGTTATAGAGGAAAAACCAACGTCTAAGTAGTTTTTCCATTTATTTTTAAGGAAACTGCAGCCTGCATTTAAAAGGATGCTTCACTTTATTTGCTTGTTATTTACAGTATTGCATATCCAGTTTGCCTGAATAAGCAAGTCAGTTAACTTAATAGATAATAGTGGATTCTACTAGTAATTAGGAGTTATGTCAACTCAGCTATAAATAATGAAAACTGTTGCAGTAAAGGGGAGGTTAGAGGGAATCAATGAAGCATTGTGTGTCAGAGTCAGTGTCAGACTGGGGAAAGTAACACTGAACAGGGTTTTTAACTGGTGTCAAAAAAATTATTCTGGCAGTGCCAAATGTAATAATAATATCCAATATGAATTTAGTAACACTGTGAACTAGTGAACTCAAATAGTGAACACCATGTACGGACTCGAGCAATAAGCCATTGTCCCCCTTCCCTATCTCCCACAGTGAGCAGCCAACCTAAGCCCTTACCATCATGGCTCCCAGCTCTTGCCAGCACTGGGCCCAGCTGTGATATGTGGGGAAAGGCGAGGCGCCCAGCAGAGACTATGTAGGGGATAACCTTTTATTTGAGTCTCAGTGGATCAATGCCAGTGACATCTTCATAGCCTTACCTAATAGGAAGGAACATTAACTAGTTTTCAAAGCAGATATGCCTGTGGTCTATCCTGGAGGTCTATGCAACCAAGTATGAGAAGTGGAAGCAGTGGCAGGTGGAATCTACAATTAACATTGATGAGAATAATATTGTAGTTAAAGAGATTCCCCGGTACTTTTGTATATGTTTTGCCAGTAGTTCTGAAAGTAGCGCTCACAAGCCAAAAGTGGTCCCCAAAAACAACGTACTACATCTCATACTGTATGTGCAGACATATGCACCACGTCATTGGTCTCTCTCGCTCTGCTTTGTGTGCATCTTGCTAGCTGTCACTCAAATGATGAGACGCTGAAGCTCATTGGCTAGAACTCAAATTTGCCCACATTGGGGAAAATGGCGCAGCACAGCTTCCAGAAAAACTGTCGCTTTCAAACTATGGATTTTGTGTCTGACAGTAATTCTGCTCATACAGTAGATTATGCATGTATGAACTACATATTGACACATCCAGCCCAAAAAATACTTAGTAGTCGCCAAAGTTCTGGAGCATGTCTTTAAGTTCTGGATGGGAAGAGTGGCTGACGAAGACTTCTCCCTCTTCATCGAGAGATACTGCACCATTCTACAGCCAGCTGTGAAGCCTGTAGATAAGTATGGTATCTGGTACTGAGTGAGAAAGTACAGGGTGAGGTCGGGAGAGCTGTTAGAGGTGCCGAACGAAATCGCTGTGGGCCCCTGCTTCATCTGCAACACTGCTGACCATCAAGCCAAAGAATGCACAACCATCAAGTGCTGGCGCTGTGGGTCCCTTGGCCACAAGGCCAGAGAATGCAACAACACCAGCAAATGCACCCTATGTAATGAGGCCACTTTTTCTTCAACTGCCCAGAGTCCTATGCATATTGGGCAAGCGGCTGAGGGAGAAGGGAAGAGGAAGACCGGCAGAACCATCTAGAGCCCCACCAGCAGAGAGAAGAAAGGCAGATTCCAGCGAAGATGACTGCTGATAGTGAGTACACCTTCCTGATAGCGAGGTGACTGGTCCTCCAACGGGGACTCAGAAGGAAGGACAACAAGAGATAACCCCCCCCCCCCCCACCCCAGTAGGCCAGCACAACTGCTCAACCTGTCATGCGACGTCACACCTCACCATCTACAGGTAATGCAAAGAGAAAAGATGAGAAACCTACAGTAGTCCTACATAGTACGTCACCAAATATTCTCTGATGATGCCACATCTAATTAACATCTTGACATATAGTCAACGTGGAATTCAGTTAAGTAAAATAGGAAGGAGGATATAGAGACACTTTTAAAAACCAAGGCTAACAGATGTTGAACTGTCACGATCGTTTACGGACGAGAAGGACCAAGGCGCAGCGTGATATGCATTCATATTACGGCTAAACACACGACAAAACAACAAACGAAACGTGAAGTCCAAGGTAGCATACAAACAACATACCTTACACGGAACAAGATCCCACAACCCACTAGTGCCAACAGGCTACCTAAGTATGGTCCCCAATCAGAGACAACGAGCTACAGCTGCCTCTGATTGGGAACCACCCTGGCCAACATAGATCTAAACGATCTAGAAACTAAACATAGAAAACACAACATAGAACTACACACCCTGGCTCAACATTTAAGAGTCCCCAGAGCCAGGGCGTGACATGAACAAGTTAAGAGAGTATGGATAACAAGAATGTCTGTGGTCTCTATAGGTAGATAGAGCCAATGGAGTAGGAATTTTCTTAATTAAAAATCAGGAAATGATTCCTGGGCGGTTGAAAGTCACGGACATTTCCTTGAATGGTGACAAAATAAGACTAATAAATACCTCTCAGGACAAGACGAAAAATAAAACATTGTTTATGAAATGAAGAGAACATCTATGCCTGGAGTATACGGTCATAATAGGAGGTGATTTTAATACCGTAACAGAAGCAAACGACCAGGAGGTGAGAACAGCTTTTAAATTAACTGTCAAAGGGAAAATAGTGCAAAAAGATTTCCATTTGAAAGACTCCTTCAGAGAACTCTTACCAAACCAATTTGGATACACGTGGGCCGACCATGGTACTAAAACCCAAATCGACCCATCTACATTTCAAAGGAAATTCATGTTTTTTGATTAACTCAAACCATTTAGGAGTCAAATTAGAAATAGAACTACCCAGAGAAAAACAAAAAGACCTACTGGAATTTGAACACTGTGTCTGGAAAGTAATGAACTGTTAAATGAACTGTAAGAAGAAATGAAAAGAATAAAGAGACTAAGATGTTTAACCCCCCCCCACAAAAAGAAAAGAAAAGAAAAACAGAAAAGAGAGTACCACACATGACTGGGCCAAGTTCACTGGCTTCACTGTCTTTTGGCCTCTGTTCCAGACCACCCTGAGTCTCTCTATCCTCTCTCAATCTCTCCATCGCCCTCCATGCCCAAACACCTCAGAGATCCTGTCTGTCCGTCTTCATCCGACACCTGGACATCCCTGTCCTTCCTCAGCGGACACCTCAGTCCCTCCCCGTCTCTCCCCGTCCCTGTCTCCTCCTCTACCTGCTGTATGTCTGTCCATCATCAGGAGAGCACACATGTTTTTACATAAAGCTGCAAAGGCACAATCTATTATTCATTCCAAACGGCACACTCCTGATGATAACTCTCCTGCCATGAATTATAGATGGCAAGTTCCCTCCCCCTTTAGGACCCCCGCCCCCCCCTCCCTCTCCTCCCATGGCCTCATTAGTCGTCGTCTCGTTACCGTCATTCCTGCGGAAACAGGTGGTTGCTGGGTGATGGCTGTTGTCTGGGATACCGGTGCTGGTACTGCTCAGGGCTAGTGATGCTATCTTGAAATTGATTCAGAATGTGGTCAGTTCAGTATGTGTTTCTGTTGTTAGTCTGCTGGTTGTACAGAAGACAAAGGAAAGATGGTATGCTAAAAATGTCTGACATTTACGTTGGTCGACGTCACTGACAGATCATATGCGTGTGGGTCGTCCAGTCTAATGGATGTACAGATAAACATGCTTCTGGCAAGCAGATGTCCAGATATGTTAATCTGATATACATGTATATTCAGTCTCACTTGGAGGTCATCCAGCTGTCACTCGGAGACCACCTGTGCCATGATTCCACAGTGTCTGTCTGTATTTGCACATGCAGTAATGCCAGTCAAGCATATATCAACCACTTTAGAATGGTGCTTCTCAACACAGGAGCAATAATATCCTGCAAATCAGCAGATACTTTACTTTCCTCAGAATCATCTCTATGTGTCTGTTTCTCTCAACACTGTTCTAATTCTGACAGCATTCGACAGCCACAGCCATTTAATTCCACCAGGAGCAGAAAAATCATGTGCTGTATGAAATGGTTTTATTGAGATCTAAAAGCCCTGTACAGTCAAATTCCTATTGTGGAAATAATTGCCTTCCTTTGTTTTGGCACTATGAATGTTCACTCTAAATGTAGTAGCAGACACAATGGGAATGGTCCCTGGCCCGGCTCCACCTGGCTCTTTGAGGATTCTCAGCACACCGTTCCGCAGTGCTGTCTGTCCAGAGGCAGCAGAGGTTTACCAAACTCTGACTCTGTGCTGTGATTCGCTGGCCGGCCGGCCCGGCAGACAGCAGACACTTGTGTCCCTCCCTCCTAACTGCCTGTGGTTGTGTGTGGCTGTGGCTCTGGAGCGCAGCGGGAGTAAAGAGGGGGCGTCGGGGAGGATGGGCCCCCACAGGGAGAAGCGTTTGTGAATTCCACGCTGGCAGCATGCGCTCTCATTATTTCTCCTCCCTCGCTCTCTCCCTCCCTCTGAGGCCCCACAGGCACCACTATGATGGACAGGTACACTCTCCCAGGAATCACCTGCATGGAAAAAGGAAAAAGTACCAAATAGGGAACCTGTCCTCTTTCATTTTTCATCACAGAGGGATTCTTTTTCATATGCTGTTGAATGGAATGATAAAGCCACCAGCCTCACAGTTTACCCTATAGCCTACAGTTTGTGTCTGAGTGTTGGGCCCAGGGATGGCCTATGACCATGCAGCCTCTATAGGCTATATATTAAATATATGTTGATCCACACCCCCTCCATTTTGCAACTGTGAAAGGTTCCTCACGCTGTCATAATGGGCAGTTATGCAGTTATAAAGCAATTAAACTATGTAACATCATTATATATAGTGTTTTAACTAGAGTAATTACTGCATAACTACAGGTACAGTATAATATAAATAAAGTGTTACCTATTCCATTTTGAGAAAATTGGCAGTCAAAAAGTAAACTGTCGAAGCAGCTTAGGCTCATTACAAAATAGTATTACAGATGATGGATTATCGTTAATCCGCTTTTCTCAAACGTGTGTGTCGCAAGAGTTACCAAAGGACACGTGTCACACTATGTGTCTTTTCTTTCTTTACTATTGCACCCTCATTGGCTCTCTGTCCTCCTGGGGTTGTGATTGACAATGCTGTCAGCCAGTAAGCGGGGAATGCTGCTGGATTCTAGAGCAGTGACTGGTCAGGTGACCATGACCCTGGTCATGCTGCTGTGAGGAGTACAGTGGAGCACATGCGGCTTTGTGACCAAAGCCTTACAACTGTAATCCCTAAATCCTTCCCCAAAACTTCAGGTCAGGTCAGGATGTGAAAATCACTATTTTTACTCAGCTGGGTCACCCCTAAAGTCATTGGGTCAGCCAGGCAAATTTAACAGGAATTGTTATGGTTGTGTTTTCCAAAAATATTGACTTTTCCAAAAATATGTCTGATTTTGAAAGGGCAATAATTATTTCAGTATATCGGGACACCGACCACGCTCTCTATAACCTTTTATACGGTTATAGTCTTTAATGATCAGCAGAGCTTCAAGGAAGGAGACAGTCTGACAGTTAGACAGTGTTTCAGAGCGGCCACAGTCATAAAGATGTAAATACTAGTGGATCTAATTTCATAAAGGTTGGGACTGTTGAATCTAATGCCCTCTGATACCGGCTATCAAATAGCTGTAAAATGTAAATTAGCATGAACGCATGACTTAGTCCCCTATAACCCGTGGCATGTATTATAGAGAGCAGTAGGCTAATGCTGGACTGGAATACTAAGGGCCAGCAGCACTAGGCTAGATGTAGTGTGGACTACTCCACTCCACTCCATCCTATTTCTCATTTGGGGATTCTATTTAATCCACTACTCATCCTCCTCTCCTCCTCATCCTCCTCCTCTCCTCCCCTCCGCTCCTCCTCCTCCTCTCCCTGTGAGATTATCAGTGTGTGGCGTGAACGCTTAATACACTTCCCCACTGCTTCTCTCTCTCATACGCCTCAATCCTCCCTCTCTCTCCTTCTCTCTGTGTCTCGTAAACGCTCTCCATCGCCGACTCTCTCCCTCTTTCTAGCTTCGTTTCCCATCTCCCATGGTAGTCTTTCTGTTACCGTTATTGACCTGGGGCTATAGTTTGCATTTGCTGTTAAGTGCTGTGTTTTACACGGCGTGAGGTAATTTGACACGCCTGATAAAGCGCGTGTAGAAGGCTAGCGATGCGGCTCTCTTTATGTGTAGTATTGTATAGCCTGTCGGGTGTTGGTGAAGCCCTCCTGGAGAGTGTGTTAAACTGCAGCCCTGCTCCACTACTGCGCCTTTCCTAATTTCTCACCCTGCAGGTGTCCCCTAGCAGGTAGTAATAACGCCCAGCAATGTACTGACCAGCAGGGGAGCCATATCTGGGTAGGCCTACACAGAAAAACAATGATGAGGGAAAGTCTGTGTCTATCTACGCCTAGGGCAATTTGTGTTAACCTTGAATAGATAGCCTATATATGTATGTGTTTAATATTTGTTTGTTCAAGGCTTCCCCCACCCTGGCTGCCTTGGTTCCAATTACACTGGAAGCCACATACCTGTTCTTCATCTCCCCCTGGCCAGGGCAACTCTCTAACCAGACTCTGCCAGACACATCATTATAGAGATTCTAGAGAAGATTGACAAAGAGATAGAAGGACAGCGACAGAGAAAGTGTTTGCTTTGGCTCAGTGAGGTTGGCAAGGCTGAGAGAAGAAAGGAAATGTGTCTTCCTCTGGATAACCCCCTGGCAGAGAGAGAGAGAGAGAGAGAGAGAGAGAGAGAGAGAGAGAGAGAGAGAGAGAGAGAGAGAGAGAGAGAGAGAGAGAGAGAGAGAGAGAGAGAGAGAGAGAGAGAGAGAGAGAGAGAGATGCTCTATTGTTGTGGAAATATCTTGGCTCAGCTCTGTGCCCTGTGATGAGGCCAGGGAGAGTGGTTTTAGTGTTGTTGACACCAGGGAGGAGAGAGAGCTAATGGGTATACTGGGGCTGTGTCACTCTCACTCACAACAATCAATAACCCCTCTCCCGTTTAAGAGCAGAGTGTTTGTCTGTCTGTGTGTGTGTGTTTTAATGGTTTATAGGAGAAGAGTAATACTCATTGTTCGAGATATATTGGTCTCAGTTTTTCTCCCCAAAAAATAAATATGATTACAAAGTCGCGGACGGTGGAGTTTTTAAGCTATGCAGCTAGTGATGCCAAACTATGCACAATCAACTAGCGTTACCCGGAATGGAAGCATAAACAGGTCTCCCCTCTCCAGCTCACCACACCTACAGCACAGCAGGGCTCCAACATGCACAGAGTGAATATTATCCACACAGTGGGGACTTTGTGTGCTGCTGGCTGCTGGTTGGCACTCTCAGGCCTCCTGGTACTCCATGTTTCCAGCCTGAACAGAACAGCTAGTCTTTGTGTGGCAGCGACATTTGCTACATTGTCAGAGCAGATGCATGTAGTAAGTGCTATTTCTTTATTGTCTTCATTGAATTAAAGATGCATGTTCCATAGGAGACAGTCGTAAACAAAAACACACAGAGGCCCATAGTATTGTTTCTGTCATAAAGAGAAACAGACCAACCTCAGAACAAGCCTAAACAAGTCACCAAACAAACACAGAAATGTATTCAGACAGAAACATGTATGTATATTACGTACCCAAGCGCTGGTGGACAACATTTATAAAGGAACACAGCTCTGTATAGTCCCCCAAGCGAAGCCTTGGCACGGCAGCACTCTCAACTCCACAGAACTGCATGGCCTAGCTGCTACTACTTTGCTGAATGGCCAGCTGGCAGCCTGACTCATGTGTTTTTGCTTAGCGCTTTCAATACTGCTCTAGTTTGACTTATTTCAGAAAGAGGTTTCTCAGTTTCTATTAGGATTAAATATTTTCCCGGTATTTTACAAATGTTCCATCCCGAGAATAAATCACTTTTCTCCCGGGTAATCCGGTATTTCCCACCAAAACCGGAAGTGTCATTCAAAAGCATTATAAAGCATATAAATAGGCCTATGTCTGGATTTGATTAGAGCTTTGATCGGAAATTCAAGCCTGATGCTACCGGAGCCTGATGAGCCATACTGTGATGAGGTGGTGATGAAGGAGTAAATCACAGAATAACAGGCTTTAATCCGCAAAATACAGGTTTACGCAGAAATGCGTCAAACACACTCCAGGGCACAAAACAGGCGCACTGGAAAATACAAGGCACACGGGAAAAATACTCCCATCGATACACAGTACACAAGCTCCACCGAGCTTCACTAACCTCCACAAACAAACAATCACCCACACAGACAAGGAAGCAGAGGGAACACTTATACCATGACTAATGAGGGAATAAGGACCAGGTGTGTGTGATTGAAGACAAGACAAATGGAATGATGATAAATGGATCGGCAGTAGCTAGTAAGCCGGTGATGCCGAACGCCGAAACCTGCCCGAACAAGGAGGGGAGGCAGCCTCGGCGGAAGTCGTGACACATACATTAAATACATTTCATGAGCCCTACATTAAATACATTTAATGAGCCCAAGCCCAAAAAATCCCAAATGATTGTGCCATTATCCAATAGCCTACATACATACAGTATATGATATAGGCTACTGCACATCACGCACGACAGAAAAACATACAACCCATAGATGTACAGTGGGGGAAAAAAGTATTTAGTCAGCCACCAATTGTGCAAGTTCTCCCACTTAAAAAGATGAGAGAGGCCTGTAATTTTCATCATAGGTACACGTCAACTATGACAGACAAATTGAGAAAAAAATATCCAGAAAATCACATTGTAGGATTTTGAATGAATTTATTTGCAAATTATGGTGGAAAATAAGTATTTGGTCACCTACAAACAAGCAAGATTTCTGGCTCTCACAGACCTGTAACTTCTTCTTTAAGAGGCTCCTCTGTCCTCCACTAGTTACCTGTATTAATGGCACCTGTTTGAACTTGTTATCAGTATAAAAGACACCTGTCCACAACCTCAAACAGTCACACTCCAAACTCCACTATGGCCAAGACCAAAGAGCTGTCAAAGGACACCAGAAACAAAATTGTAGACCTGCACCAGGCTGGGAAGACTGAATCTGCAATAGGTAAGCAGCTTGGTTTGAAGAAATCAACTGTGGGAGCAATTGTTAGGAAATGGAAGACATACAAGACCACTGATAATCTCCCTCGATCTGGGGCTCCACGCAAGATCTCACCCCGTGGGGTCAAAATGATCACAAGAACGGTGAGCAAAAATCCCAGAACCACACGGGGGGGACCTAGTGAATGACCTGCAGAGAGCTGGGACCAAAGTAACAAAGCCTACCATCAGTAACACACTACGCCGCCAGGGACTCAAATCCTGCAGTGCCAGACGTGTCCCCCTGCTTAAGCCAGTACATGTCCAGGCCCGTCTGATGTTTGCTAGAGTGCATTTGGATGATCCAGAAGAGGATTGGGAGAATGTCATATGGTCAGATGAAACCAAAATAGAACTTTTTGGTAAAAACTCAACTCGTCGTGTTTAGAGGACAAAGAATGCTGAGTTGAATCCAAAGAACACCATACCTACTGTGAAACATGTGGGTGGAAACATCATGCTTTGGGGCTGTTTTTCTGCAAAGGGACCAGGACGACTGATCCGTGTAAAGGAAAGAATGAATGGGGCCATGTATCGTGAGATTTTGAGTGAAAACCTCCTTCCATCAGCAAGGGCATTGAAGATGAAACGTGGCTGGGTCTTTCAGCATGACAATGATCCCAAACACACCGCCCGGGCAACGAAGGAGTGGCTTCGTAAGAAGCATTTCAAGGTCCTGGAGTGGCCTAGCCAGTCTCCAGATCTCAACCCCATAGAAAATCTTTGGAGGGAGTTGAAAGTCCGTGTTGCCCAGCGACAGCCCCAAAACATCACTGCTCTAGAGGAGATCTGCATGGAGGAATGGGCCAAAATACCAGCAACAGTGTGTGAAAACCTTGTGAAGACTTACAGAAAATGTTTGACCTGTGTCATTTCCAACAAAGGGTATATAACAAAGTATTGAGAAACTTTTGTTATTGACCAAATACTTATTTTCCACCATAATTTGCAAATAAATTCATTAAAAATCCTACAATGTGATTTTCTGGATATTTTTTTCTCATTTTGTCTGTCATAGTTGACGTGTACCTATGATGAAAATTACAGGCCTCTTTCATCTTTTTAAGTGGGAGAACTTGCACAATTGGTGGCTGACTAAATACTTTTTTTCCCCCACTGTAGCAGGCTATATGCTCTCTTGGATAAATAAATAAAACTAGCTCCAGTAGGCTAATCTTTTTGAGTGTGAACTGTATTACTGTACTGTATTGTATTATACTGTATTATATGGACTGGAATTACGCACCTTGTTCAACCCATGATAAAGCAGGGAGCGAACATGTGATTCTGGTGCAGCACATGCAGCCTACAAAGTTACAAGTAGGATATAGGCTAGCGAATTAGATTTTAATTTTGAAATATAATAGGGCCTATTTGTATAATTAATAGACTGATGCATTTTTATTAGCCTACTTTCTCTGTCTATTGTTGCTTCATTGCTTCCTCACTTTCAACAGTTAGGCTAAATGAATTATGTTTTGTTGTCCTTATCTTCATCATTCTAATGACATCCTTGAATAATATAGGACTAGAATTAGATGCAGAAGGCTTTCACTTCTCTTCACGAAGATCGAATGGTTATGGGTCTGAATAAATAACTGCTATAACCTACCGCCATCATCCATTAACTCTTCTTTCAAACTACCTGTGAGTTCTGTTGGCTGCTGTATTTAACATTAGCTTGCATCCCTCTTCGAATAGTCTGTTCGTATAAGAAATGCTAAAATAATAATGTCCAGCAAGCTATTCTAGTCTAGCCTTTCCTGTATGGGACTCGAAGAGCTAAGGAGCGTTTTTTAAGGAGAGAGGCCAGCGGAGCACAGGTGCGTGCGTATTGTGCAAGAGACAGAGGCTATAAGTTAGAAGCTTATTATGCATAACCCATCATTAATTAGCTAAATATAAGGCTAGTACTGCATTTAATTTATTACCTGAAAGAGGTATGCTAGGCCCTATATATACTGTATATATATCAATCTAGAACAGGATTATCTATTTTGGATGCAATTTGAATGTTGATGGAGAGAGAGAAAGACTGCTTGCGCGTGCACCGATTTAAAGCAACGATATTGTGGTGACCCTGAAAGCCAGATGGAGATGGGTAAATTAGACGCGCATTCGGTCCTTATATTACTGTAGCATAGATTATGCTGCAGCAAATGCAGGCCTACCTCGGTAACCGGGTTCCCGCTATTCAACCCTCGTTTCTATGTTATGTAGTGAAGAAACTAACAGACCTCTGTAGGATGCTTAACAACATCTATACGGCTCTCCTTTGTTTAGCCTGCCGAGCTGTGGGTTTACTTTCCAGACAGGGAAAATCATTGGAGGATCTCTCACGGGCCACAGTGAGGCTGCTTTCCATCTGCCTAGCGAGGCCATTGACCGCACAAGTCGCTACCGCACACACATGCAAACACACACAGACTAACACGCACAAACACACACCCACAGACACAAACACCTACGCATGCAAACACAAAGCGACTGACTAACAAACAAACACCCACCCACCTTGTCTTTCTATGATCCCACTCACGTCCATTGGACCTTTAAGTATGGCATATGTTCTATCACACCCTAAGTACAGCTCAGTTCCAGCCTCTATGGTCTGTAGAATGGGTTACATTAGACTGCAGCTTCCAACGTCAGTAGCAGCAGGGAGTCTTTGTCCCTACATGACTCAGGCAGTATTGGTGGGAAGACTGGAGTGAGAAAGACACAGACATGGAGTGGAGCACTTTGCCATTTGGCACCCGCAGGCTTGGAGAAGAAGGATGACTGAAATAGATGAGGCAGGCAGCCAGAGACACAAGGAAAGAAGAAACTCTCTTCAACCAGAGCTCATGTTCAGTTAGTGTAACGAAATATACATTAGCAATGGATTACAACACAACAACATTCATCTGAGATGTTTATATAACCTGCTCCAGAAATGCTTTGTGTAGCACATATTCTGTATGCCATTCCTGTCAAAGCCATACGTAGTCATACAAAGCCTCAAGGCCCCAGACCCACCCTAAACCCCTTGCCCCTAACCCAGGCTGTCAGAATGGAGAGCCAATTAAAGCTAGGGCTTGGACCCACAGGCCAGTTTAATCCACGCTGGCTCATATCAAGGTCCTGCTTTGCTCAGCTAACTGTTTTCATAATGCCAGAACAACGGCCCAACAGCCCTGTCTCCATCCCTATTCCCCTGCATTACTCAGCACTTGGATGTAAAACAGAGTAATATTTTCTCTTGGCTTAAGCTGAGGCAAGGCGGGGATAAGTAATGAGATTTCGCCCGGGGCGACGAAGAGAGCTCTCAAGTTGTACAAACTCTCAACGTCTTGTTTTAAATGTGCTCTTCTCACACTCGCCCCCCCCCCCCCCCCCCCCCTCTCTCTCTCTCTCTCTCTCTCTCTCTCTCTCTCTCTCTCCCTTGCTGTATCTGCAGCAGCGCCAAAAATAGACTCATGCGGGATTATATTCATGATGGGGCTTTAGAGTCATGCTCAAAAACCCTTAACCTTGAAAGATGTTTCCTTATTTCTCTTTTTAACAAGGCAAGGTGTGGGATATATGGAGATGAGTTTTCTGCTCTTGAGGCAAAAAGTAAGGTTTGTCAACAGTGTGTGATTGAGATTAATCTCCTTGGCTATAGTAGCTAGCTCAGGTCTGCTCCGTCTCCAGACAGCCTTGCAGGCAGCTGCAGCACCAGGCAGCAAGCAGACTGCCTCTCTATCATCAGC
This sequence comes from Coregonus lavaretus, assembly GCF_964263955.1. Classification (NCBI taxonomy): domain Eukaryota; kingdom Metazoa; phylum Chordata; class Actinopteri; order Salmoniformes; family Salmonidae; genus Coregonus; species Coregonus lavaretus. The sequence goes on along the minus strand of NC_140018.1, from coordinate 6,331 downwards.
CCTGGCTGAATGACTGGTTGGCTGACTGGCTGTCGTTCAGACCAACTCATTATGTGGTCAGTTGGCTTGTGGATGGATGCCAGATCTGGGAGGTTGATTCAGGCTAATCTGAGGGGACACAGGGCAGCAGCTCCAGCCTGGCCCCTGAAAGTCAGTCATGGTAGGGCCCTTCTAACCCAGCATGGATGGAGGATGTGAGCACCTGGCAGGGTGTGTGTGTGGCTCTCTCCTCTCCCACTCACCTTCCCTGTACACCTGCACTTCTGCAACCCCAGCTGCTATGGCATTTCAGGCAAGCCTGATACAAGGCCCTCGTCATCACCCTTACAGAAAAACCACATGATTTCACATGGGAAATCATGTGAAAACATGTTTTTGGAACACTTCACATGCTTTCATGTGTACTTTCATGTTATCACATTTTGCTTTACATGTTGACACATTCACATAAGATCACATGTGATATGATCACATGAAAACATGTGTTTTTGAAACACTTCACTTGTGTTCACATGACATTTGTGTGGTTTTTCCGTAAGGGCAGTGATACCTCGCCAGCGTTCAGCAATTCTACCAACATAGCGTGGTTGTTTTTGAAGTTCATGTCCCTATCATAGCTTTTAATTATTTCTATGTACTTATAGTGATGTAGTTTATTGCTGAGACATTATGACTGTTGTATATATGATGTCTAGAATCTGCTCAGCCTGTACCAGGGGCCTTAGACAGACATAGCCTGACTCTTAACACACTGACATGCCCTTGAGCACAAATCAGTGGGAAGGAGACAGCTAATCGCCCAGGGTGCCAAAGCACACTGCTTTCATACTCTGCCCTGTCTCCCTCTCTCCCTCACCTCTCTCTCTACTTCTCTCATCTCTCTCTCTTTCTCTCACTCTCTCCTGCTTTCTTTCCACCCGCCTCTCTCTCACTCTCTCTCTCTCGCTCCCTCTCTCCCTCCCTTTCTCTCTTTTCCCCTCCCTCCCTCCCTCACTCCTCGGGCTCCCGACCTTAATAGCACTCTCTTTCCTGTGTGACTATATATATATACACGAATCCAATAAGCACAACACACACAAACACACCTGCCATGTAGAATCTCTCATCTATCTGATATTTGTGCTCTAGGAGGGCTTTTTAAAAGTTGCGTGCCTGGATTGGAGGATTCAGTGTAGAGACATGATGTGATGTGGGTTTCTGGGATTTGTTCAACACTAGTTTGGGTTTTCAATTGAAGATGAGGCACAGTACTGGGAATAGAGAGTACTGGGATAAGGAGGATGTTGTCTTTGTGTCACGGTTTCGGCCGAGGCTGCTCCTCTTCCTTGTTCGGGCAGGCTTCGGCGGTCGTCGTCTCCGGAGTACTAGCTGCCACCGTTCTATGTTTCATGTTCTGTTGGTTTTGTCTGTTTCATAACACCTGTCCCTTATTTGTGTCTTAATTGTTTCCCTTATTTAGTTCGTGTGTTTGGGTCAGGTGTTATGCGTGATTGTTTATTGTCAGACTGCCTCGTTAGGGTATTTTCTCTCGTTGTTGGCTTGTCCCGAGAGTTCGCACTGCGTGCGCTTTTCTTGTGTTTTACACACTGTGTTTTGTGCGTAATTGTTTTGCGCCACCCGGTTGGGTTGGCGACTATTTTGTTCACGTGTTGAACGTACTATAAAGACTATTGAAGTCATCCTGGATCCTGCGCTTGATTCCTTCCACTCATCTACACACACCACTCTGACAGAATCACGCATCACCACCATGGAATCAGCAGGAGCGACCGCGCCGACGACCGAGATGGCTGAACGTCTTCGTGGTCAGGAGGACCGCATCAACCAGGTCTGTCATGCCCTGGAGGGGGTGATGAATACTCTGCACCGATGGGAGACCAGCGGGGTTCCCACACCTCCAGGAACCGAACCAGCCCCATCGGCCAGCCCCCCCGTCTCATCTCCGGAACCTAGTAGGATTCGGCTCTCGCTCCCGAGGGCGTACGACGGCTCCACTGCCGGGTGTCAAGGATTCCTGCTGCAGGTGGAGCTCTACCTCGCCACCGTCCACCCGGCGCCCTCGGGACACGAGAGCGTCTCAGCCCTCATCTCCTGTCTCACCGGCAAGGCGTTGGAGTGGGCCAACGCCGAGTGGAGGAGAATGGACGCCGCTACTACGAACTATGCGGAGTTCTCCCGCCGCTTCCGTGCTGTGTTCGACCATCCACCGGAAGGGAAGGCGGCGGGGGAACGTCTGTTCTACCTCCGACAGGGGATGAGGAGCGCCCAGGACTTTGCCTTAGAGTTCCGGACCCTAGCGGCTGATGCAGGGTGGAATGAGCGGGCCCTTATCGACCATTTCCGCTGCAGCCTCCGGGAGGACGTCCAGCGAGAGTTGGCGTGCAGGGACACGTCGTTGACGTTCGACCAGCTGGTCGACATGGCCATCCGGCTGGATACCCTGCTCGCCACCCGTGGGCGTCCCGGAGGGGGGGGTTCGCCCATTCCACTCTCCAGCACCTCCGAGCCGAGCCCTATGGAGCTCGGAGGTGCTGGCGCTAGGGAACGGAGGAGGAGGAGCCCGAGGGGACCTGGCCCTTGCACCAACTGTGGTCGTGGAGGACACACCGCGGCTAGGTGTTGGGGCGGGTCCTCCAGTGAGGGAGATGGCAGGTCACGCATTGGGGGGTCCCCCCAGGTGAGTAGGCGCCCTGCTTACCCAGAGCTTTCTGTCGTGCACCTAACCTTGCCTGTTTGTTTCCCACAGGTTGCACCTCGTTCCCAGCATAAGGCGCTGGTAGATTCAGGCGCAGCTGGGAATTTTGTAGATCGCCAGTTCTGTATAGAGTTAGGGATTCCCCTCCTTCCAGTGGATAAACCTTTCCCCGTCCATGCCCTAGATAGCCGTCCGTTAGGGTCTGGGTTGATTAGGGAGGTCACAGCACCCATTCAGATGACGGCGCAGGAGGGTCATGAGGAGAGAATTCAGCTCTATCTGATTGACTCTCCTGCGTATCCGGTAGTGCTGGGTCTTCCCTGGTTGATGACTCATGACCCTATTATTAGGTGGCTTGAGAAAGCTCTTAAAGGGTGGTCTGCTCAATGTGAGGGGCGGTGTCTGGGTGTTTCCATAGGGGCGACCTCGGTGGAGAGTCCGAATCTAATGCCAGCACTGCAGATTCCCCCCGAGTATGAGGATTTGGCACTGGCGTTCAGTAAGACTCGGGCGGCGCAGCTGCCGCCTCATAGACGGGGGGATTGTGCGATAGATCTCCAGTCAGGAGCAGCTCTCCCGCGGAGCCATGTGTATCCCTTGTCTCAAGAGGAGAGAAAGGCTATGGAGACATACATCTCTGAGTCTCTGAGACAGGGATACATACGGCCCTCCGTTTCACCCGCTTCCTCAAGTTTCTTTTTTGTAAAGAAAAAGGATGGAGGTCTGCGCCCGTGTATTGATTACCGCGGTCTCAATCAGATCACAGTGAAGTACAGCTATCCACTTCCTCTGATTGCGACTATGACGGAGTCACTGCACGGTGCGCGGTTCTTTACAAAATTGGATCTTAGGAGCGCATATAACTTGGTACGCATTCGAGCGGGCGATGAATGGAAGACAGCGTTTAGCACGACTTCCGGACACTACGAGTATCTAGTCATGCCATATGGGTTGATGAATGCTCCCTCAGTCTTCCAATCCTTCGTCGATGAGATTTTCCGGGACATGCAGGGACAGGGAGTAGTTGTGTACATCGACGACATTCTGGTGTATAGTCCTACCCGTGCTGAGCATGTAGCCCTGGTGCGCCGAGTGTTGAGGAGGCTGTTGGAGCATGACCTATATGTCAAGGCAGAGAAATGTATGTTTTTCCAGAAGTCGGTCTCCTTTCTGGGTTACCAGTTGTCTGCGTCAGGGGTGAAGATGGAGGTAGACCGGGCGTCAGCTGTGCGTAATTGGCAGACCCCAACCACTGTGAAGGAGGTGCAACGGTTCTTGGGTTTTGCGAATTATTACCGGAGGTTTATCCGGGGTTTTGGACAGGTGGCAGCTCCCATAACGTCTCTGTTAAAGGGGGGTCCGGTGCGCTTGCGGTGGTCAGCTGAGGCGGACAGGGCATTTGGGAGACTAAAGGACCTGTTTACCTCGGCGCCGGTGTTGGCGCATCCGGATCCTTCTTTACCGTTCCAAGTAGAGGTGGACGCGTCAGAGGCCGGGATAGGGGCCGTTCTTTCCCAGCGTTCTGGCACTCCACCTAAACTCCGTCCCTGTGCGTTCTACTCTAAGAAGCTCAGTCCGGCGGAGCGGAATTATGACGTAGGAGACAGGGAGCTGTTAGCCGTGGTACAGGCCCTAAAGGTGTGGCGGCATTGGCTCGAGGGGGCTCAACACCCTTTCCTCATTCTAACTGACCATCGTAACCTGGAGTACATCCGGGCAGCTAGGAGACTGAATCCTCGCCAGGCTCGTTGGACTATGTTCCTAGCCCGGTTTGTGTTTAAGATCACATACATCCCTGGGTCCCAGAACGGGAAGGCAGATGCTCTGTCTCGGCGGTATGACGCAGAGGAGAGGTCAGTTGAGTCCACGCCCATACTACCGGAGTCTTGTCTGGTTGCTCCGGTGGTGTGGGAGGTTGATGGTGAGATCGAGCGGGCGTTACGCACCGACCCGAGTCCTCCACAGTGTCCTGTGGGTCGGACGTACGTTCCGCTCGAGGTACGCGATCGCCTCATTTGTTGGGCTCATACGTCCCCCTCCTCTGGCCATCCGGGTATCGGCCGGACAGTGCACTGCCTTAGCACGAAGTACTGGTGGCCAACGTTAGCTAGGGATGTGAGGATTTATGTCTCCTCCTGTTCGGTGTGTGCCCAGTGTAAGGCGCCCAGACATTTGCCCAGGGGTAAGTTACAACCCCTGCCTATTCCACAACGACCCTGGTCCCACCTCTCGGTGGATTTTGTTACCGACCTCCCCCCCTCACAGGGGAATACTACCATCCTGGTCGTTGTGGATCGGTTCTCTAAGGCCTGTCGTCTCCTTCCCATGCCGGGTCTACCCACTGCCCTACAGACCGCTGAGGCTCTGTTCACCCATGTCTTCCGGCATTACGGGGTACCCGAGGATATAGTGTCTGACCGAGGCCCCCAGTTCACCTCTAGGGTGTGGAGAGCATTTATGGAACGGTTGGGGGTTTCGGTAAGCCTTACCTCGGGGTACCACCCGGAGAGTAATGGGCAGGTTGAACGTGTCAACCAGGATGTGGGTAGGTTTCTGAGGTCATACTGTCAGGGCCGGCCGGAGGAGTGGGCGAGATATGTGCCCTGGGCCGAGATGGCACAGAACTCTCTTCGCCACTCCTCCACCCAACTAACCCCTTTTCAGTGTGTATTAGGGTACCAGCCGGTTCTGGCACCATGGCATGAGAGCCAGATCGAGGCCCCCGCTGTGGATGAGTGGGTGCGGCGCTCGGAGGAGACGTGGGACGCTGCACACGTCCATCTGCAGCGTGCCATACGTCGACAGAAGACGAGCGCCGACCTACACCGCAGTGAGGGGCCAGTGTACGCACCTGGAGATCGAGTCTGGCTCTCAACCAGAAACTTGCCCCTCCGCCTGCCCTGCCGGAAGCTGGGTCGGCGGTTTGTGGGGCCATTTAAAGTCCTGAGGAGATTGAACGAGGTGAGTTATAGGTTAGAACTACCTGTTGATTACAAAAATATTAACCCCTCGTTCCATGTGTCTCTCCTCAGGCCGGTGGTAGCTGGTCCACTCCAGGACTTTGAGATTGAGGAGACTCCTCCGCCCCCGTTGGACATCGAGGGGGCTCCGGCGTACACCGTGAGGTCCATCCTGGATTCTAGACGCCGGATGGGGGGTCTTCAATATCTCGTGGAGTGGGAGGGGTACGGCCCGGAGGAGCGGTGCTGGGTGCCAAGGAGGGACGTCTTAGACCAGTCCCTACTGACCGATTTCCATCGGGGTCATCCTGCGCGTCCTGCTCCGCGTCGTCCGGGTCGTCCCCGAGCTCCGGGTCGGCGCACGGCTGGAGCCGCGCGTCAAGGGGGGGGTACTGTCACGGTTTCGGCCGAGGCTGCTCCTCTTCCTTGTTCGGGCAGGCTTCGGCGGTCGTCGTCTCCGGAGTACTAGCTGCCACCGTTCTATGTTTCATGTTCTGTTGGTTTTGTCTGTTTCATAACACCTGTCCCTTATTTGTGTCTTAATTGTTTCCCTTATTTAGTTCGTGTGTTTGGGTCAGGTGTTATGCGTGATTGTTTATTGTCAGACTGCCTCGTTAGGGTATTTTCTCTCGTTGTTGGCTTGTCCCGAGAGTTCGCACTGCGTGCGCTTTTCTTG
>NC_140017.1:40246588-40276173 GCF_964263955.1 Coregonus lavaretus | reverse complement strand
GACAAAACTCACCGTAGGTAGACCTCAACACAGACAGACAGACTCTCTCTCTGAGACAGACGGCAGGCAACATGTTTCTGTGGCGGCTCCCCCAGGCAGTGTGTCTGGTGTCGGTGTGTGTGTCGCTGACTCTTGGGTATGAGGACGATATCGAGGTGAACTATGGTGACAGTTACTACAACGAGATCACAGAGGGAGAGCCACTGGAGCGTAAGTCAAGTGTGTGTGTGTGTGTGTGTGTGTGTGTGTGTGTGTGTGTGTGTGTGTGTGTGTGTGTGTGTGTGTGTGTGTGTGTGTGAACCGAATAAGTTTTGAGCTCTGAATGCTGAGTAAGGAATATGTGAGCTATGTCTGGAACTCTTATATGGACACATTTTCTATGGGATTAAAAACCATCAATGTTTCTGTTTGTGCTTTTGCCATGTCATGGACCCATCGGTTCCTTAACATCTCATACTAGGCTTGATTATATCTTCAATGTGTTAGGCTTGATAATATCTTCAATGTGTTAGGCTTGGTAATATCTTCAATGTGTTAGTCTTGATAATATCTTCAATGTGTTAGTCTTGATAATATCTTCAATGTGTTAGGCTTGATAATATCTTCAATGTGTTAGGCTTGATAATATCTTCAATGTGTTAGTCTTGATAATATCTTCAATGTGTTAGTCTTGATTATATCTTCAATGTGTTAGGCTTGATAATATCTTCAATGTGTTAGGCTTGATAATATCTTCAATGTGTTAGTCTTGATAATATCTTCAATGTGTTAGGCTTGATAATATCTTCAATGTGTTAGTCTTGATAATATCTTCAATGTGTTAGTCTTGATTATATCTTCAATGTGTTAGTCTTGATAATATCTTCAATGTGTTAGTCTTGATAATATCTTCAATGTGTTAGTCTTGATAATATCTTCAATGTGTTGGGCTTGATAATATCTTCAATGTGTTAGTCTTGATAATATCTTCAATGTGTTAGTCTTGATTATATCTTCAATGTGTTAGGCTTGATAATATCTTCAATGTGTTAGGCTTGATAATATCTTCAATGTGTTAGGCTTGATAATATCTTCAATGTGTTAGGCTTGATAATATCTTCAATGTGTTAGGCTTGATAATATCTTCAATGCTGACCTGTGATATTAATTTGTGGAGCAACAAGTTCATCAATAACTTGAACTGAATGAAACAGACTGGCTCCGTGTGTTTGTCTCAATTAGGATTTAATGTAAGATTAGTAAATTTACTTTTTTCAGTCACAGCCCACTGAATGCCAGTCGTGTGTGAATGAAGAACAAAGATTTCTCATCCGAGTGGAGAAATGCAACTGAAGCACAAAATGTGTCTGAAGCCGAGCAGAAATTACAATTAGAAGCATTTTAGATCTGCGTTTACAAAACGCAGCAAGATATTTATTCTGCGTTAAATTATATTTTTTTGCGTGAAAAATGCAGAATTCTGCTTTAAGGCAACCCCTGGAAGTCTATTTAATACGTATGCTCTTCAGGACTCTGTATGGCTGTGTTCAGTCAGTGTGTGTCCAGATATCATACTAAACGAGTTTGATTTTAGAATCATTGTGGGTACGTTCTGCTTCTGTGGGTTGTAAAAGTCTGTCTAGATGAACTCTGTCCAGTGTTGGTCTTTGTCAAGTTATTAGTCTCTGGATATGAAGAGCTAAGAGTGTAATCATAGAGAGAGTGAGCACTGACTGTGTTAATGTGTCAGAGTTGGCTGAGCACATCTGGACATGTTCTCTCTCTTCTCCTCTCTCCTCTCTTCTCCTCTCTTCTCCTCTCTTCCCTCTCTCCTCTCTCCTCTCTTCTCTTCTCCTCTCTCCTCTCTTCTCCTCTCTTCTCCTCTCTTCCCTCTCTCCTCTCTTCTCCTCTCTCCTCCTCTCTTCCCTCTCTCCTCTCTTCTCCTCTCTCCTCTCTTCTCCTCTCTCCTCTCTTCTCCTCTCTTCTCCTCTCTTCTCCTCTCTTCTCCTCTCTTCTCCTCTCTTCTCCTCTCTCCTCTCTTCTCCTCTCTCCTCTCTCCTCTCTTCTCTTCTCCTCTCTCTTCCCTCTCTCACCTGCCAGAGGGTACGTTGAGTAAGTACAGTACATAAATAAATGTAAATAATCTGGACCAGTGTTTACTGAATGGTGAGTCACTTCCAATTCAGCTGCTCTGAAATTTCCAAAAGCTTTAGATGGGTTATGAAGCAACAGATGTTTGGGAATCACTGATCTAGCTGCGATCTGTCAGTAGAGTCAGTCTATCTCAAGGAGCTGTGGCTGAGGGAGCGTTCCTCAATGTGTTCTGTCAGTGTTGGCTGGGAAAGTCTGGGCAGAGATGTTCTCTGCCAGAGAGTAAGTTGAGCGAGAGGAGACCGGGGCTTTTAGCCTCCTATTGGGAACAGACCATTATGAATGACTGGTCATTGATCAAAGAAATACTATTTAATTGGGGAATTCTTCTCTCAGCTGATTTTGGAAGACAGGCTCCTTGGCGTGTGTATGAGTGTGTGTGTGTGTGTATGGTTCGTAATCTAACAGAAAACCATAAACAACTATAACTTTGCTCAGGGCAGTTTGTAATGTGATTTTACATTATTAAAGATGAAGCGGCCCAAACAAACACTGGAGAGTAACATCACACATTACCGTACCAGAGGGAGAGACCGTGCCAGTAACTCAAACTGCCAGGACACAGGACACGGAAAGAGAAAGAGAGGGAGAGATAGAGAACAAGAAGTGTAGAGAGGGGAAGAGCGGGAAATAGACGGATACTGTTTCAAGCAAAGAAAGGGATAATCTGAGAGAGAGACAGACAGTTGGCAGGATAAAGAATAGGAAGGGAAGGATAATTGAAGCCATCTAACGTATATGCATGTCTCTACCGCTCCACCCCTCTCTCCCTCTCGCTCTCTCCCTCTCTCTCTCTCTCTCGCTCTCTCCCTCTCTCTCTCTCCCTCTCTCTCTCGCTCTCTCTCTCTCGCTCTCTCTCTCTCTCTCTCTCTCTCTCCCTCTCTCTCCATCTCTCCAGCCACCCCAACCCCAACCCCAACCCCCTGTACGGCTACAGACATCACTAAATGGGACAAGCTCTTCTCCATGCTGGAGAACTCTCAAATGAGGGAGAACATGCTTCTGCAGTACTCCGATGACATCATCAAGGTGGAGTTGGGATCGCTGCGTGGAGAGATGCTAAGGTTGCTTATATTTGTCCTATTTCACACATGTATTAATTGGAAATGTGTTTTTTTGCATATCCCACTCTCCCTGAGACACCCTCGGAGAGTGGGGTCACGGCCAGGCTCTGCCATTCAACGGCGACCTTGGAGCAATTAGGTTTAAGTGTCTTGCTCAAGGGCACATCAATAGATTTTTCACCTTGTCGCCTCTGGGATTTGAACCAGCAGCTTTTCGGTTACTGGCCCAACGCTCTAACAGCTAGGCTACCTGCCACCAACTCATATACGGGCACTAATATATAGGCACGAATATATAGGCCATCTCAGCCAATGGAACAGAAGCACCAATCCCAATACGACCTTTACGACCCAAATCGACCTTTCCCAAACCACCAATCCCAAATCGACCTTTCCCAAACCACCAATTCCAAATCGATCCCCTAACCTCTGTGCACCTGTGTATATCTGAAAGGAGTCCATGTGTAATGTGGCATAAGAAACTACTGGTGCAGTTGGCTAGCTCGGCTCCCATGTGTACTGCAGCCTGCTCTCCTCCTGGTCTCTGACGTAATCCATCTCTAATCCCTCTTCTCCTGACCCCAGGTTTGTGGCTCAGTACGGAGGGGCCTGTGGCGTTGCAGTGGAGACCGCTGGGCGGAGGATGTCTATGCAGATGGAGGCTCGCCTCAGGGAGAGCATGGAGCATCTCAGGCAAGATCAGAGCACTGCTGCTGGGAAATCTGCAGGTAATTCTGGGAATAGCCACCAGGAGACACTGTTACAGCAGCTCATCACCGCGGTGCGGACACAGGCTTCCCGACTCATCAAGCTAGAAAACAGCTGCCTGAGTAATCCAGGACCCGTAACGCCACCAGAGGCAAAGGGGGGAAACCTGCAGCAGGATGTGGCGTCGGCAGAGATGCTGGATGCCCTGGTGACAGAGCTGGCGAAGACGAGGGCAGTGCTAGAAATAGCGCTCAAGTCGGCACGGCAACGACACCTGCCCGCAGGTGAGAACACCTCTTCCTGTGTCACTATCTATACATCCTGCCATCCTTTACATCAGTGGTTCTCAACCAGGGGCATTAGTACTTGGCCTATCCACAGGGGGTACTTGACTCAACCAGGGGCACTAGTACTTGGCCTATCCACAGGGGGTACTTGACTCAACCAGGGGCATTAGTACTTGGCCTATCCACAGGGGGTACTTGACTCAACCAGGGGCACTAGTACTTGGCCTATCCACAGGGGGTACTTGACTCAACCAGGGGCACTAGTACTTGGCCTATCCACAGGGGGTACTTGACTCAACCAGGGGCACTAGTACTTGGCCTATCCACAAGGGGGTACTTGAGAAGACTCATGAGACCATAGGCCTACTGGTAAAATACACGAGGGGGTAGATCAGGGGTACCCCGGGCAGAGCAACATGTCCTTGGTGGTACAGTAACCGAACAAGGTGGAGAAGCCCCGCTCTGCATAATGTAGCAGATTTATGTGAGTTTTTAGACACAATCAGGTGATACAGCACCCAACTTACAAGAATCACATCAGACATCCCGCCCAGGCAATTTGATTCTAACAACCCATTGATTCTTGAAAGAATGAATATAGCAAACATATACCTAGGGAGTGTGAATGTAAAAAATGTTTCTGGTCCATTTTCCTTATAACGGGAATTCTTACCAGAGTGCCTTTCCATGTTCCAAACCCAGTCTCTGCATCTGTGATCTCTATCTGCAAAGCTCTGCGAGCCTAAATATATCCACGTCCTGTTCAGGCCTCTCTACCTGCTTACTCTGCTGGAATTCAATCAAAAACAAAATGAGCCCAGGTCTTATAATAAACCCAGAGGGCTTTAAAAAGGTAGCTTATCCCCAATCTGAGCAGAGAGCAACAAGGCTATTGTTCTATAGAGAAGAGTCTCTCTCTGAATTAAGTCTGTTCATATGGAGACGCCAGGCCTTTCAGTGAGCCAGCTCCAGTTCCCAGCATTAATCAGATAAAACCTCAATGCTGTTTATATCACTCACACACACACACACACACACACACACACACACACACACAGGTATAATCATTAGCAGGTCGGCACAGCGACCACAGCAAAGCACCCTGGGAAGCAGAACCAGATGGTAACGGTTACCCCCGGAGAGAAACCTGAGACAAATGTAACGTCAATATTTAGCGTCTGGTAGGAAGAGTCAATCACTGTGTGTGTCATAACCTAGCTATCGGACTGCTGCTGCAGAGAGAGGGGGAAGGGAGCTCATTTAGAACCCCTTAGTAATACACAAATCATACACACACACACACACACACACACACACACACACACACACACACACACACACACACACACACACACACACACACACACACACACACACACACACACACACACACACACACACACACACACACACACACACACACACACACACACACACACACACACACACACACACACACACACACACACACACACACACACACACACACACACAAAGACTGATTCAAACCAGCAGGGATTTTCTCTTCTGGTCTGACTCTGTGTTGATGCATTATCTCATGGTGTTATCCTTTATAGATCGCACACAGTAGAGCTGCACACACACACACACACGCGCAGGCCTACATGTGCACAAGCAAACGAGAGAGTGGTGTGTGTGATAAGAAACAGACATGGTGACCTCACGGTTTACTCTTTCGTGGCGTTAAGGAAAGAGAGAGAGAGAAGAGCGACTGCGCCCGCCGAGGAAGAGGAGGAAGAGGAGTTGCAGTGGGAGGAGGAGTGGGAAGAGGAGGAGGAGTGTAGCTCAGTTGGTAGAGCATGGCGCTTGCAACGCCAGGGTTGTGGGTTCTATTCCCCACGGGGGGCCAGTATGAAAAATGTATGCACTCACTAACTGTAAGTCGCTCTGGATAAGAGCGTCTGCTAAATGACTAAAATGTTAAATGTAAAAATGAGTGGGAGGAGGAGGAGGAGGAGGAGGAGGAGGAGTGGGAGGAAAAGGACAAGACAGGGAAAAACCTCCGGTATATGACATCATTGACCACATTACCACTGACCGCAACCTGAACCTCAATCACACCATGGTCTACCGCTCAAATACCAAACTGCTCCATTGGCATGCATGACTGTTAAAGGTTCAACCTTAGAGATCCTATATAGATAGAATACCACGGCTAAGGGCTGTTGTTAGGATAGACACAAAGCGGAGTGCCTGGATACAGCCCTTAGCCGTGGTATATTGGCCATTTACCACAAACCCCCAAGGTGCCTTATTGCTATTATAAACTGGCTACCAACGTAATTAGAAAAGTAAAAATACATTTTTTGTCATACCAGTGGTTTCCTAAATTGGTCATCTTGCAGATCAATTAATAACCGCAAAATGACTAAAGCAATTCTCTCATTCTCTCCTCCCTCCCAGGCTGTGAGACCGCTCTTCTCTTCCCTATGCGTTCCCGTCGCATCTTCTCCTCGGTGACACCAGACCTCCCTCTCTCCCTCTCTTCCTTCACCGTGTGCCTGTGGGCCAAGCCCGTTTCCATCTCCAACAGAACCGTGCTGTTCTCCTACGGAACCAAACGGAACCCCTATGAGATCCAGCTCATTCTCAGCGGAACCAGGGCTCTCTTCACCGTGGGAGGAGAGGCTCACTTGGTGGAGGGGCGGGGCGTGGTGAGAGGAGGAATTTGGACCCACATATGTGGGGCTTGGAGCTCTGAGCAGGGCATAGCGTCACTATGGGCCGATGGACACAGAGTGGCATTCACACCCGGGGTGGCCGAGGGCCACGTGTTACCCAATGGAGGCTCACTCCAGCTGGGGCAGGAGAAGAACGGCGGTGGGGTCTCTGGAGGGTCAGGTGGCAGTGGGAGTGAGATGCCTGGGTTTGAGGGAGGCTTCGATGCCAAGTTGGCGTTCATTGGGAAGATAACGGGGGTGAACATGTGGGACCGAGTGCTGACGGAGGAGGAGATATCCCAGCTGGCTTTGCAGGACGGCGAGGGGTGTGAGCAGAGGGGAAACGTAATTGGGTGGGGCTTGACGGAGATCGTGCCTCACGGGGGCGCTCAGTTCATCAACTAACTCTGATGACATTTTCATCATCATCACCATCATCATCATTTAAATCAACTCTATCATCACCTTCATCATCTTCATCATAATCATCATCATTGAAATGAACTTTCATTATCATCATTTAAATTAACTCTATCATCACCTTCATCATCATCATCATCATCATCACCATTATAAACTAACCCTAAGACCTGCAGTGCAGAACAGCCCAACCGGCTGAGACTGCAACAATAATGTGAACATGAACAACAACAACAACAACAACAACAGCTCCCTTTAATGGTTAAAGAGACTGGAGACTGGAAAAGAATGTGCCCTGTTTGAGGAGCGTTTCCCATTTAGAGATGCAGGACAGTGAGAAGCATTAGTATACATAGCCTTAGGAGGAGAAGTGGAGAAAACAGCATTTACCAAAGAGTTCAAGAGAAGAAAGGAGTGGAAGAACAGAGGAGAGAGAGAGAGAGAAAGAGACAAATAGCTCATTGTGTGGAAGGAGGGATGCTTTGGGTCAACTGTCACAAAAGCAGTCTGCAAGGGTCATCACTAGATGGCCAAGCTAGAGAGGACAACATTGGCTATATCATCAGAAGTATTGTGCTAGTACGTTAGCTGTTTGTTATTAATCAAGCGTTAGGGTCAAGGGGTAAGGTACAGTGGCTTGCGAATGTATTCACCCCCCTTGGCATTTTTCCTATTTTGTTGCCTTACAACCTGGAATTAAAATGGATTTTTGGGGGGTTTGTATCATTTCAGTTACACAACATGCCTACCACTTTGAAGATGCAAAATATTTTTTATTGTGAAACAAACAAGAAAAAGACAAAAAAACAGAAAACTTGAGCGTGCATAACTATCAGTTACACTCATTTCAGTTACACAACATGCCTACCACTTTGAAGATGCAAACTATTTTTTATTGTGAAACAAACAAGAAAAAGACAAATAAACAGAAAACTTGAGCGTGCATAACTATCCCCCCCCCCCCCACACACACACACAAACACACTTTGTGCAGCAATTACAGCTGCAAGTCTCTTGGGGTATGTCTCTATAAGCTTGGCACATCTAGCCACTGGGATTTTTTCCCATTCTTCAAGACAAAACTTCAAATTGGATGGGTTCCGCTGGTGTACAGCAATCTTTAAGTCATACCACAGATTCTCAATTGGATTGAGGTCAGGGCTTTGACTAGGCCATTCCAAGACATTTAAATGTTTCCCCTTAAACCACTCGAGTGTTGCTTTAGCAGTATACTTAGGGTCATTGTCCTGCTGGAAGGTGAACCTCCGTCCCAGTCTCAAATTTCTGGAAGACTGAAACAGGTTTCCCTCAAGAATTTCCCTATATTTAGCGCCGTCCATCATTCCTTCAATTCTGACCAGTTTCCCAGTCCCTGCCGATGAAAAACATCCCCACAGCATGATGCTGCCACCACCATGCTTCACTGTGGGGATGGTGTTCTCGGGATGATGAGAGGTGTTAGGTTTGCGCCAGACATAGCGTTTTCCTTAATGGCCAAAAAGCTCAATTTTAGTCTCATCTGACCAGAGTACCTTCTTCCATATGTTTGGGGAGTCTCCCACATGCCTTTTAGCGAACACCAAACATGTTTGCTTTTTTCTGGCCACTCTTCCTTAAAGCCCAGCTCTGTGGAGTGTACGGCTTAAAGTGGTCCTATGGACAGATACTCCAATCTCCGCTGTGGAGCTTTGCAGCTCCTTCAGGGTTATTGTTGGTCTCTTTGTTGCCTCTCTGATTAATGCCCTCCTTGCCTGGTCCGTGAGTTTTGGTGGGCGGCCCTCTCTTGGCAGGTTTGTTGTGGTGCCATATTCTTTCCATTTTTTAATAATGGATTTAATGGTGCTCTGTGGGATGTTCAAAGTTTCTGATATTTTTTTATAACCCAACCCTGATCTGTACTTCTCCACAACGTTGTCCCTGAGCCGTTTTGAGAGCTCCTTGGTCTTCATGGTGCCACTTGCTTGGTGGTGCCCCTTGCATAGTGGTGTTGCAGACTCTGGGGCCTTTCAGAACAGGTGTATATATACTGAGATCATGTGACAGATCATGTGACACTTAAATAAAGTCCACCTGTGTGCAATCTAACTAATTATGTGACTTCTGAAGGTAATTGATTGTACCATATCTTATTTAAGGTCTTCATATCAAAGGGGGTGAATACATATGCACGCACCACTTTTCCGTTATAAATTTTTTAGAATTTTTTGAAACAAGTTATATTTTTCATTTCACTTCACCAATTTGGACTAGTTTGTGTATGTCCATTACATTACATAAAAATAAAAATCAATTTTAAATTACAAGTTGTAATACAACAAAATAGGAAAAACTAACAACTTAGTTGTTAAATTGGCATTGTGGTTAGAAAATGCTTTACCTTCGTCCTCTCTGGCATGGCTACGTAGTGACAACCATCTGCAAGCTGCCATGGGAGGTTTTAAGAATTATATTACCTTATAATCTTATGTTTCCGGAAAAAAGTGAATATTTTTTTCAATCTTTGTTTCCAACTTTGTTTTTATCAAAGTGTTTACATTCAGATGTGACAAACATAATATTTCAGTTGTTGTGTATTTTGCTTTGTTTTCCATACATCCAGAAGGATTTATTGTGTTTCTCTTTGAAATGGGTGCAATAAGATGACTTATTCCCTGTTTGTTGCATCTCTTGTGAGACAGAAACACTTGATTTGAAAAGAGGAACTGTGAACAATGTTTACAGAATCTGTTACGACTATCTCCGCTCTTTGTTAATGTAGTAGGCAATGGGTATCATATTGTAAATTGGTTTGTGTTTTTTTGTCAAGAAGTAAAAATGAATGTATTTTGTATATAAATATTTTTAGCATACAGTATAACTAGAATTGGAGACGAAGGTATTAATAAAAACTACATTATTGCCTCTGATGCAGTTCTTCATCACCAACAGGATGGTTTAAGTGATTGTTTGTTTGTTTCCCTCTTGATATATTTCCCAAGGTGCTCCAGTGTTAAAAGGCCTTTTCAGTTATTTAGATAGTCCCAATGCATATTTACAGAGGATTGCTAGAGTGTTAGTAAATGCACTGAACGTGCTCATCAGTTGATACATAGTTTGAATGTGAAGTAGATAGTCTGCAGATATCAACTAAAGCCCAACTTGTGTTTAAGTTTATTTAGATAGTCCCAAACCATATCTACAGATAGTTACTAGAATGACAACAGATATGCTGTTAAGTTGTAACTGATATGCAGTTGAGATGCTGGTGATAGTCTCTTGATTGTTTTGTTGATCATCTATAGATGGGCATTTGTGCAAGTGATGGGACATTCTGTTGAAGTATCACTGACATGCTACAGATATGCTGTTGAAATGCTGCCGAGAGTCTAAAGATGGTTTGTCGAGCATCTATATACGGACTATAGACTACCTGGTTAAAAATGATTAAATATACTGTTGAGATTCTACTGAAAGGCTGAAGAAATACTGTTGAAATGCTGCCGATAGTCTACAGATGGACTACAGACACTTCCTTGTTGAAAGTCATCAGACATGCAGTTGACATGTTACTGATAGTCTGTAAATAGT
The DNA here is from genome assembly GCF_964263955.1 of Coregonus lavaretus. NCBI lineage: Eukaryota > Metazoa > Chordata > Actinopteri > Salmoniformes > Salmonidae > Coregonus > Coregonus lavaretus. Next base: position 40,265,316 of record NC_140017.1, on the reverse strand, counting down.
CTACAGAGCATTTACAGATTGACTATCCAAATAAAGTGTTACCGTGTTGTCTTTCTGGATTAAAGACAAAACTATTAACCCTTACATTGTGAAAAGGTTCAGTGAAAACATAGGACTACATTCTAGAAAGTACAACTTCAGTATAAGCGAATTTAGGTTCCACCTCTTTCATTCAGCTCCCCCCCGCTCCCCTCCCCTCCCCCTCCCTCTTTTTTCCCTATCCCCGAGACAAGGTACTGTATCAGTTTATCGATGCTTCACCCACTCTTTCCCTCGTTAACCCCGCCCCCTGCCCCATAGCCCAGAGAACCAATAACAAATGACCTCTCCCCCTCCCAGCAGCCACCAGTTCAAGAACTAGGATGATGTAATGTGGTTTGGGTGAGGTCAGGGGGTTTGGGCAACGGGTGGCTGAGTTTGGGGTGGACAACCAAACGTGTGTGTGTGTGTGAGTGTGTGTGTGTGTGTGTGTGTGTGTGTGTGTGTGTGTGTGTGTGTGTGTGCGTGTAGGGTATACAGTTCCTTCAGAAAGTAAAAAGTATTCATACCCCCTGACTTATTCCACATTTTGTTTTGTTACAGCCTGAATTCAAAATGGATTAAATAGATTGTTTTTCTCACCCATCTACACACAATACCCCAGAATGGCAAATTCATTGAAAAATAAATACAGAAATATCTAATTTACATACAGTACCAGTCAAAAGGTTTGGACACACCTACTCATTCCAGGGTTTTTCTTTATTTTAAAAATTTTCCACATTGTAGAATAATAGTGAAGATATCAAAACTATGAAATAACACATATGGAATCATGTAACCAAAAAAGTTTTCAACAAATCAAAATACATTTTAGATTTTAGATTCTTCAAAGTAGCCACCCTTTGCCTTGATAACAGCTTTTCACACTCTTGGCATTCTCTCAACCAGCTTCACCTGGAATGCTTTTCCAACAATCTTGAAGGAGTTCCCACATATGCTGAGCACTTGTTGGCTGCTTTTCCTTCACTCTGCGGTCCAACTCATCCCAAACCATCTCAATTGATTTGAGGTCGGGTGATTGTGGAGGCCAGGTCATCTGATGGAGCACACAATCACTCTCCGTCTTGATCAAATAGCCCTTACACAGCCTGGAGGTGTGTTGGGTCATTGTCCTTTTGAAAAACAAATGATAGTCCCACTAAGCGCAAACCATATGGGATGGAGTATCACTGCAGAATGCTGTGATAGCCTTGCTGGTTAAGTGTGCCTTGAATTCTAAAGAAATCACAGACAGTGTCACCAGCAAAGCACCCCCACACCATCACACCTCCTCCTCCATGCTTTATGGTGGCAACCACACATGCGGAGATAATCTGTTCACCTACTCTGCGTCTCACAAAGACACTGCGGTTGGAACTCATTAGAGCCAGTTTCATCATAGCGCTTGATGGTTTTTGCGACTGCACTTGAAGAAACGTTCAAAGTTATTGAAATTTTCCAGATTGACTGACCTTCATGTCTTAAAAGTAATGATGGACTGTCGTTTCTCTTTGCTTATTTGAGCTGTTCTTGCCATAATATGGACTTGGTCTTTTACCAAATAGGGATATCTTCTGTATACCACCCTTACCTTGTCACAACACAACTGACTGGCTCAAACGCATTAAGAAGGAAAGAAATTCCACAAATTAACTTTTAAAAAGGCACACCTGTTAACTGAAATTCATTCCAGGTGACTACCTCATGAAACTGGTTGAGAGAATGCCAAGAGTGTGCAAAGCTGTCATCAAGGCAAAGGGTGGTGTCACGATCGTCGACAGATGAAGCGGACCAAGGCGCAGCGTGATAAGCGTACATTCTTTATTTGTGTACACACACGAACCAAAACAATAAACCAAACGATACGTGAAGTCCTAGGTTATACACAAAACCCTACGGAACAAGATCCCACCAAATACTAGTGCCAAACAGGCTGCCTAAGTATGGTCCCCAATCAGAGACAACGAGCTACAGCTGTCTCTGATTGGGAACCACCCTGGCCAACATAGATATAAACGATCTAGAACGAAAAACATAGAAAACAAAACAATGAAAATCCACACCCTGGCTCAACATTTAAGAGTCCCCAGAGCCAGGGCGTGACAGGTGGCTATTTGAAGAATCTCAAATATAACATATATTTTGAGTTATTTAACACTTGTTTGGTTACTACATGATTCCATATGTGTTATTTCATAGTTTTGATGTCTTCACTATTATTCTACAATGTAGAAAAGAGTAAAAAATAAAGAAAAACCCTGGAATGAGTAGGTGTGTCCAAACTTTTGACTGGTACTGTAAGTATTCACACCCCTGAGTCAATACTTTGCAGAAGCACCTTTGGCAGCGATTACAGCTGTGAGGCTTTCTGGGTAAGTCTCTAAGAGCTTTCCACACCTGGATTGTGCAACATTTGCCCATTATTCAAGCTCTGTCAAATTGGTTGTTGATAATAATAATAATAATAATATGCCATTTAGCAGACGCTTTTATCCAAAGCGACTTACAGTCATGCGTGCATACATTTTTGTGTATGGGTGGTCCCGGGGATCGAACCCACTACCTTGGCGTTACAAGCGCCGTGCTCTACCAGCTGAGCTACAGAGGACCACATTGTTAGACAACAATTTTCAGGTCTTGCCATAGATTTTCAAGCAGATTTAAGTCAAAACTATAACTCGCCCACTCAGGAACATTCATTGTCTTCTTGGTAAGCAACTCCAGTGTAGAGTTGGCCTTGTATTTTAGGTTGTCTCTTGCTGAAAGGTGAATTAATCTCTAAGTGTCTGGTGGAAAGCAGACTGAACCAGGTTTTCCTCTAGTCTCCCAGTGTCTGGTGGAAAGCAGACTGAACCAGGTTTTCCTCTAGTCTCCCAGTGTCTGGTGGAAAGCAGACTGAACCAGGTTTTCCTCTAGTCTCCCAGTGTCTGGTGGAAAGCAGACTGAACCAGGTTTTCCTCTAGTCTCCCAGTGTCTGGTGGAAAGCAGACTGAACCAGGTTTTCCTCTAGTCTCCCAGTGTCTGGTGGAAAGCAGACTGAACCAGGTTTTCCTCTAGGATTCTGCCTGTGCTTAGCTCCATTACGTTTCCTTTTTTAACCTGAAATCTCCCCAGTCCTTAACAATTACAAGCGTACCAATAACAAAATGCTGCCACCACTATGCTTGAAAATATGGAGAGTGGTACTCAGTAATGGGTTGTATTGGATTTGCACCAAACATAACACTTTGTATTCTGGACAAAAAAATGAATTACTTTGCTACATTTTTTGCAGTGCCTTGTTGCAAACAGGATACATGTTTTGGAATATTTTGTATTCTGTACAGGCTTTCTTCTTTTCACTCTGTCAATTAGGTTAGTGTTGTGGAGTAACTACAATGTTGTTGATCCATCCTCAGTTTTCTCCTATTACAGCCATTCAACTCCCTGGTCTTTGTGGTTTAATCTGTGTTTAAAATTCACTGCACGACTGAGGGACCTTACAGATAATTGTATGTGTGTGGTACAGAGATGAGGTAATCATTAGAAAATAATCTTAAACTCTATTATTGCACACAGAGTGAGTCCATGCAACTTATTATGTGACTTGTTAAGCACATGTTTACTGCTGATCTTATTTAGGCTTGCCATAAAGGGGTTGAATCCTTATTGACTCAAGACATTTCAGCTTTTCATTTTTAATTCATTTGTAAAAATTCCTAAAAACATAATTCCACTTTGACATTATGGGGTAGTATGTGTAGACCAGCGTAAAACAAATCTCAATTTGATCAATTTTAAATTCAGGCTGTAACACAACAAAATGTGGAAAAAGTCAAGGGGTGTGAATACTTTCTGAAGGCACTGTATCTGATAATGAGGTAGGCCTGTGGGGTTTATTGTAGTTGCCTGTAAAACCTTAACACTGTGCCCCACTGCTAGCTTCCCCCCCCCCGCTGCCTCAGCAAGGGAGAGTTACACAACTCTTTGAGGTTGAAGCACATATATACTGTACACATGTGGATCACACACACACACACACACACACACACACACACACACACACACACACACACACACACACACACACACACACACACACACACACACACACACACACACACACACACACACACACACACACACACAGTGCTAGATCATTATCTGCTGCAGGTAACTACAAAAATAAAGGAAACACCAACATAACAGCTACAATGCGACTTGGCATATTTTCTACAAGTGTCTGGAACTCTATTGGAGGGATGCGACATCATTCTACCACGAGAAATTCCATAATTTGGTGTTTCGTTGATGGGTGGTGGAAAACGCCGTCACTGGCACCGCTCCAGATCTGTTGACTGAGACACACACACACCCTTTAAACCCCTCTTTCAAAGTCACTGAGAATACTTCTTCTAGGCATTTTTATACATGACCCTAAGCATGATGGGATGTTAATTGCTTAATTAACTCAGGAGCCACACCTGTCTAGAAGCACTTGCTTTCAATATACACTGAATCCCTCATTTACTCAAGCGTTTCCTTTATTTTGGCAGTTACCTGTTTGTCTCAGCAAAAACATAGCAGTATGAGCCCAGAGCAGTCAGACCAGAGCAGTCAGACCAGAGCAGCCAGACCAGGGCAGTCAGACCAGGGCAGCCAGACCAGAGCAGCCAGACCAGAGCAGCCAGACCAGAGCAGCCAGACCAGGGCAGCCAGACCAGAGCAGTCAGACCAGAGCAGCCAGACCAGGGCAGCCAGACCAGAGCAGCCAGACCAGAGCAGCCAGACCAGAGCAGCCACCCCAAGAACCCACAGCAGCCAGACCAGAGCAGCCAGACCAAGGCAGCCAGACCAGAGCAGCCAGACCAGAGCAGCCAGACCAGAGCAGCCAGACCAGAGCAGTCAGACCAGAGCAGCCAGACCAGAGCAGTCAGACCAGAGCAGCCAGACCAGAGCAGCCAGACCAGGGCAGCCAGACCAGAGCAGCCACCCCAACACCCCACAGCAGCATTCCCACATCCCCCTACCAGCAGCTGGGTCTAACAGCATGTGGGCTACAGTACAGTATGTACTGACAGAGAGGGCTAAAGCCCTGCTGAACCTAGATCAGTGTTTTAAAGGCTGTTATCTTGAAGCCAAAGTCATCCCTCCTGACCCTAGACCTTGAACAATTACACTACTTCACATTGCTTACATTAATGTACACAATAAATAATGCTTTTAAGAGACAATCTATCCCCTAGTATTGCCCCCACCCCTCTCTCTCTCTCTTTCCATCTCTCCCTCCCTCTCTCTGTCTCTCTCCATCCTGATAACGGCTCTATTCCAGCTATAACAATGGAGACTCTCTTCTGTCTCCATCTATCCCTCACTCACTCTCTCTCCATCTATCCCTCACTCTCTCTCCTCTCTGTCTCCATCTATCCCTCTCTCTCCTCACCGTCTCCATCTATCTCTCACTCTCTCTCCTCTCCGTCTCCATCTATCCCTCACGCTCTCTCCTCTCCGTCTCCATCTACCCCTCTCTCTCCTTTCTGTCTCCATCTATCCCTCACTCTCTCTCCTTTCCGGCTCCATCTATCCCTCACTCTCTCTCCTCTCCGTCTCCATCTATCCCTCACTCTCGCTCCTCTCCATCTCCATCTATCCCTCACTCTCTCTCCTTTCTGTCTCCATCTATCCCTCACTCACTCTCTGTCCTCTCCGTCTCCATCTATCCCTCACTCTCTCTCCTCTCCGTCTCCATCTATCCCTCACTCTCGCTCCTCTCTGTCTCCATGTATCCCTCACACTCTCTCCTCTCCGTCTCCATCTATCCCTCACTCTCTCTGCTTTCTGTCTCCATCTATCCCTCACTCTCTCTCCTCTCCGTCTCCATCTATCCCTCACTCTCTCTCCTCTCTGTCTCCATCTATCCCTCACTCTCTCTCCTCTCCATCTCCATTTATCCCTCACTCTCCTCTCCTTCTCCATCTATCCCTCACTCTCTCTGCTTTCTGTCTCCATCTAGCCCTCACTCTTTCTCCATTCCGTCTCCATCTATCCCTCACTCTCTCTGCTCTCTGTCTCCATCTATCCCTCACTCTCTCTCCTCTCTGTCTCCATCTATCCCTCAATCATTCTCCTTACTGTCTCCATATTTCCCTCACTCTATCTCCTCTCTGTCTCCATCTATCCCTCACTCTCTCTCCTCACTGTCTCCATCTATCCCTCACTCCTTCTCCTTTCTGTCTCCATCTATCCCTCACTCGCTCTCCTCTCGGTCTCCATCTATCCCTCACTCTCTCTCTTTCTGTCTCCATCTATCCCTCACTCTCTCTCCTCTCCGTCTCCATTTATCCCTCACTCTCTCTCCTCACTGTCTCCATGTATCCCTCACTCTCTCTCCTCTCCGTCTCCATGTATCCCTCACTCTCTCTCCTCTCCGTCTCCATCTATCCCTCACTCTCTCCTCTCCGTCTCCATCTATCCCTCACTCTCTCTGCTTTCTGTCTCCATCTATCCCTCACTCTCTCTCCTCTCCATCTATCCCTCTCTCTCCTCTCCATCTCCATTTATCCCTCACTCTCCTCTCCTTCTCCATCTATCCCTCACTCTCTCTGCTTTCTGTCTCCATCTATCCCTCACTCTCTCTCCTCTCTGTCTCCATCTATCCCTCACTCATTCTCCTTACTGTCTCCATATTTCCCTCACTCTATCTCCTCTCTGTCTCCATCTATCCCTCACTCTCTCTCCTCACTGTCTCCATCTATCCCTCACTCCTTCTCCTTTCTGTCTCCATCTATCCCTCACTCGCTCTCCTCTCGGTCTCCATCTATCCCTCACTCTCTCTCTTTCTGTCTCCATCCATCCCTCACTCTCTCTCCTCTCCGTCTCCATCTATCCCTCACTCTCTCTCCTCACTGTCTCCATGTATCCCTCACTCTCTCTCCTCTCCGTCTCCATCTATCCCTCACTCTCTCCTCTCCGTCTCCATCTATCCCTCACTCTCTCTGCTTTCTGTCTCCATCTATCCCTCACTCTCTCTCCTCTCCGTCTCCATCTATCCCTCTCTCTCCTCTCCATCTCCATTTATCCCTCACTCTCCTCTCCTTCTCCATCTATCCCTCACTCTCTCTGCTTTCTGTCTCCATCTATCCCTCACTCTTTCTCCATTCCGTCTCCATATATCCCTCACTCTATCTCCTCTCTGTCTCCATCTATCCCTCACTCTCTCTCCTCACTGTCTCCATCTATCCCTCACTCCTTCTCCTTTCTGTCTCCATCTATCCCTCACTCTCTCTCCTCTCGGTCTCCATCTATCCCTCACTCTCTCTCTTTCTGTCTCCATCTATCCCTCACTCTCTCTCTTTCTGTCTCCATCTATCCCTCACTCTCTCTCTTCTCCGTCTCCATCTATCCCTCACTCTCTCTCCTCACTGTCTCCATCTATCCCTCACCCTCTCTCCTCTCTGTCTCCATCTATCCCTCACTCTCTCTCCTCACTGTCTCCATCTATCCCTCACTCATTCTCCTTTCTGTCTCCATCTATCCCTCACTCGCTCTCCTCTCGGTCTCCATCTATCCCTCACTCTCTCTCTTTCTGTCTCCATCCATCCCTCACTCTCTCTCCTCTCCGTCTCCATCTATCCCTCACTCTCTCTCCTCACTGTCTCCATGTATCCCTCACTCTCTCTCCTCTCCGTCTCCATCTATCCCTCACTCTCTCCTCTCCGTCTCCATCTATCCCTCACTCTCTCTGCTTTCTGTCTCCATCTATCCCTCACTCTCTCTCCTCTCCGTCTCCATCTATCCCTCTCTCTCCTCTCCATCTCCATTTATCCCTCACTCTCCTCTCCTTCTCCATCTATCCCTCACTCTCTCTGCTTTCTGTCTCCATCTATCCCTCACTCTTTCTCCATTCCGTCTCCATATATCCCTCACTCTATCTCCTCTCTGTCTCCATCTATCCCTCACTCTCTCTCCTCACTGTCTCCATCTATCCCTCACTCCTTCTCCTTTCTGTCTCCATCTATCCCTCACTCTCTCTCCTCTCGGTCTCCATCTATCCCTCACTCTCTCTCTTTCTGTCTCCATCTATCCCTCACTCTCTCTCTTTCTGTCTCCATCTATCCCTCACTCTCTCTCTTCTCCGTCTCCATCTATCCCTCACTCTCTCTCCTCACTGTCTCCATCTATCCCTCACCCTCTCTCCTCTCCATCTCCATCTATCCCTCACTCTCTCTCCTCACTGTCTCCATCTATCCCTCACTCACTCTCTCTCCTCTCCTCTCCACTCCATCTATCCCTCACTCTATCTCCTCTCTGTCTCCATCTATCCCTCACTCTCTCTCCTCACTGTCTCCATCTATCCCTCACTCCTTCTCCTTTCTGTCTCCATCTATCCCTCACTCTCTCTCCTCTCGGTCTCCATCTATCCCTCACTCACTCTCTCTCTTTCTGTCTCCATCTATCCCTCACTCTCTCTCTTTCTGTCTCCATCTATCCCTCACTCTCTCTCCTCTCCGTCTCCATCTATCCCTCACTCTCTCTCCTCACTGTCTCCATCTATCCCTCACTCACTCTCTCTCCTCTCCATCTCCATCTATCCCTCACTCTCTCTCCTTTCTGTCTCCATCTATCCCTCACTCTCTCTCCTCTCCGTCTCCATCTATCCCTCACTCTCTCTCCGTCTCCATCTATCCCTCACTCTCTCTCCGTCTCCATCTATCCCTCACTCTCTCTCCATCTCCATCTATCCCTCACTCTCTCTCCTCTCTGTCTCCATCTATCCCTCACTCTCTCTCTTCTCCGTCTCCAGCTATGCCTCACTCACTCTCCACTTCATGTGCCCTATATGTCTCCCTCTCTCCTCTTCTCCCTCTTTTTCCACATCCTCTCTTCTCCTCTTACCCCCCCCCCCCCCCTTTCTCCAGAGTAGCAAAGCACACAAGTACCCAGTGGATGTGCCAAAAAGTGCAAAATGCAACAGTCGATAAAACTAAAACTGAACTTGACGTAGGGTATGATTATTATACAGTAAATCATCAGCACTAGATGTCTCACAGCAGCAGGCACCTCAAACCAATAAAACATGACACTTAACCATGCCAGTTTTAACTGGGGAGTGTCAAGAGCCATTTCCCAATACGCTGTTATGTAACTGTGTGTGTGTGTGTGTGTGTGTGTGTGTGTGTGTGAGTGTGTCTGTGTGTTTTGGTGTGTGTGTGTGTGTGCGCGTGTCTCTCCAGGGCAGGAGTGCAGCTGACTGTGCTGCGGGTGAGTGGTCTGGTACAATATGGCCGCCATTACTGCATAAAATCTGGTCGAGGGCAGGACGAAATGGAGGCGGAACATTGCGGCCATTTCACAAAAAATGATTAAGTAAGTTAGAACACAAAACAGTTGGAAGGTTCAATAAGAGGGATATTGTTTATACTGTACAGGACTCATTTACCTTAGCACGGCAGTAAATGTTAAAAGTTATGTGATGAGTGATGAGTATTAGTCCCATGTAGCTCAGTTGGTAGAGCATGGCGGTTCGTTTCCCACGGGGGACCAGTATGAAAGAAAAGAAAAAAGTATGCACTCACTAACTGTAAGTCGCTCTGGATAAGAGCGTCTGCTAAATGACTAAAATGTAAATGTAAATGTTCACAAAATGGTGTTCACAAAATGTCCGCAGTGCATTGCATCACCCAGGTGGCCGCCACACACTAAAGCTGGATGATGTGAGTTACACAAACACAATGTGATAATGTGTGTGAAGTGTTAGCTGACCGTGTAGGTCATGAAGTGTGTGAGCTATTTACACACACACACACACACACACACATACGCACATGCACACACACGCACACATGCACACACACACGTTCACCTAATCCAGGATCATTTACAGGATAAACAAACGGTTAACCTTGAGTGCTTGTTTTCATATGATGGGTCGTGGAGGTTGGAGAGAGGGGGGCCAGGATGGAGGCAGACATATGTATGCTCCTGAAGGCACTTTAGACACATGTTCTAGGAAAGGCCCTGTTAAAAGGGTCTCCTCCCCTGTAGTAGACTACTCACACCCTGACTCATTAGATCTGTATGACAACACACACACACACACACACAGACCCACAACACACAGACACACACACACACACACACACACAGACACACACACACACAGACCCACAACACACAGACACACAACACATACACAGACACACACATACACAGCCCCACAACACACAGACTCACAACACACAGACACACACACACACACACACACACACACAGACACACACACACACACACAGACCCACAACACACAACACACTACTAGATCCTCTGTGGTAACCGCTCCCACCAGTTATATTAACCACACTCAGGCTCCACAGGAGGGTTTCAGGCCTGGGGGGGGCCAAACAGATCCCTAACGAGCAACACCAACGGCGGTCCCTGGGGGGAAACCACTAACGAGGTCTAACCACGTTTAAGAGGGTAACGAGGCGCTCTAACTAGGATCCTGGAGGAGGTCAACATAATGACGTGCCCTAAGGGAGAGTGGAAAAGTAAGTCCCCTAACTAGGCACCTTACCTAGTGCACTAAATCACTCCTAAAAGAGGCCACTGATGTCAATGCTGACGTCCCTTAGTACCTATCAGTGATTTATTCTATGTTATGTTATTTATTGTATGTTTTGCTATGTAATAACCAGCTTCAGTAAAAAAAAAAAACTGAAAGAAAATTGAGAAATAATAGAAAAGTAAAACACGTAATAATAAAAGTAATAATAGATACACAATGAGTAACGATAACTTGGCTATATACACGGCAGAGTTGTGGACTCAAATTTGATGACTTGAGACTCGACTTGATAGAAAATAAAATAACTTAAGACTTGACTTTGACTTGGAGTCTCAAGACTCGGGACTCGACGTTGACTTTATACTGATGACTGATGACACGCAGCCAGAGACAGTAGCAGCAACATCGCACATTGCAAAAAAAAAAAAAAAAAACGTGCAACAGATTGGCTAGTGAAACGCACACTTGGCCCTCTGATTGGACCAGCAAACTGTCAATTAATACAGGTCGCTAGCGCAGTGGTTCTCGATGTGGAGAAGGTTTTGGGGCGTCGCAAGTATGAAACTGAATGGGAAATGTTCCTATATATTTTAATTGGCTACATGCACATACACCTTATATTTACACCTTCACCTATTTGCCCTGGTTTCAGGTCTACGGTATCAACATCAACATCTCATCTGTGCTTCAGAACCAACAAGTTGCGCGTCTTGATTGTTGACCAATGAACAGTGATCAGCATTAGCGCGCATATCCAGAATAGTCTTCAGAAAGCTTGTTTCATTTTCTCCAGTTTATCTTATCTCATTCTCGTTGGCACCAAAAGTTTAAAAAGTGTTGATAGGGGGCAGAATGCGGTCGGACCACCATATAATTGGCATATACATTACTCTTACTGAATTTCCACGTAGGCGAGGATATTGGAAATTTAATCAAAGCCTATTGGATGATAATTTATTTTTAACTAGGACAGAGGAATTTATAACAGACTTTTTTCAGACATAACATAGGTACAGCAAATCCTCTTATTGTATGGGACACCTTTAAATGTGCCTTTAGAGGCCATGCAATTCAGTACTCATCTCGAAAACAAAAGCAATTTAGGTCAAAAGAGTCCACACTAACAAAGGAAATAGAAGGTCTAACAGAACAGATAGACAGCAATAAAAACTGTAACATAGAGGCTCAGAATAAATTAGAGGAAAAACAAAAAGAAATGGAGAAACTTATTCATAAAGATCAAGTGTAATATATTATAAAAATAAAGCAAACTGGATGGAATATGGGGAAAAATGCACCAAATTATTTTTTTATCTTCAACATAGGAATGCTACCAAAAATAATTTAATGAAACTGGTTACAAATGACGGAGTAACCCATGATTCACCAAATTATATTTTGAAGGAGGAAACAAAGTACTTTAAGCATATGTTTTCGTTTCAGTCGCCTCCATCTCCTCTAACTGAAGCTAATTGTAGAGATATATTTTCTATTGATAATGTAAAATGAACAGCCAAACAGAAAGACTCATGTGAAGGTGAAAATACAGAGGAGGAACTTCTGGATGCAATTAAAGACTTTGAGTCCGGGAAAACTCCAGGGTTGGATGGCATACCAGTCGAAGTATACCAAAAAAAAATGTATATACTAAGAGGACCGTTATTAGCATGTTTTAACCAGAAATCTTTCTGATTGAGAGGGGGTCAAAAACTTATTTCCCTCATTAAAATGCTAATCAATGTATAACATTTTTGACATGCGTTTTTCTGGATTTTTTTGTTGTTATTCTGTCTCTTACTGTTCAAATAAACCTACCATTAAAATTATAGACTGATCATGTCTTTGTCAGTGGGCAAACGTACAAAATCAGCAGGGGATCAAATACTTATTTCCCTCACTGTATATATATATATATATATATATATATATATATATATATATATATATATATATATATATATATATATATATATATACAGTGGGGAGAACAAGTATTTGATACACTGCCGATTTTGCAGGTTTTCCTACTTACAAAGCATGTAGAGGTCTGTAATTTTTATCATAGGTACACTTCAACTGTGAGAGACGGAATCTAAAACAAAAAATCCAGAAAATCACATTGTATGATTTTTAAGAAATTAATTTGCATTTTATTGCATGACATAAGTATTTGATACATCAGAAAAGCAGAACTTAATATTTGGTACAGAAACCTTTGTTTGCAATTACAGAGATCATACGTTTCCTGTAGGTCTTGACCAGGTTTGCACACACTGCAGCAGGGATTTTGTCCCACTCCTCCATACAGACCTTCTCCAGATCCTTCAGGTTTCGGGGCTGTCGCTGGGCAATACGGACTTTCAGCTCCCTCCAAAGATTTTCTATTGGGTTCAGGTCTGGAGACTGGCTAGGCTACTCCAGGACATTGAGATGCTTCTTACGGAGCCACTCCTTAGTTGCCCTGGCTGTGTGTTTCGGGTCGTTGTCATGCTGGAAGACCCAGCCACGACCCATCTTCAATGCTCTTACTGAGGGAAGGAGGTTGTTGGCCAAGATCTCGCGATACATGGCCCCATCCATCCTCCCCTCAAAACGGTGCAGTCGTTCTGTCCCCTTTGCAGAAAAGCATCCCCAAAGAATGATGTTTCTACCTCCATTCTTCACGGTTGGGATGGTGTTCTTGAGGTTGTACTCATCCTTCTTCTTCCTCCAAACACGGCGAGTGGGGTTTAGACCAAAAAGCTCAATTTTTGTCTCATCAGACCACATGACCTTTTCCCATTCCTCCTCTGGATCATCCAGATGGTCATTGGCAAACTTCAGACGGGCCTGGACATGCGCTGGCTTGAGCAGGGGGACCATGCGTGCGCTGCAGGATTTTAATCCATGACGGCGTAGTGTGTTACTAATGGTTTTCTTTGAGACTGTGGTCCCAGCTCTCTTCAGGTCATTGACCAGGTCCTGCCGTGTAGTTCTGGGCTGATCCCTCACCTTCCTCATGATCATTGATGCCCCACAAGGTGAGATCTTGCATGGAGCCCCAGACCGAGGGTGATTGACCGTCATCTTGAACTTCTTCCATTTTCTAATAATTGCGGCAACAGTTGTTGCCTTCTCACCAAGCTGCTTGCCTATTGTCCTGTAGCCCATCCCAGCCGTGTGCAGGTCTACAATTTTATCCCTGATGTCCTTACACAGCTCTCTGGTCTTGGCCATTGTGGAGAGGTTGGAGTCTGTTTGATTGAGTGTGTGGACAGGTGTCTTTTATACAGGTAACAAGTTCAAACAGGTGAAGTTAATACAAGTAATGAGTGGAGAACAGGAGGGCTTCTTAAAGAAAAACTAACAGGTCTGTGAGAGCCGGAATTCTTACTGGTTGGTAGGTGATCAAATACTTATGTCATGCAATAAAATGCAAATTAATTACTTAAAAATCATACAATGTGATTTTCTGGATTTTTGTTTTAGATTCCGTCTCTCACAGTTGAAGTGTACCGATGATAAAAATTACAGACCTCTAAATGCTTTGTAAGTAGGAAAACCTGCAAAATCGGCAATGTATCAAATACTTGTTCTCCCCACTGTATATATATATATAAAACATGGGGGATTGGAAGTGATGCAGACAATTACATTGATGGAAGTTACAATCTATCTGCAATATTAAGCTGATCTACCCCCCCCCCCCCCCAAAAAAAAAATATATATATATATCTACTACGTCTGAAGGTAGCAGTAACATCACACTGCATTAAATATTATGGAATGAAGATGTAGGCCTAACATACAGTGGGGAAAAAAAGTATTTAGTCAGCCACCAATTGTGCAAGTTCTCCCACTTAAAAAGATGAGAGAGGCCTGTAATTCTCATCATAGGTACACGTCAACTATGACAGACAAAATGAGGAAAAGAGATCCAGAAAATCACATTGTAGGATTTTTTATGAATTTATTTGCAAATTATGGTGGAAAATAAGTATTTGGTCAATAACAAAAGTTTCTCAATACTTTGTTGTATACCCTTTGTTGGCAATGACACAGGTCAAACGTTTTCTGTAAGTCTTCACAAGGTTTTCACACACTGTTGCTGGTATTTTGGCCCATTTCTCCATGCAGATCTCCTCTAGAGCAGTGATGTTTTGGGGCTGTCGCTGGGCAACACAGACTTTCAACTCCCTCCAAAGATTTTCTATGGGGTTGAGATCTGGAGACTGGCTAGGCCACTCCAGGACCTTGAAATGCTTACGAAGCCACTCCTTCGTTGCCCGGGCGGTGTGTTTGGGATCATTGTCATGCTGAAAGACCCAGCCACGTTTCATCTTCAATGCCCTTGCTGATGGAAGGAGGTTTTCACTCAAAATCTCACGATACATGGCCCCATTCATTCTTTCCTTTACACGGATCAGTCGTCCTGGTCCCTTTGCAGAAAAACAGCCCCAAAGCATGATGTTTCCACCCCCATGCTTCACAGTAGGTATGGTGTTCTTTGGATGCAACTCAGCATTATTTGTCCTCTAAACACGACGAGTTGAGTTTTAACCAAAAAGTTCTATTTTGGTTTCATCTGACCATATGACATTCTCCCAATCCTCTTCTGGATCATCCAAATGCACTCTAGCAAACTTCAGACGGGCCTGGACATGTACTGGCTTAAGCAGGGGGACACGTCTAGCACTGCAGGATTTGAGTCCCTGGCGTAGTGTGTTACTGATGGTAGGCTTTGTTACTTTGATCCCAGCTCTCTGCAGGTCATTCACTAGGTCCCCCCGTGTGGTTTTGGGATTTTTGCTCACCGTTCTTGTGATCATTTTGAACCCACGGGGTGAGATCTTGCGTGGAGCCCCAGATCGAGGGAGATTATCAGTGGTCTTGTATGTCTTCCATTTCCTAATAATTGCTCCCACAGTTGATTTATTCAAACCAAGCTGCTTACCTATTGCAGATTCAGTCTTCCCAGCCTGGTGCAGGTCTACAATTTTGTTTCTGGTGTCCTTTGACAGCTCTTTGGTCTTGGCCATAGTGGAGTTTGGAGTGTGACTGTTTGAGGTTGTGGACAGGTGTCTTTTATACTGATAACAAGTTCAAACAGGTGCCATTAATACAGGTAACGAGTGGAGGCCAGAGGAGCCTCTTAAAGAAGAAGTTACAGGTCTGTGAGAGCCAGAAATCTTGCTTGTTTGTAGGTGACCAAATACTTATTTTCCACCATAATTTGCAAATAAATTCATTAAAAATCCTACAATGTGATTTTCGCAAGCTTTGAACCACTCCTTTTGGGGGCGTCGCAGGTCAAAAAGTTTGAGAACCACTGAGCTAGCGAACAGATTGCTGATTTTGCTGTACAGCTATAGGATTGGGTGCAGCGCAAATGTCAAATTGTTTAGAGAGAGGATTGCCATGAATAAATATGCAGCTCCAAAAATAGTTTGGTGATCAAGAAAATTAACTGTTTACCTTGTAAGATCACCAGCAACGGAGCAACAATGACTAGCATGACTGGTCTGTCTGAAATTGCTTGAAATTGATGTGAAAATTGCAGTTGGAATTTGATGTTAAAATTAATTATTACATAACCAAAATGTGTTGTTGACAAAATAATGAAAAGGGCTGTCTGGTAGCCTCAATAAATAGACAAAGATCTGTAGATGAAAAAGTATTGTGACTCAACTCGACATGACTTGCTCTTACAATGCACGACTTGGACTTGACTCGAGACTCGAACTGTTCTACTTCAGACTCGACTTGAGACTTCGACCTTGCTTATGACTCGAATAATAGTGACTTGGTCCCACCTCTGATATACAGGGTACCAGTACCTAGTCGATGTGCAGGTGTACGAGGTAACTGAGGTAGATATGTACATATAACTAGGAATAAAGTGACAGATAGTAAACAGTAGCAGCAGCGTATGTGATGAGTCAAAAAAGTTAGTGCAAAAACGGTCAATGCAGATAGTCCGGGTAGCTATTTGGTTAACTATTTAACTTACTATTTAGCAGTCTTATGGCTTGGGGGTAGAAGCTGTTCAGGGTCCTGTTGGTTCCAGACTTGATGCATCGGTACCGCTTGCCGTGCGGTAGCAGAGAGAACAGTCTATGACTTGGGTGGCTGGAGTCTTTAACTATTTTTTGGGCTTTCCTTTGATACCGCCTGGTATTGAGCTCCTTGATGGCAGGGAGCTCGGCCCAAGTGATGTACTGGGCCGTACGCACTACCCTCTGTAGCGCCTTGCGGTCGGACGCCAAGCAGTTGTCATACCAAGCGGTGATGCAGCCAGTCAAGATGCTCTCAATGGTGCAGCTGTAGAAATATTTGAGAATCTGAGGGCACGTGCCAAATCTTTTCAGCCTTCTGAGGGGGAAGAGGCATTGTCGTGCCCTCTTCACGACTGTGTTGGTGTGTGTGGACCATGATAGATCCTTAGTGATGTGGACACCGAGGAACTGGAAGCTCTCAACCCGCTCCGCTACAGCCCCGTCGATGCGAATGGGGGCATGCTTGGCTCTCCACTTCCTGTAGTCCACGATCAGCTCCTTTATCTTGCTGACGTTGAGGGAGGGGTTGTTGTGACCTCATCATCGTCGGTGATCAGGCCTACCACCGTCATGTTGTCGGCAAACTTAACGATGGTGTTTGAGTCGTGCGCGGCCACGCAGTTGTTGGTGAACAGGGAGTACAGGAGAGGACTAAGCACCCACCCCGTCAGGAAGTCCAGGATCCAGTTGCAGAAGGAGGTGTTCAGTCCCAGGGTCCTTAGCTTAGGGATGAGCTTGGAGGGCACTATGGTGTTGAGCTGTAGTCAATAAACAGCATTCTCACATATGTGTTCCTCTTCTCCAGGTGGGAAAGGGCAGTGTCGAGTGCAATAGAAATTGGGTCATTTTGGGGTGGTATGCGAATTGGAGTGGATCCAGGGTGTCTGGGGTGATGGTGTTGATGTGAGCCATGACCAGCCTATCAAAGCATTTGATGGCTACATATGTGAGTGCTACGGGACGATTGTTATTTAGACAGGTTACAGTCCCTTGGCGTTCTTGGGCACAGGGACTATGTTGGTCTGCTTGAAACATGCTATGTTCTACATTTTTGCATATTTTTGATACTGAATGTTATCAGATCTTCAACCAAAACCTAATATTTGATAAAGGGAACCTGAGTTTACAAATAACAAAAAAAAATTGCCCCCTTACACTCAATAACTGGTTATGCCACCCTTAGCTGCAATGACTCCAACCAAACGCTTCCTGTAGTTGTTGATCAGTCTCTCACATCGCTGTGGAGGAATTTTGGCCCACTCTTGCATGCAGAACTGCTTGAACTCAGTGGAATTTGTGGGTTTTCAAGCATGAACTGCTCGTTTCAAGTCCTGCCACAACATCTCAATTGGGATTAGGTCTGGACTTTGACTAGGCCATTCCAAAACGTCAAATTTGTCGCTGCATGATCCAGCTGTGCTACAGCTTCAGCTCACAGAAAGAGGCGGCTCTAGCCTTTAGCTCAGTGTGGCTTTTGCCTGTAATCCACGGCTTCTAGTTGGGATATGAAAGTATGGTCACTGTGGGGACGACGTCGTCAATGCACTTATTAATGAAGCCTGTGACTGATGTGGTAAACTCCTCAATGCCATCGGCTGAATCCCGGAACATATTCCAGTCTGTGCTAGTGAAACAGTCCTGTAGCTTAGCATCCGCTTCATCGGACCACTTCCGTATTGAACTCGTCACTGATACTTCCTGTTTGAGTTTTTGCTTGTAAGCAGGAATCAGGATGGAGTTATGGTCAGATTTTCCAAATGGAGGGCGAGGGAGAGCTTTGTATGTGTCTCTGAGTGTGGATTAAAGGTGATCTAGAGTTTTTCACTTCTAGTTGCACAAGTGACATGCTGGTAGAAATGAGGTCAAACGGATTTCAGTTTTCCTGCATTAAAATCACCGGCCACTAGGAGCGGCACTTCTGGATGACCATTTTCTTGTTTGGTAATGGCGCTATACAGCTCATTGAGTGCGGTAGTAATACTACTACTATTACTACTACTACTATTACTACTACTATTACTACAACTAATACTACTAGTACTGCATCTACATTTACATTTACGTCATTTAGCAGAAACTCTTATACACTATGACTACTACTACCACCACTACTACTACTACTACTACTA
>NC_140017.1:40044088-40241588 GCF_964263955.1 Coregonus lavaretus | reverse complement strand
AGACTGGATCTCTCCAGGCCTTATGAAAACCTTCACTGGCCCTCTACCACACACACACACACACACACTCCTCCCTGACTCTCTCTCTCCTGAGTCTAATATAGGGAGTAATGGCTACAGCTCTGCTGGGAGATCCTTATCTATCCAGGGCAGTGGGGCCCGGCCAACACCGCCGGTTTAGAGCCTGAGCCTGTCCAGCTCCGCATGAGACAGCTGTAGCAAGGGGTGGGTTTGTAAACCTAAGCCACAGATCTGAGGGCCTCTTAGAGTAATCCTTCAGCTAGTCAGGCTGGAAGCCATGCTGCTCTGTCTGGCCCGAGGAATGAAAGGCCTTAACAAGGCAAGTCAGACATGACACACACTGATCCATCTCTTTCAACTGCCTCCTCAGATTTGATTTGATTCAGAAAAAGAAAAAAAAAAGAAAAAAAACATATCATGACTGAATTGAGAATTGGGCTGGGAATGAATAGGGAAAATGTGAATAAAGTCCAGCCTGAGGACCCTGGTTGATGTGGGTTAGTGTGTGTATGTTTGGTTATTTTAAGACACCAGAGCCCTAAACACCAGAGCCCTAGACACCAGAGCCATAGACATCAGAGCCATAGAGACCAGAGCCCTAGACACCAGAGCCCTAGACACCAGAGCCCTAGACACCAGAGCCCTAGACACCAGAGTCATAGACACCAGAGCCCTAGACACCAGAGCCCTAGACACCAGAGCCCTAGACACCAGAGCCCTAGACACCAGAGCCATTGAGACCTGTAACGGTTGGTGTGAGGTGTGACCCAGGTATGGTGCAGGTTAGACAGTAGGCAGTAGGCAGAGATGGTGAAACAAGGAACTTTACTGATGGTCCCGAAGCCAGGATACAAAATAACGGACTTTACACAAAAAAGAAAGGCGGAGCAAATAAGACTCCAAAAAAAAGGCAGACAGCCAAAATACGAAATACTAACTATGACTGAAATAATAAATAAACAGGGAGAACACTTCTCACGTACCTGTCCATACGTCCGGCGATCGGACAATGATTAGTACTGCTTGGCATAGTGAAACTAGCAGAGACAACTGAGCAAGGGAACACAGGGAAGTGAGGGCATAAATACACAGGTGACACCAACAGGATCATGATTAGCCAGACAGTGAGTGAGGAGGTGCCTAAGGTTGTCGGAGGATGACACCTAGTGGGTAGATCCGGAACTGCGAACCCCTCCCCCCCAGCTGTTCACCTTGGCGCCTTCGAGTGGAGGCGATGGAATATTGTTATCAGCCCTGGGGGGGAGCCGGCTGCCTTTCCAACGAGGCGCAGCGGGGAAACAGGACGAGGAGGGGGAGCCAGGGGACAGGTGGAGACAGGCTTGAGGGACACATGGAATGTGGGATGCACCCACATGGTGGGGGGAAGTTGCAGGCGGTAGGCCACTGGGTTGACTCACCGAACTACTCTGAATGGACGGGAAGATCCCGCGTGGAGAGCCACACCCTCTGTCCCGGGCGACGCCTGCGGTTGGCTTGATGTTGAGACCTGACGAGGTCCGCTTAAGTGCCGCCCGTACCTGCCTCCAGGTGCGGCGACAGCGACTGATGTGGGCCTGGACCGACGGGACTGCCGCCTCCTCCTCTTGCTCGGGGAATAGGGGGGGTTGGTACCTGTATTGGCACTGGAAGGTGGACAGGCCGGTGGACAAGCAGAGAAGGGTGTTGTGGGCCCACGCCAGTCACTGACTCCACGTAGCTGGGTTGCTGGAGGCGTAGCACCTCGGCACCCCCTCCAGATCCTGGTTGACGTGCTCCGTCTGCCCGTTCGACTGGGGATGGAAGCCGGAAGACAAGCTGATGGAGGCACCGAGGCAGTTGGCGAACACCTTCCAGAACATGGAGGCGAACTAAGGGCCCCGATCCGACACCACATCTTGGGGAAGGCCATGGACCCGGAAAACGTGGTGCACAACCAACTTAGCCCTCTCCCGGGCAGACGGAAGTTTGGGAAGGGGAATGAAGTGGGCAGCCTTCGAGAACCGGTCCACAACGACCTGGATGACTGTGTATCCATCAGAGGGGGGTAGGGCGAAAATTAAATCCAGCAAGATGAGGGACCAGGGGCGCTTGGGGATAGGCAGGGATCGGAGCAGCCCTGCCGCGGGCTGATGTGAGCTTTTCGTGCGTGCGCACACCAGTCAAGCAGCCACGAAGGCGCGCGTATCCCCCTCAGCAGATGGCCACCAGAACCTCCTAAGCAGGAACTCCAATGTCCTAGCGCCCCCCGGATGGCTGGTGAGGTCGGACACGTGCGCCCACTGAAGCAGTCATGAGCGTTCAGCCTTGGGTACGTACATCCTCCCCGATGGACCTCCGCCCGGATCGGGCTCCAGCCGTAGCGCTGCTCTGACCAGCCTATCAATTCCCCACGAAACTGGGGTAGTAATCAGGGCGTTGGGGACAATGGGGTCATCCCGCTCCACCAGGTCCATGGGTTCGAACTTCCAGGAGAGCGCGTCAGGCTTGGTGTTGTTCGACCCCGGACGGTATGAGATGGTGAACCGGAACCTGGTGAAGAACAACGCCCACCTGGCCTAGCACGAGTTGAGCCTCTTGGCCTGCTGAATGTAGGCTAAGTTCTTGTGGTCAGTCCATACGATGAATGGATGGGCGGCCCCCTCTAGCCATTGTCTCCACTCCCCCAGGGCGAGCTTGACCGCTAGCAGCTCACGGTTCCCCACGTTGTAATTCCTCTCCGCCGGGGACAGGCGACGGGAGAAAAACGTACAGGGGTGAGTCTTACCGTCCGTGAGGAACCGCTGGGACAGGATTTCTCCCACTGTAACGTCTGAAGCATCCACCTCCACAATGAATGGCAGGGACAGATCAGGATAACTGAGGACCGGGGCAGATGTAAAGCGCCGCTTCAGCGCATCCAACGCGTTCCCCGCTTCCGGGGTTCAGGCGAAAGAGCGTGCGCTCGTCTGGGTGAGGGCTGTCAGGGGAGCGGCTAGGGAGCTAAAATTGCGAATAAATCAGCTATAAAAATGTGCGAACCCTAAAAACCGTTGCAGTTGCTTGAGGGATGAGGGATGGGGCCAATCCAGTACCGCGCTGACCATGGCTGGGTCCATCCGTAGGTCCCCCTGGGTGACGATGAACCCCAGGAAGGAGAGTTTCAGTGTGGAACACACACTTCTCCGCCTTGACGTAGAGCTGGTGATGGAGAAGTCGTTGGAGGACCTGCCGAACGTGCTGCTGGTGTTCACTCGTGTCCTTATGGCTTGGGGGTAGAAGCTGTTGAAAAGTCTTTTGGACCTTGACTTGGCACTCCAGTACCGCTTGCCGTGCGGTAGCAGAGAGAACAGTCTATGACTAGGGTAGCTGGAGTCTTTGACAATTTTGAGGGCCTTCCTCTGACACCGCCTGGTATAGAGGTCCTGGATGGCAGGAAGCTTTGCCCCAGTGATGTACTGGGCCGTACGCACTACCCTCTGTAGTGCCTTGCGGTCGGAGGCCAAGCAGTTGCCATACCAGGCGGTGATGCAACCAGTCAGGATGCTCTCGATGGTGCAGCTGTAGAATTTTTTGAGGATCTGAGGACCAATGCCGAATCTTTTCAGTCTCCTGAGGGGGAATAGGCTATGTCGTGCCCTCTTCACGACTGTCTTGGTGTGTTTGGACCATGATAGTTCGTTGGTGATGTGGACACCAACGAACATGAAGCTCTCAACCTGTTCCACTACAGCCCTGTCGATGAGAATGGGGGCGTGCTCAGTCCTCCCCCCCCCCGAATCCTCACCAGGTTGTAGGCATTATGTAAGTCCAGCTTGGTGAAGACCCGGGCTCCCTGCAATGACTCGAATGCCGTCGTGATCAGGGGGAGTGGGTAGCGGTCCTTAACCGTGATGTCGTTGAGCGCACGGTAATCAATGCACGGCCGCTGCCCACCGTCCTTTTTCCCCACGAAGAAGAAACCCGCGCCCGCGGGTGAGGGAGAGGGACGAATGTGACCCTCAACGAGTGCCTCATCGATATACTCCCTCATGGCCAACGTCTCCGGCCGGGACAGGGAAAACAATCGCCCTCTTGTGGGCATGGCGCCCGGCAGGAAATCGATCGCGCAGTCACATGGAACAGGACGGGGGCGGAGCCTCCCTCCAGGATGAGCCGCCCCTCTGGACCAGTCTATCCGGGGTTTGTGGGCGACCAGCCAGGGGTGCCCGAGGATGAGGGGACACTCCGGAGAGTCCACAATGAAAAACTGGATATCCTCCCATAGCCCCCCCTGGAATCGGAGCACGCCGGAGTTTGGCTCTCCCACTCCGCGGTAGCCCAGGAAATGCCCGACCTGTCAACAGAGTGTTAATGTAGGCCACCCGGCCCTGCTCCGTTGGGAAGGAGGAGCGTTGTAGGCTGAATACCAGGGAACACTGGGTGAGGGATTCCCTGCAGCCCTCTGGACGTCCGTCATACCTCTCCGGAGGTGGTAGGCGGGGTTCCCGCGATGTCGCAGGCGAGACAGGAGACGCCGGCTGCCGTGGCTGGTCGGGTGTCCACACGGCTCTGCACGGCGATCGTCAGCTGGCAGAGATTCTCGGTGATCTGCTGCAGGCTGCGGTCGTGCTCCCTGCATTGCCAAGCAACCTGTGGTCATGTTCCACCGCTCTGGTGTCTATGGCTCTGGTGTCTAGGGTTCTGGGGTCTAGGGCTCAGGTGTCTAGGGCCCTGGTCTCTGTTACAGGAGGGGGTCGCAGTTCCGGAGCGACCCACTAGGTGTCATCCTCCGACAACCTTAGGCACCTCCTCACTCACAGTCTGGACTAATCATGATCCTATTGGTGTCACCTGTGTCTACCTGTTCACCTGTGTATTTATGCCCTCACTTCCCTGTGTTCCCTTGCTCAGTTTTCTCTGCTAGACAGTATGTGTGTGTATACAGTATTTGTGTGTATATACAGTATGTGTGTATATACAGTATTTGTGTGTATATACAGTATGTGTGTATATACAGTATTTGTGTGTATAAACACTGAGTGTACAAAACATTAGTTCTTTCCATGACATAGACTGACCAGGTGAAAGCTATGATCACTTGTTAAATCCACTTCAATCAATTTTTAAGCCTTGAGACAATTGAGATATGGATTGTGTATGTGTGCCATTCAGAGGGTGAATGGGCAAGACAAAAGATTTACAGTTGAAGTTTAGGTTGGAGTCATTAAAACTCGTTTTTCAACCACTCCACAAATGTCTTGTTAACAAACCATAGTTTTGGCAAGTCGGTTAGAACATCTACTTTGTGCATGACACAAGTAATTTATCCAACAATTGTTTACAGACAGATTATTTCAATTATAATTCACAGTATCACAATTCCAGTGGGTCAGAAGTTGACTGTGCCTTTAAACAGCTTGGAAAATTCCAGAAAATGATGTCATGCCTTTAGAAGCTTCTGATAGGCTAATTGACATCATTTGAGTCAATTGGAGGTGTACCTGTGGATGTATTTCAAGGCCTACCTTCAAACTCAGTGCCTCCTTGCTTGACATCATGGGAAAATCAAAAGAAATCAGCCAAGACCTCAGAAACAAAATTGTAGACCTCTCAAGTCTGCTTCATCCTTGAGAGCAATTTCCAAACGCCTGAAGCTACCACATTCATCTGTACAAACAATAGTACGCAAGTATAAACACCATGGGACCACGCAGCCGTCATACCGCTCAGGAAGGAGACGCGTTCTGTCTCCTAGAGATGAACGTACTTTGGTACGAAAAGTGCAAATCCATCCCAGAACAACAGCAAAGGACCTTGTGAAGATGCTGGAGGAAACAGGTACAAAAGTATCTATATCCACAGTAAAACGAGTCCTACAGTGGGGAGAACAAGTATTTGATACACTGCCGATTTTGCAGGTTTTCCTACTTACAAAGCATGTAGAGGTCTGTAATTTTTATCATAGGTACACTTCAACTGTGAGAGACGGAATCTAAAACAAAAATCACATTGTATGATTTTTAAGTAATTAATTTGCATTTTATTGCATGACATAATTATTTGATACATCAGAAAAGCAGAACTTAATATTTGGTACAGAAACCTTTGTTTGCAATTACAGAGATCATACGTTTCCTGTAGGTCTTGACCAGGTTTGCACACACTGCAGCAGGGATTTTGGCCCACTCCTCCATACAGACCTTCTCCAGATCCTTCAGGTTTCGGGGCTGTCACTGGGCAATACGGACTTTCAGCTCCCTCCAAAGATTTTCTATTGGGTTCAGGTCTGGAGACTGGCTAGGCCACTCCAGGACCTTGAGATGCTTCTTACGGAGCCACTCCTTAGTTGCCCTGGCTGTGTGTTTCGGGTCGTTGTCATGCTGGAAGACCCAGCCACGACCCATCTTCAATGCTCTTACTGAGGGAAGGAGGTTGTTGGCCAAGATCTCGCGATACATGGCCCCATCCATCCTCCCCTCAATACGGTGCAGTTGTCCTGTCCACTTTGCAGAAAAGCATCCCCAAAGAATTATGTTTCCACCTCCATGCTTCACGGTTGGGATGGTGTTCTTGGGGTTGTACTCATCCTTCTTCTTCCTCCAAGCACGCGAGTGGAGTTTAGACCAAAAAGCTCTATTTTTGTCTCATCAGACCACATGACCTTCTCCCATTCCTCCTCTGGATCATCCAGATGGTCATTGGCAAACTTCAGACGGGCCTGGACATGCGCTGGCTTGAGCAGGGGGACCTTGCGTGCGCTACAGGATTTTAATCCATGACGGCGTAGTGTGTTACTAATGATTTTCTTTGAGACTGTGGTCCCAGCTCTCTTCAGGTCATTGACCAGGTCCTGCCGTGTAGTTCTGGGCTGATCCCTCACCTTCCTCATGATCATTGATGCCCCACGAGGTGAGATTTTGCATGGAGCCCCAGACCGAGGGTGATTGACCGTCATCTTGAACTTCTTCCATTTTCTAATAATTGCGCCAACAGTTGTTGCCTTCTCACCAAGCTGCTTGCCTACTGTCCTGTAGCCCATCCCAGCCTTGTGCAGGTCTACAATTGTATCCCTGATGTCCTTGCACAGCTCTCTGGTCTTGGCCATTGTGGAGAGGTTGGAGTCTGTTTGATTGAGTGTGTGGACAGGTGTCAATATACAGGTAACGAGTTCAAACAGGTGCAGTTAATACAGGTATTGAGTGGAGAACAGGAGGGCTTCTTAAAGAAAAACTAACAGGTCTGTGAGAGCCGGAATTCTTACTGGTTGGTAGGTGATCAAATACTTATGTCATGCAATAAAATGCAAATTAATTACTTAAAAATCATACAATGTGATTTTCTGGATTTTTGTTTTAGATTCCGTCTCTCACAGTTGAAGTGTACCTATGATAAAAATTACAGACCTCTACATGCTTTGTAAGTAGGAAAACCTGCAAAATCGGCAGTGTATCAAATACTTGTTCTCCCCACTGTATATCGACATAACCTGAAAGGCCACTCAGCAAGGAAGAAGACACTGCTCCAAAACCGCCATAAAAAAGCCAGACTACGGTTTGCAACTGCATATGGGGACAAAGATCGTACTTTTTGCAGAAATGTCCTCTGGTCTGATGAAACAAAAATAGAACTGTTTGGCCATAATGACCATCGTTGTGTTTGGAGGGAAAAGGGGGTGGCTTGCAAGCCGACGAGCAACATCCCAACCGTGAAGCACGGGGGTGGCAGCATCATGCTGTGGTGGTGCTTTGCTGCAGGAGGGACTGGTGCACTTCACAAAATAGATGGGATCATGAGGAAGGAAAATTATGTGGATATATTGAAGCAACATCTCAAGACATCAGTCAGGAAGTTAAAGCTTGGTCACAAATGGTTCTTCCAAATGGACAATGACCCCAAGCATACTTCCAAAGTTGTGGCAAAATGGCTTAAGGACAACAAAGTCAAGGTATTGGAGTGGCCATCACAAAGACCTGACCTCAATCCTATAGAAAATTTGTGGGCAGAACTGAAAAAGCGTGTGTGAGCAAGGAGGCCTATAAACCTGACTCAGTTACACCAGCTTTGTAAGGAGGATTGGGCCAAAATTCACCCAACCTATTGTGGGAAGCTTGTGGAAGGCTACCCGAAACGTTTGACCCAAGTTAAACAATTTAAAGGCAATGCTAACAAATACTAATTGAGTCTATGTAAACTTCTGACCCACTGGGAATGTGATGAAAGTAATAAAAGCTGAAATAAATAATTCTCTCTACTATTATTCTGACATTTCACATTCTTAAAATAAAGTGGTGATCCTAACTGACCAAAGAAAGTGAATTTTTACTAGGATTAAATGTCAGGAATTGTGAAAAACTGAGTTTAAATGTATTTGGCTAAGGTGTATGTAAACTTCCGACTTCAATTGTAAGTGTCTTTGAACGGGGTATGGTAGCACGTGCCAGGCGCACCAGTTTGAGTGTGTCAAGATCTGCAACGCTGCTGGGTTTTTCACGCTCAACAGAGGGTAGTGCGTACGGCCCAATACATCACTGGGGCCAAGCTTCCTGCCATCCAGGACCTATGTACTAGGCGGTGTCAGAGGAGGGGCCAAAAAATTGCCAAAGACTCCAGTCACCCAAGTCATAGACTGTTCTCTCTGCTACCACATGGCAAGTGGTACCAGAGCGCCAAGTCCCCCTCCCCCCCGCCCCCCTTTGTTTTTACACTGCTACTACTCGCTGTTTATTGTCTATGCATAGTCACTTTACCCCTACCTACATGTACAAATTACCTCGACTAACCTGTACCCCTGCACATTGACTCGGTACCGGTAGCCCCTGTATGTGTAATCTTATTGTGTTACTTTTTATAGTATTTTTTACTTTAGTTTATTTAGCAAATATTTTCTTAACTCTATTTCTTGAACTGCATTGTTGGTTAAGGGCTTGTAAGTAAGCATTTCACTGTAAGGTCTACACCTGTTGTATTCGGCGCATGTGACAAATACAATTTGATTTGATTTGAACAGTTTCCCGTTTGTATCAAGAATGGTCCATCACCCAAAGGACATCCAGCCAACTTGACACAACTGTGGGAAGCATTGGAGTCAACATGGGCCAGCATCCCTGTGGAGCGCTTTCAACACCTTGTAGAGTCCATGCCCTGACGAATTGAGGTGGTTCTGAGGGCAAAAGGGGCTGCAACTCAATATTAGGAAGGTGTTCCTAATGTTTTGTACACTCTGTGTGTGTCTCTGTGTGTGTGTGTGTGTGTGTGTGTGTGTGTGTGTATGACCTACCTCCCAGAACGCTGCAGGTGATAGCCTCTGTGTGTTCTGCCAGTAGTTCAGGCTTAGCCATGGCAGCCAGAGAGAGATAACTGGACATGTTTCTACTGAGCTCTCTGTTGCCTCTCTGTAGATACCTCACTGCCACCGGCACTGCTAGAGCCATCACTGGGGGACGACTGTAGTTCTGTAGGAGGGAGAGACAGGGAGAAGAGAGAGAGAGTTCTGAAAAAATATACTTTGTGTACAACGCAAACCCCCCAAACAATGCATGCAGAGCAGAATTAGGACTATAGCCGCTACTTAGCAAAATCCAGAAAAGAGCTGTTAAATTCTACAACCACCTAAAAGAAAGCAATGCCACCACATTCCACCACAAAGCCTCACCTACAGAGAGATGAACCTAGATAAGAATCTCCTCAGCCAGCTGGTTCTGGGGCTCCCACAGAGCCCAAGGACAGAAACACATTTAGACCCAACCAAATTATGAGAAAGCAAAAAGATACTATTTGACACACTGGAAAGAATCAACCAAAAAACAGAGCAAATTTGAATGCTATCTGGCGCTAAACAGAGAGTACACAGTGACAAAATAACTGACCACTGTGACTGACCCCAAATTAAGAAATTCCTTGACTATGTACAGACTCAGTGAGCATAGCCTTGCTATTGAGAAAGGCCGCCGTAGGCAGACCTGGCTCTCAAGAGAAGACAGGCTATGTGCACACTGCCCACAAAATGAGGTGGAAACTGAGCTACACTTCCTAACCTCCTGCCAAATGTATGACCATATTAGAAACACATATTTCCCTCAGATTACACAGACCCACAAAGAATTTTTAAACAAATCAAACATTGATTCAAACTCCCATATCTCCCATACCGCAGTGTGCAATCACAGCAGCACAAACTACATTGTAAATACAACCTATATGTATCTGTTTATTTATTTTCCCTTTCATACTTCAACTACTTGCACATTGTTACAACACGGTACATAGCCAATAATATAACATTTGAAATGTCTTTATTCTTTTAAAACTTTTGTGAGTGTTTACTAATGTTTCCCTTGTTTATTTCCCTTTTGTTCTATTCCCTTTGCTTTGGCAATGTAAACATATGTTTCCCAATAAAGCCCTTTGAATTGAATTGAATTAATTTGAATTGAGAGAGAGAGAGGCAGACAGACAGAGGTAGAGAGAGTGAGAGAGAGAGAGAGAGAGAGAGAGAGAGAGAGAGAGAGAGACAGGGGGGGCAGACAGACAGAGATAGAGAGAGTGAGAGGGGGGGGGGACAGACAAATGTGAGCATTTCAGAGTCAGAACATGTTGCTGAAGAATTCAACTCTGCAAGGCACACTGTGTGATGTGTGATATTCTGTAACATGGTTATTTATTATGGCATAGTGTTCATGAATTGATACGCAAAACGACGGCGGATTCAAAACTTAGAATTTTGCAATTTAAATTATTATATAAAATTCTTGCTACCAATAGAATGTTATTTATATTGGGGATACAATCTTCCCAGCTCTGCAGATTTTGCTGCGAAGAGACATAATCATTAGATCATTTGTTTTGGTACTGTCCATTTGTAGCTTGTTTTTGGACACATGTCCAGGAATGGCAAAAGGATTTCAATATTTACCTGGAGCTAACTCTGCAGATAGCACTACTGAGTGATCTGAAAAGTCATAGTCAATCGATCAATAATATAAT
Organism: Coregonus lavaretus; assembly: GCF_964263955.1. NCBI lineage: Eukaryota > Metazoa > Chordata > Actinopteri > Salmoniformes > Salmonidae > Coregonus > Coregonus lavaretus. The sequence continues at coordinate 40,230,626 of NC_140017.1, read as the reverse complement.
AATACTTTTAGCAAAAATGTTTATTTTCAATTTACGATCTGTAGAGACAATGAGAATAGAAAGGTTCAGAACTTTTGTAAAACATCACAGTACAGTTTAAATATATATGGCAAATATAAATCCTATATGGATGGTGTTAAGATGGGAGGTGTTGAATGGAGCTGAAGGATGGGACTAATAACAACAACTAATAACAACAAGATAACTAATGTAAAGCATACTGTGTCCATAATAAGTATATAGGTTATAGGTTGAGAGCTTTTGTGAAAGAGCACAGTTAGAAAAATATGGCATATATAAGCAAACCAGATGGACATCATGAAAATGATCGGAGGAAGTTCAGGAGCAAAAACAAACAAAATATAATTATTGTAGAATTTGACTGTGTCCATAAAATATATATTTACATTTTAGTCATTTAGCAGACACTCTTATCCAGAGCGACTTACAGTTAGTGAGTGCATACATTCTTTTTTTATTTTTCATACTGGCCCCCCGTGGGAATCGAACCCACAACCCTGGCGTTGCAAATGCCATGCTCTACCAACTGAGCTACATCCCTGCCGGCCATTCCCTCCCCTACCCTGGACAACGCTGGGCCAATTGTGCGCCGCCCCATGGGTCTTCCGGTCGCGGCCGGCTACGACAGAGCCTGGATTCGAACCAGGATCTCTAGTGGCACAGCTAGCACTGCGATGCAGCGCCTTAGACCACTGTATTATGTATGGGCTGGAAGTAGAGGCCTAAGCGTTGTTGTTCACTAGTTTACTCCAATTGGGGAAGGGGTAGTGGGGTTGGAAAGTAATGAAGGGAAATATAATTTAAAAAAGGATATGTGTGTGTGTATGGATGTATGTATGTATATATATGTATATATATATTTGCGAGAAAAAAACCATATGGGATGTGATGCAGACAATTACATTGATGGAAGTTACAATCTATCTGAAATATTAAAGCTGATCTACCCCCTAAAAAAATAAAAATAAATAAACAGGGTTATTTAGAAGACACATTTATCCAATCAAGCTAACTTTGGCATATATTCATACTGAAACATGTATTGTGTGAATAGAACAGAACAGAACAGAACAGATTAGGGAAACGGAGGACAACAGATTGCTTCTTTCCATAAACACTCATTTCTGAGCTCAAGGAGAGAGTGTATGTGTCTATGCATGTAGACAGTGGTGTCCCACGGTCCTAATTGAACATCCACTAGCGCCCCCAAGGGGATGGTTTGGGAACATGTGGAAGGGCTAGAAATGGGCAAAAGTATTGTGTCACTACATTTTATCCAGATGTTTTAAATCAGTTGTGTTAATGCTGGGCAGAAACACAAGCCCTATGGTCTGAAGTTGACCAGAACCAGGTTTGGTGACCACTGAGTTAGCGCTTCAATCTTCTATCCCCGTAAGACAAACAATGATACATACCCAAACAACTATACCTTACTCCAACACTCTCTCTAAAATGATGAGCGACAGTATGGTATTGTTGGAAGGGATTAAGGCTAAACTCATATTTATGGCTAGAAAAGTGTCATACTTCTGTACTTCCAGCAGGTGGCAGTGCAGACAAGGCTTTTTGTCTGCATGTCCAAGAGTCTTACTAAAACCAACAGCACAGTCCTCTCTCTGGCGATATGAGTTACACACAAACACACACACACACACACACACACACACACACACACACACACACACACACACACACACACACACACACACACACACACACACACACACACACACACACACACACAGTCCTATTAGAGTGAGTCACTGTAATATCAGGCTGCTCTCAGATCAAAGGAGCTCATCCTGAGACTCAGAGGAGTTCAGCCATCAGACTCAAACTCACCAATGGAGACTAACCAGACATGGAGCTCACGAATGGAGACTAACCAGACATGGAGCTCACGAATGGAGACTAACCAGACATGGAGCTCACGAATGGAGACTAACCAGACATGGAGCTCACGAATGGAGACTAACCAGACATGGAGCTCACGAATGGAGACTAACCAGACATCCAGCTCACTAATGAACACTAACCAGACATGGATGTGGTCCTCTGTAGCTCAGCTGGTAGAACACGGTGCTTGTAACGCCAGGGTAGTGGGTTCGATCCCCGGGACCACCCATACACAAAAAGTGTATGCACGCATGACTGTAAGTCGCTTTGGATAAAAGCGTCTGCTAAATGGAATATTATTATATTAAGGAGCTCACTAATGAAGACTAACCAGACAAGGAGCTCACTAATGAAGACTAACCAGACAAGGAGCTCACTAATGAAGACTAACCAGACAAGGAGCTCACTAATGAAGACTAACCAGACAAGGAGCTCACTAATGAAGACTAACCAGACAAGGAGCTCACTAATGAAGACTAACCAGACAAGGAGCTCACTAATGAAGACTAACCAGACAAGGAGCTCACTAATGAAGACTAACCAGACAAGGAGCTCACTAATGAAGACTAACCAGACAAGGAGCTCACTAATGAAGACTAACCAGACAAGGAGCTCACTAATGAAGACTAACCAGACAAGGAGCTCACTAATGAAGACTAACCAGACAAGGAGCTCACTAATGAACACTAACCAGACAAGGAGCTCACTAATGAAGACTAACCAGACAAGGAGCTCACTAATGAAGACTAACCAGACAAGGAGGATGGTGGATAGGCATAAGCATCTGCCAGCGATAGAAAGTAGTTTTTTAGATTTTTGTTTTAAGCCAATCCCAAACCTTAACCCTTACCTTAACCATTCAGAGTTAATGCCTAACCTTAACCCTTACCTTAACCATTCAGAGTTAATGCCTAACCTTAACCCTTACCTTAACCATTCAGAGTTAATGCCTAACCTTAACCCTTACCTTAACCATTCAGAGTTAATGCCTAACCTTAACCCTTACCTTAACCATTCAGAGTTAATGCCTAACCTTAACCCTTACCTTAACCATTCAGAGTTAATGCCTAACCTTAACCCTTACCTTAACCATTCAGAGTTAATGCCTAACCTTAACCCTTACCTTAACCATTCAGAGTTAATGCCTAACCTTAACCCTTACCTTAACCATTCAGAGTTAATGCCTAACCTTAACCCTTACCTTAACCATTCAGAGTTAATGCCTAACCTTAAGATTTCGGAGTTGATGTCTAAATTTAACCTTAAACACTTTTGCAACAACTTTGAAATGTTAAGTTTAAGAAACATGGATGAACGTCTAATTCTCACGTGAGACTGTGAGAGCTAGTTGTATATAAAAGTGCATTTGTGATTGTGTTAGTTGTCTGAGTCTGGAGCTGTGTGGTATAGTCTGGGGCTGTGTGTTATAGTCTGGGGCTGTGTGGTATAGTCTGGAGCTGTGTGTTATAGTCTGGGGCTGTGTGTTATAGTCTGGGGCTGTGTGGTATAGTCTGGGGCTGTGTGGTATAGTCTGGGGCTGTGGTATAGTCTGGGGCTGTGTGGTATAGTCTGGGGCTGTGTGGTATAGTCTGGGGCTGTGTGGTATAGTCTGGGGCTGTGTGGTATAGTCTGGGGCTGTGTGGTATAGTCTGGGGCTGTGTGGTATAGTCTGGGGCTGTGTGTTATGGTCTGGGGCTGTGTTATAGTCTGGGGCTGTGTGGTATAGTCTGGGGCTGTGTGTTATAGTCTGGGGCTGTGTTATAGTCTGGGGCTGTGTGTTATAGTCTGGGGCTGTGTGTTATAGTCTGGGGCTGTGTTATAGTCTGGGGCTGTGTTATAGTCTGGGGCTGTGTTATAGTCTGGGGCTGTGTGGTATAGTCTGGGGCTGTGTGGTATAGTCTGGGGCTGTGTGTTATAGCCTGGGGCTGTGTTATAGTCTGGGGCTGTGTGGTATAGTCTGGGGCTGTGGTATAGTCTGGGGCTGTGTGGTATAGTCTGGGGCTGTGTGGTATAGTCTGGGGCTGTGTGTTATAGTCTGGGGCTGTGTGTTATAGTCTGGGGCTGTGTTATAGTCTGGGGCTGTGTTATGGTCTGGGGCTGTGTGGTATAGTCTGGGGCTGTGTGTTATAGTTGTCATGACTTGCCCTCATGGGTTGAGGATCAAACATGCCGGCTAAGCATAGGTTTGAACACCCCCTTTCCTGGGGGCCAGTTTTATGAACCGTCGTAAATACCGTGCAGACTTTCTCTTCCTTGCCATGAAGTATTGGGAGGAAGGACCACTTTGTTAACAAAGGAAGTCTTCCCGCCAAGACTCCAACATCCAAAAGTGGATAATGAAACAATATTCCTACTTAAAAGAATGTGGGAAATGGTTGGTGGGGACAAAAAAGAACAATCATGTCAAATTCGTTACTATGTTGTGATGTCATTAAAGATGGTGGAACAACATAACTGTATCTCTGGGGGGGTACACTTCCCATTTATGAGGTTTGCATCTAATTGTTGTATAAAACGAACGATTAAGTATAATAATACTTTTGTGAAGATAACAATGTGATTTCAGTGGCCACGCCCAGATGAGCACAAACATGATGGAACGCCCCCTTTTACCCCGAGTGCATTAAAAGCCTTGAAAAACATTTTAACATTAGACCAGCAGACGTGAAGCGTGAGCTAAACGTTGCAAATGGTTGAATTTCTACTAGACCAGGAAGCCCACGGCTTAAAATGGTTAACACTCTACAAAACCAGCAGACGTGAAGGGTGAGCTAAACATTACAAAATGGTTTAAAACTACAACTCCATTACCAAAGGAAGACCAAGCATACTACGGTATAAGCCGAATGTTGCAAATGGCTGAATTTCTACAAGACCAAGAAGCGTGAAGCTGAAACTCTACCAAGGACATTGGGATCTCTGGTGGGCAAACCAGAGTCTTACATCATCAACTCAACTATCAAGGACAGCTACACGTAAATACATGTTGCATTTCTAATCCGAATGAGCGTTATTAAGGTGCGTAAATCTTATGATTTCCATGAGCGTAGTTTCCAAAGTAACCACGGTAGTTTGAATCTCTGTCTCTCCCTTCCACTCTGACCCTCCTTCTACCCAAGCAGTCATGCTATTGTTAGTCCAGTCCACTAGGGACCTGTTTTCATTGTATTACGTTAGTAATCAATAACCTATGTGTGTGTGTGTGTGTGTTTGTATTGTGTTATTATTTAGTTAGTTAGTAAATAAATAATTAAGCCAATTTGTGTATTGCTGATTCATCAATAAGGTTAGGGTTCTTGCAGGTTCAAGGATTATGCGACGTTCAGAATGAGACTGATAAGAGGTCATTATTTAATAAGGGACTGTTATTGATATATTACATATATATATATTCTAAGAGTGTAATTCGGGAGATGGTAACTCGTTAAACAACTTCTTCCGTGTTGCCCCAAATTCCTAATTAGTTTATTGCTACATGATTAATTTAACCGAGTTACAGTGAGGGAAAAAAGTATTTGATCCCCTGCTGATTTTCTACGTTTGCCCACTGACAAAGAAATGATCAGTCTATAATTTTAATGGTAGGTTTATTTGAACAGTGAGAGACAGAATAACAACAACAAAATCCAGTTAAAAACGCATGTCAAAAATGTTATAAATTGATTTGCATTTTAATGAGGGAAATAAGTATTTGACCCCCTCTCAATCAGAAAGATTTCTGGCTCCCAGGTGTATTTTATACAGGTAACGAGCTGAGATTAGGAGCACACTCTTAAAGGGAGTGCTCCTAATCTCAGCTTGTTACCTGTATAAAATACACCTGTCCACAGAAGCAATCAATCAATCAATCAGATTCCAAACTCTCCACCATGGCCAAGACCAAAGAGCTCTCCAAGGATGTCAGGGACAAGATTGTAGACCTACACAAGGCTGGAATGGGCTACAAGACCATCGCCAAGCAGCTTGATGAGAAGGTGACAACAGTTGGTGCGATTATTCGCCAATGGAAGAAACACAAAATAACTGTCAATCTGCCTCAGCCTGAGGCTCCATGCAAGATCTCACCTCGTGGAGTTGCAATGATCATGAGAACGGTGAGGAATCAGCCCAGAACTACACAGGAGGATCTTGTCAATGATCTCAAGGCAGCTGGGACCATAGTCACCAAGAAAACAATACAGTGAATAGTAAAGGGGGAGGAGACTACAGTTCACCATCAAACCCAATTCCTGCCCACAGGTTCCATGGCAACACAGCTCATTGGCCGATGCCACTTCTGAATCCAAACAACCAAACAGCCATCAATACTGAGGGAGGTGTTGGCTTTATCTCCCCTGGTGGTAAGAATGGGGCTGGATATATAGATATTTCACTGTGACACTGACACCATGAGAGTACCATTAATCAAAGTGTAATTTATCACCTGTGAGGAGACTAGGTGTGTGGGGAGGGTAAAGCGAGAGATAGAGAGGGGAGGAAATCAATCATTTCCAGGCCCAGAGACATGTACTAGTCTGTGGCGACCTAAATGCCAGAACTGGACAAGAACCTGACACCCTCAGCACACAGGGGGACAAACACCTACCTGGAGGTGACAGCATTCCCTCCCCCATATGCCCCTCTAGGCACAACCACGACAACATAACTAACAAAAACAGGTCACAACTCCTGCAGCTCTGTCGCACGCTGGGATTGTACATAGTCAATGGTAGACTTCGAGGGGACTCCTATGGTAGGTACGCCTATACAGTGGGGGAAAAAAGTATTTAGTCAGCCACCAATTGTGCAAGTTCTCCCACTTAAAAAGATGAGAGAGGCCTGTAATTTTCATCATAGGTACACGTCAACTATGACAGACAAAATGAGGAAAAGAAATCCAGAAAATCACATTGTAGGATTTTTTATTAATTTATTTGCAAATTATGGTGGAAAATAAGTATTTGGTCAATAACAAAAGTTTCTCAATACTTTGTTATATACCCTTTGTTGGCAATGACACAGGTCAAACGTTTTCTGTAAGTCTTCACAAGGTTTTCACACACTGTTGCTGGTATTTTGGCCCATTCCTCCATGCAGATCTCCTCTAGAGCAGTGATGTTTTGGGGCTGTCGCTGGGCAACACAGACTTTCAACTCCCTCCAAAGATTTTCTATGGGGTTGAGATCTGGAGACTGGCTAGGCCACTCCAGGACCTTGAAATGCTTCTTACGAAGCCACTCCTTCGTTGCCCGGGCGGTGTGTTTGGGATCATTGTTATTCTGAAAGACCCAGCCACGTTTCATCTTCAATGCCCTTGCTGATGGAAGGAGGTTTTCACTCAAAATCTCACGATACATGGCCCCATTCATTCTTTCCTTTACACGGATCAGTCATCCTGGTCCCTTTGCAGAAAAACATCCCCAAAGCATGATGTTTCCACCCCCATGCTTCACAGTAGGTATGGTGTTCTTTGGATGCAACTCAGCATTCTTTGTCCTCCAAACACGACGAGTTGAGTTTTTATCAAAAAGTTCTATTTTGGTTTCATCTGACCATATGACATTCTCCCAATCCTCTTCTGGATCATCCAAATGCACTCTAGCAAACTTCAGACGGGCCTGGACATGTACTGGCTTAAGCAGGGGGACATGTCTGGCACTGCAGGATTTGAGTCCCTGGCGGCGTAGTGTGTTACTGATGGTAGTCTTTGTTACTTTGGTCCCAGCTCTCTGCAGGTCATTCACTAGGTCCCCCCGTGTGGTTCTGGGATTTTTGCTCACCGTTCTTGTGATCATTTTGACCCCACAGGGTGAGATCTTGCGTGGAGCACCAGATCGAGGGAGATTATCAGTGGTCTTGTATGTCTTCCATTTCCTAATAATTGCTCCCACAGTTGATTTCTTCAAACCAAGCTGCTTACCTATTGCAGATTCAGTCTTCCCAGCCTAGTGCAGGTCTACAATTTTGTTTCTGGTGTCCTTTGACAGCTCTTTGGTCTTGGCCATAGTGGAGTTTGGAGTGTGACTGTTTGAGGTTGTGGACAGGTGTCTTTTATACTGATAACAAGTTCAAACAGGTGCCATTAATACAGGTAACGAGTGGAGGACAGAGGAGCCTCTTAAAGAAGAAGTTACAGGTCTGTGAGAGCCAGAAATCTTGCGTGTTTGTAGGTGACCAAATACTTATTGTCCACCATAATTTGCAAATAAATTCATAAAAAATCCTACAATGTGATTTTCTGGAAAATCGGGCAACGAAGGAGTGGCTTCGTAAGCATTTCAAGGTCCTGGAGTGGCCTAGCCAGTCTCCAGATCTCAACCCCATAGAAAATCTTTGGAGGGAGTTGAAAGTCTGTGTTGCCCAGCGACAGCCCCAAAACATCACTGCTCTAGAGGAGATCTGCATGGAGAAATGGGCCAAAATACCAGCAACAGTGTGTGAAAACCTTGTGAAGACTTACAGAAAACGTTTGACCTGTGTCATTGCCAACAAAGGGTATACAACAAAGTATTGAGAAACTTTTGTTATTGACCAAATACTTATTTTCCACCATAATTTGCAAATAAATTCATAAAAAATCCTACAATGTGATTTTCTGGATCTCTTTTCCTCATTTTGTCTGTCATAGTTGACGTGTACCTATGATGAAAATTACAGGCCTCTCTCCTCTTTTTAAGTGGGAGAACTTGCACAATTGGTGGCTGACTAAATACTTTTTTTCCCCACTGTATATACATAATATGACATTTGAAATGTCTTTATTCTTTTGAAACTTCTGAGTGTAATAATTACTGTTAATATTTATTGTTTATTTCACTTTTGTTTACTATCTACTTCACTTGCTTTGGCAATGTTAACACACGTTTCCCATGCCAATAAAGCCCTTAAATTGAATTGAATTGAATTGAATTGAAAGAGAGAGAGAGAGAGAGAGAGAGAGAGAGAGAGAGAGAGAGAGAGAGAGAGAGAGAGAGAGAGAGAGAGAGAGACAGAGAGAGAGAGAGAGAGAGAGAGAGAGACAGAGACAGAGAGAGAGAGAGAGAGAGAGAGAGAGAGAGAGAGAGAGACAGAGACAGAGAGAGAGAGAGAGAGAGAGAGAGAGAGAGACAGAGAGAGACAGAGAGAGAGAGAGACAGAGAGAGAGAGCTAGATAGTATTTCAGTGTCCTGAATTCCTGGTGTAACCTGCAGACCCCTCACACACTGAGCTTCCATTATTCCACCTGAATGCCCTCTGTCTGCACTAGGTCCACACACACACACACACACACACACACACACACACACACACACACACACACACACACACACACACACACACACACACACACACACACACACACACACACACACACACACACACACACACAATGTGAGCAGTGTGACTGAAATAGTTCTGACAGTTCTGACAGCAACTTCTGCCTCTGATCTCCTAACTCTGCTTTAGTTTGGGACGTAAATCCCAGAATAACACACAGCCCCAGACTATACCACACAGCCCCAGACTATAACACACAGCCCCAGACTATAACACAGCCCCAGACTATACCACACAGCCCCAGACTATACCACACAGCCCCAGACTATAACACAGCCCCAGACTATACCACAGCCCCAGACTATACCACACAGCCCCAGACTATAACACACAGCCCCAGACTATACCACAGCCCCAGACTATAACACAGCCCCAGACTATACCACACAGCCCCAGACTATACCACAGCCCCAGACTATAACACACAGCCCCAGACTATAACACAGCCCCAGACTATAACACAGCCCCAGACTATAACACACAGCCCCAGACTATACCACACAGCCCCAGACTATACCACACAGCCCCAAACTATAACACACAGCCCCAGACTATACCACACAGCCCCAGACTATAACACAGCCCCAGACTATAACACACAGCCCCAGACTATACCACACAGCCCCAGACTATAACACAGCCCCAGGCTATAACACACAGCCCCACACTATAACACACAGCCCCAGACTATACCACACAGCCCCAGACTATAACACACAGCCCCAGACTATACCACACAGCCCCAGACTATACCACACAGCCCCAGACTATACCACACAGCCCCAGACTATAACACACAGCCCCAGACTATAACACACAGCCCCAGACTATACCACACAGCCCCAGACTATACCACACAGCCCCAGACTATACCACACAGCCCCAGACCATAACACACAGCCCCAGACAGTAACACACAGCCCCAGACTATACCACACAGCCCCAGACAGTAACACACAGCCCCAGACTATAACACAGCCCCAGACTATACCACACAGCCCCAGACTATACCACACAGCCCCAGACTATACCACAGCCCCAGACTATAACACAGCCCCAGACTATAACACACAGCCCCAGACTATACCACACAGCCCCAGACTATACCACACAGCCCCAGACTATACCACACAGCCCCAGACTATACCACACAGCCCCAGACTATAACACACAGCCCCAGACTATACCACAGCCCCAGACTATAACACACAGCCCCAGACTATACCACAGCCCCAGACTATAACACACAGCCCCAGACTATAACACACAGCCCCAGACTATAACACAGCCCCAGACTATACCACACAGCCCCAGACTATAACACAGCCCCAGACTATACCACACAGCCCCAGACAGTAACACACAGCCCCAGACTATAACACAGCCCCAGACTATAACACACAGCCCCAGACTATAACACACAGCCCCAGACTATACCACACAGCCCCAGACTATAACACAGCCCCAGACTATAACACACAGCCCCAGACTATACCACACAGCCCCAGACTATACCACAGCCCCAGACTATAACACAGCCCCAGACTATAACACACAGCCCCAGACAGTAACACACAGCCCCAGACTATACCACACAGCCCCAGACTATAACACACAGCCCCAGACAGTAACACACAGCCCCAGACTATAACACAGCCCCAGACTATACCACACAGCCCCAGACTATACCACACAGCCCCAGACTATAACACACAGCCCCAGACTATACCACACAGCCCCAGACTATAACACACAGCCCCAGACTATACCACAGCCCCAGACTATAACACACAGCCCCAGACTATACCACACAGCCCCAGACTATACCACACAGCCCCAGACTATAACACAGCCCCAGACTATACCACACAGCCCCAGACTATAACACAGCCCCAGACTATACCACACAGCCCCAGACTATACCACACAGGCCCAGACTATACCACACATTCCCAGACTATAACACAGCCCCAGACTATACCACACAGCCCCAGACTATAACACAGCCCCAGACTATACCACACAGCCCCAGACAGTAACACACAGCCCCAGACTATAACACACAGCCCCAGACTATACCACACAGCCCCAGACTATACCACACAGCCCCAGACTATACCACAGCCCCAGACTATAACACAGCCCCAGACTATAACACACAGCCCCAGACTATACCACACAGCCCCAGACTATACCACACAGCCCCAGACTATACCACACAGCCCCAGACTATACCACACAGCCCCAGACTATAACACACAGCCCCAGACTATACCACAGCCCCAGACTATAACACACAGCCCCAGACTATACCACAGCCCCAGACTATAACACACAGCCCCAGACTATAACACACAGCCCCAGACTATAACACAGCCCCAGACTATACCACACAGCCCCAGACTATAACACAGCCCCAGACTATACCACACAGCCCCAGACAGTAACACACAGCCCCAGACTATAACACAGCCCCAGACTATAACACACAGCCCCAGACTATAACACACAGCCCCAGACTATACCACACAGCCCCAGACTATAACACAGCCCCAGACTATAACACACAGCCCCAGACTATACCACACAGCCCCAGACTATACCACAGCCCCAGACTATAACACAGCCCCAGACTATAACACACAGCCCCAGACAGTAACACACAGCCCCAGACTATACCACACAGCCCCAGACTATAACACACAGCCCCAGACAGTAACACACAGCCCCAGACTATAACACAGCCCCAGACTATACCACACAGCCCCAGACTATACCACACAGCCCCAGACTATAACACACAGCCCCAGACTATACCACACAGCCCCAGACTATAACACACAGCCCCAGACTATACCACAGCCCCAGACTATAACACACAGCCCCAGACTATACCACACAGCCCCAGACTATACCACACAGCCCCAGACTATAACACAGCCCCAGACTATACCACACAGCCCCAGACTATAACACAGCCCCAGACTATACCACACAGCCCCAGACTATACCACACAGGCCCAGACTATACCACACATTCCCAGACTATAACACAGCCCCAGACTATACCACACAGCCCCAGACTATAACACAGCCCCAGACCATAACACACAGCCCCAGACTATAACACACAGCCCCAGACTATAACACACAGCCCCAGACTATACCACACAGCCCCAGACTATACCACACAGCCCCAGACTATACCACACAGCCCCAGACTATAACACACAGCCCCAGACTATACCACACAGCCCCAGACTATACCACAGCCCCAGACTATAACACACAGCCCCAGACTATAACACAGCCCCAGACTATAACACAGCCCCAGACTATAACACAGCCCCAGACTATACCACACAGCCCCAGACTATAACACAGCCCCAGACTATACCACACAGCCCCAGACTATAACACACAGCCCCAGACTATAACACACAGCCCCAGACTATAACACTGCCCCAGACTATAACACACAGCCCCAGACTATAACACAGCCCCAGACCATAACACACAGCCCCAGACTATACCACACAGCCCCAGACTATAACACAGCCCCAGACTATAACACAGCCCCAGACTATAACACACAGCACCAGACTATAGCACAGCCCCAGACTATACCACACAGCCCCAGACTATACCACACAGCCCCAGACTATAACACAGCCCCAGACTATACCACACAGCCCCAGACTATACCACACAGCCCCAGACTATAACACACAGCCCCAGACTATACCACACAGCCCCAGACTATACCACACAGCCCCAGACTATAACATACAGCCCCAGACTATAACACAGCCCCAGACTATAACACAGCCCCAGACTATAACACAGCCCCAGACTATACCACACAGCCCCAGACTATAACACAGCCCCAGACTATACCACACAGCCCCAGACTATAACACACAGCCCCAGACTATAACACAGCCCCAGACTATAACACACAGCCCCAGACTATAACACAGCCCCAGACCATAACACACAGCCCCAGACTATACCACACAGCCCCAGACTATAACACAGCCCCAGACTATAACACAGCCCCAGACTATAACACACAGCCCCAGACTATAACACAGCCCCAGACTATAACACAGCCCCAGACTATAACACACAGCCCCAGACTATAGCACAGCCCCAGAATATACCACACAGCCCCAGACTATACCACACAGCCCCAGACTATAACACAGCCCCAGACTATACCACACAGCCCCAGACTATACCACACAGCCCCAGACTATAACACACATCCCCAGACTATACCACACAGCCCCAGACTATACCACACAGCCCCAGACTATAACACACAGCCCCAGACTATAACACAGCCCCAGACTATAACACAGCCCCAGACTATAACACAGCCCCAGACTATACCACACAGCCCCAGACTATAACACAGCCCCAGACTATAACACAGCCCCAGACTATACCACACAGCCCCAGACTATAACACACAGCCCCAGACTATAACACACAGCCCCAGACTATAACACAGCCCCAGACTATAACACATAGCCCCAGACTATAACACAGCCCCAGACCATAACACACAGCCCCAGACTATACCACACAGCCCCAGACTATACCACACAGCCCCAGACTATAACACAGCCCCAGACTATAACACAGACCCAGACTATAACACACAGCCCCAGACTATAGCACAGCCCCAGACCATAACACACAGCCCCAGACTATACCACACAGCCCCAGACTATACCACACAGCCCCAGACTATAACACACAGCCCCAGACTATAACACACAGCCCCAGACTATACCACAGCCCCAGACTATAACACACAGCCCCAGACTATAAAACACAGCCCCAGACTATACCACACAGCCCCAGACTATAACACACAGCCCCAGACTATACCACACAGCCCCAGACTATACCACACAGCCCCAGACTATACCACAGCCCCAGACTATAACACAGCCCCAGACTATAACACACAGCCCCAGACTATAACACACAGCCCCAGACTATAACACACAGCCCCAGACTATACCACACAGCCCCAGACTATAACACAGCCCCAGACTATACCACACAGCCCCAGACTATACCACACAGCCCCAGACTATAACACAGCCCCAGACTATAACACAGCCCCAGACTATACCACAGCCCCAGACTATAACACACAGCCCCAGACTATACCACAGCCCCAGACTATACCACACAGCCCCAGACTATACCACACAGCCCCAGACTATAACACAGCCCCAGACTATACCACACAGCCCCAGACTATAACACAGCCCCAGACTATAACACACAGCCCCAGACTATAACACACAGCCCCAGACTATAACACACAGCCCCAGACTATAACACACAGCCCCAGACTATACCACACAGCCCCAGACTATAACACAGCCCCAGACTATACCACACAGCCCCAGATTATACCACACAGCCCAAGACCATAACACACAGCCCCAGACTATACCACACAGCCCCAGACTATACCACACAGCCCCAGACTATAACACACAGCCCCAGACTATAACACACAGCCCCAGACTATAACACAGCCCCAGACTATACCACACAGCCCCAGACTATACCACACAGCCCCAGACTATACCACACAGCCCCAGACTATAACACAGCCCCAGACTATACCACACAGCCCCAGACTATACCACACAGCCCCAGACTATACCACACAGCCCCAGACTATACCACACAGCCCCAGACTATACCACACAGCCCCAGACTATACCACACAGCCCCAGACTATACCACACAGCCCCAGACTATAACACAGCCCCAGACTATAACACACAGCCCCAGACTATAACACACAGCCCCAGACTATACCACACAGCCCCAGACTATAACACACAGCCCCAGACTATAACACAGCCCCAGACTATAACACAGCCCCAGACTATAACACAGCCCCAGACTATAACACACAGCCCCAGACTATAACACAGCCCCAGACTATAACACAGCCCCAGACTATAATACAGCCCCAGACTATAACACACAGCCCCAGACTATACCACACAGCCCCAGACTATACCACACAGCCCCAGACTATAACACAGCCCCAGACTATAACACACAGCCCCAGACTATAACACAGCCCCAGACTATACCACACAGCCCCAGACTATACCACACAGCCCCAGACTATACCACACAGCCCCAGTCTATACCAGAGCCCCAGACTATACCACACAGCCCCAGACTATAACACAGCCCCAGACTATAACACACAGCCCCAGACTATAACACACAGCCCCAGACTATAACACACAGCCCCAGACTATACCACACAGCCCCAGACTATACCACACAGCCCCAGACTATACCACACAGCCCCAGACTATACCACAGCCCCAGACTATACCACACAGCCCCAGACTATAACACACAGCCCCAGACTATACCACACAGCCCCAGACTATACCACACAGCCCCAGACTATACCACACAGCCCCAGACTATACCACAGCCCCAGACTATACCACACAGCCCCAGACTATAACACACAGCCCCAGACTATACCACACAGCCCCAGACTATACCACACAGCCCCAGACTATAACACAGCCCCAGACTATAACACACAGCCCCAGACTATAACACACAGCCCCAGACTATACCACACAGCCCCAGACTATACCACACAGCCCCAGACTATACCACAGCCCCAGACTTTACCAAACAGCCCCAGACTATACCACACAGCACCAGACTATACCACACAGCCCCAGACTATACCACACAGCCCCAGACTATAACACAGCCCCAGACTATAACACAGCCCCAGACTATACCACACAGCCCCAGACTATACCACACAGCCCCAGACTATACCACACAGCCCCAGACTATACCACACAGCCCCAGACTATAACACAGCCCCAGACTATAACACACAGCCCCAGACTATAACACACAGCCCCAGACTATACCACACAGCCCCAGACTATAACACACAGCCCCAGACTATAACACAGCCCCAGACTATAACACAGCCCCAGACTATAACACAGCCCCAGACTATAACACACAGCCCCAGACTATAACACACAGCCCCAGACTATAACACACAGCCCCAGACTATAACACAGCCCCAGACTATAACACAGCCCCAGACTATAATACAGCCCCAGACTATAACACACAGCCCCAGACTATAACACAGCCCCAGACTATAACACAGCCCCAGACTATACCACACAGCCCCAGACTATACCACACAGCCCCAGACTATAACACAGCCCCAGACTATAACACAGCCCCAGACTATAACACACAGCCCCAGACTATAACACACAGCCCCAGACTATAACACACAGCCCCAGACTATAACACAGCCCCAGACTATACCACACAGCCCCAGACTATACCACACAGCCCCAGACTATACCACAGCCCCAGACTATACCACACAGCCCCAGACTATAACAAACAGCCCCAGACTATACCACACAGCCCCAGACTATACCACACAGCCCCAGACTATACCACAGCCCCAGACTATACCAAACAGCCCCAGACTATACCACACAGCACCAGACTATACCACACAGCCCCAGACTATACCACACAGCCCCAGACTATAACACACAGCCCCAGACTATACCACAGCCCCAGACTATACCACACAGCCCCAGACTATAACACACAGCCCCAGACTATAACACACAGCCCCAGACTATAACACACAGCCCCAGACTATACCACACAGCCCCAGACTATAACACACAGCC
Source organism: Coregonus lavaretus (assembly GCF_964263955.1). Lineage (NCBI taxonomy): Eukaryota > Metazoa > Chordata > Actinopteri > Salmoniformes > Salmonidae > Coregonus > Coregonus lavaretus. The sequence goes on along the minus strand of NC_140017.1, from coordinate 40,213,653 downwards.
CCAGACAATAAAACACAGCCCCAGACTATAACACACAGCCCCAGACTATAACACAGCCCCAGACTATACCACACAGCCCCAGACTATACCACAGCCCCAGACTATAACACACAGCCCCAGACTATACCACACAGCCCCAGACTATAACACACAGCCCCAGACTATAACACAGCCCCAGACTATAACACAGCCCCAGACTATAACACAGCCCCAGACTATAACACAGCCCCAGACTATAACACAGCCCCAGACAGTAACACACAGCCCCAGACTATAACACAGCCCCAGACTATAACACACAGCCCCAGACTATACCACACAGCCCCAGACTATACCACAGCCAAAGACTATAACACAGCCCCAGACTATAACACACAGCCCCAGACTATACCACAGCCCCAGACTATACCACACAGCCCCAGACTATACCACACAGCCCCAGACTATACCACACAGCCCCAGACTATAACACAGCCCCAGACTATACCACACAGCCCCAGACTATAACACAGCCCCAGACCATAACACACAGCCCCAGACTATAACACACAGCCCCAGACTATAACACACAGCCCCAGACTATACCACACAGCCCCAGACTATACCACACAGCCCCAGACTATACCACACAGCCCCAGACTATACCACACAGCCCCAGACTATAACACAGCCCCAGACTATACCACACAGCCCCAGACTATACCACACAGCCCCAGACTATAACACACAGCCCCAGACTATACCACACAGCCCCAGACTATAACACACAGCCCCAGACTATAACACACAGCCCCAGACTATACCACAGCCCCAGACTATACCACAGCCCCAGACTATAACACAGCCCCAGACTATAACACAGCCCCAGACTATACCACACAGCCCCAGACTATGACACACAGCCCCAGACTATAGCACACAGCCCCAGACTATAACACAGCCCCAGACTATAACACACAGCCCCAGACTATAACACACAGCCCCAGACTATAACACACAGCCCCAGACTATACCACAGCCCCAGACTATAACACACAGCCCCAGACTATAACACAGCCCCAGACTATAACACAGCCCCAGACCATAACACACAGCCCCAGACTATACCACACAGCCCCAGACTATAACACAGCCCCAGACTATAACACACAGCCCCAGACTATAGCACAGCCCCAGACCATAACACACAGCCCCAGACTATACCACACAGCCCCAGACTATAACACACAGCCCCAGACTATACCACACAGCCCCAGACTATAACACAGCCCCAGACCATAACACAGCCCCAGACTATAACACAGCCCCAGACTATAACACACAGCCCCAGACTATAGCACACAGCCCCAGACTATAACACAGCCCCAGACTATAACACACAGCCCCAGACTATACAACACAGCCCCAGACTATAACACACAGCCCCAGACTATAACACACAGCCCCAGACTATACCACAGCCCCAGACTATAACACACAGCCCCAGACTATAACACACAGCCCCAGACTATAACACACAGCCCCAGACTATACCACACAGCCCCAGACTATACCACACAGCCCCAGACTATACCACACAGCCCCAGACTATACCACACAGCCCCAGACTATACCACAGCCCCAGACTATAACACACAGCCCCAGACTATAACACACAGCCCCAGACTATACCACACAGCCCCAGACTATACCACACAGCCCCAGACTATACCACACAGCCCCAGACTATAACACAGCCCCAGACTATACCACACAGCCCCAGACTATACCACACAGCCCCAGACTATACCACACAGCCCCAGACTATAACACACAGCCCCAGACTATACCACACAGCCCCAGACTATAACACACAGCCCCAGACTATAACACAGCCCCAGACTATAACACAGCCCCAGACTATACCACACAGCCCCAGACTATACCACAGCCCCAGACTATACCACACAGCCCCAGACTATACCACACAGCCCCAGACTATACCACAGCCCCAGACTATACCACAGCCCCAGACTATACCACACAGCCCCAGACTATACCACACAGCCCCAGACTATAACACAGCCCCAGACTATACCACAGCCCCAGACTATAACACACAGCCCCAGACTATAACACAGCCCCAGACTATACCACAGCCCCAGACTATACCACAGCCCCAGACTATACCACAGCCCCAGACTATACCACAGCCCCAGACTATAACACAGCCCCAGACTATAACACAGCCCCAGACTATACCACACAGCCCCAGACTATAACACACAGCCCCAGACTATACCACAGCCCCAGACTATACCACACAGCCCCAGACTATACCACACAGCCCCAGACTATAACACAGCCCCAGACTATATCACAGCCCCAGACTATACCACACAGCCCCAGACTATACCACACAGCCCCAGACTATACCACACAGCCCCAGACTATACCACACAGCCCCAGACTATAACACAGCCCCAGACTATAACACAGCCCCAGACTATAACACACAGCCCCAGACTATAACACACAGCCCCAGACTATAACACACAGCCCCAGACTATAACACAGCCCCAGACTATACCACACAGTCTGGGGCTGTGTTATAGTCTGGGGCTGTGGTATAGTCTGGGGCTGTGTTATAGTCTGGGGCTGTGTGGTATAGTCTGGGGCTGTGTGGTATAGTCTGGGGCTGTGGTATAGTCTGGGGCTGTGGTATAGTCTGGGGCTGTGGTATAGTCTGGGGCTGTGTTATAGTCTGGGGCTGTGGTATAGTCTGGGGCTGTGTGGTATAGTCTGGGGCTGTGTTATAGTCTGGGGCTGTGTTATAGTCTGGGGCTGTGTGTTATAGTCTGGGGCTGTGTGGTATAGTCTGGGGCTGTGTGTTATAGTCTGGGGCTGTGTGGTATAGTCTGGGGCTGTGTGGTATAGTCTGGGGCTGTGTGGTACAGACTATATCACAGCCCCAGACTATACCACACAGCCCCAGACTATACCACACAGCCCCAGACTATACCACACAGCCCCAGACTATACCACACAGCCCCAGACTATAACACAGCCCCAGACTATAACACACAGCCCCAGACTATAACACACAGCCCCAGACTATACCACACAGCCCCAGACTATAACACACAGCCCCAGACTATAACACAGCCCCAGACTATAACACACAGCCCCAGACTATAACACAGCCCCAGACTATAACACACAGCCCCAGACTATAACACAGCCCCAGACTATAACACAGCCCCAGACTATAACACACAGCCCCAGACTATAACACACAGCCCCAGACTATAACACACAGCCCCAGACTATAACACAGCCCCAGACTATACCACACAGCCCCAGACTATAACACAGCCCCAGACTATAACACAGCCCCAGACTATAACACACAGCCCCAGACTATAACACACAGCCCCAGACTATAACACACAGCCCCAGACTATAACACAGCCCCAGACTATACCACACAGCCCCAGACTATACCACACAGCCCCAGACTATAACACAGCCCCAGACTATAACACAGCCCCAGACTATAACACACAGCCCCAGACTATAACACAGCCCCAGACTATACCACACAGCCCCAGACTATACCACACAGCCCCAGACTATACCACACAGCCCCAGACTATACCACAGCCCCAGACTATAACACACAGCCCCAGACTATAACACAGCCCCAGACTATAACACACAGCCCCAGACTATAACACACAGCCCCAGACTATAACACACAGCCCCAGACTATACCACACAGCCCCAGACTATACCACACAGCCCCAGACTATACCACACAGCCCCAGACTATACCACAGCCCCAGACTATACCACACAGCCCCAGACTATAACACACAGCCCCAGACTATACCACACAGCCCCAGACTATACCACACAGCCCCAGACTATACCACAGCCCCAGACTATACCACACAGCCCCAGACTATACCACACAGCCCCAGACTATACCACACAGCCCCAGACTATACCACACAGCCCCAGACTATACCACACAGCCCCAGACTATACCACAGCCCCAGACTATACCACACAGCCCCAGACTATAACACACAGCCCCAGACTATACCACACAGCCCCAGACTATACCACACAGCCCCAGACTATAACACACAGCCCCAGACTATACCACACAGCCCCAGACTATACCACACAGCCCCAGACTATACCACACAGCCCCAGACTATAACACAGCCCCAGACTATAACACACAGCCCCAAACTATAACACAGCCCCAGACTATAACACACAGCCCCAGAACTCATCACACACTTGTATATTTGGTACAGTATAATTGAAATATCCCACATAAGATGGTTGTCTGGTATTTGTGAATTGTGGTTGACCAGTCAGTCCTTTGTGTGTAAGAGCAGAGAAAAGCAGGCCTGAGGAATTCAGCTCTTAAACAATCAGCTAGTTACTGCTAATCACCCGGCTACGGTTCGGCAAGCTCAGGAATGCAGGCTTTAAACATACACACACTCACACACACTGAGACACGTGTGAAAGAGAGGCTGGACACAGCCCCCCCCCCCCCCCCCCCCCCCCCCCAGGGCTCACTCAGCCCTGTCTCTCTGTGATATGCACCTGCTGAATCACTCAGCCCTGTCTCTCTGTGATATGCACCTGCTGAATCATTCAGCCCTGTCTCTCTGTGATATGCACCTGCTGAATCATTCAGCCCTGTCTCTCTGTGATATGCACCTGCTGAATCACTCAGCCCTGTCTCTCTGTGATATGCACCTGCTGAATCACTCAGCCCTGTCTCTCTGTGATATGCACCTGCTGAATCACTCAGCCCTGTCTCTCTGTGATATGCACCTGCTGAATCACTCAGCCCTGTCTCTCCGTGATATGCACCTGCTGAATCACAGAGCCTTGTCTCTCTGTGATATGCACCTGCTGAATCACTCAACCCTGTATCACTGTGATATGTACCTGTTGAATTACCCTCCTTTTCCTTCTCTACCATCCATAGAAACGCTCCCTGGTCGAACCCCTGTTTTTCTCCAATCTTTATTCCCTCCTGAAACTCACTTCTTGAAGTCACAGAAGTGTGAAATCTGAGTGAGAATGCCCCAAACAGTAAATGAATGCCCCTTACCCAGCCCCAAACAGTAAATGAATGCCCATTGCCCAGCTCCAAACAGTAAATGAATGCCCCTTACCCAGCCCCAAACAGTAAATGAATGCCCCTTACCCAGCTTCAAACAGTAAATTAATGCCCCTTGCCCAGCTCCAAACAGTAAATGAATGCCCATTACCAGCTTCAAACAGTAAATTATTGCCCCTTACCCAGCCCCAAACAGTAAATGAATGCCCCTTACCAGCTTCAAACAGTAAATGAATGCCCCTTACCCAGCCCCAAACAGTAAATGAATGCCCCTTACCCAGCCCCAAACAGTTAATGAATGCCCCTTACCCAGCTTTAAACAGTAAATGAATGTCCCTTACCCAGCTTCAAACAGTAAATGAATGCCCCTTACCCAGCTCCAAACAGTAAATGAATGCCTCTTACCCAGCTTCAAACAGTAAATTAATGCCCCTTACCCAGCCCCAAACAGTAAATGAATGCCCCTTACCCAGCCCCAAACAGTAAATGAATGCCCCTTACCCAGCTTCAAACAGTGAATGAATGCCCCTAACCCAGCTTCAAACAGTAAATGAATGCCCATTGCCCAGCTTCAAACAGTAAATGAATGCCCCTAACCCAGCCCCAAACAGTAAATGAATGCCCCTTACCCAGCTTCAAACAGTAAATGAATGTCCCTTACCGAGCTTCAAACAGTAAATGAATGCCCCTTACCCAGCTCCAAACAGTAAATGAATACCCATTGCCCAGCTTCAAACAGTAAATGAATGCCCCTTACCAGCTTCAAACAGTTAATGAATGCCCCTTACCCAGCTTCAAACAGTAAATGAATGCCCCTTACCCAGCTTAAAATAGTAAATGAATGCCCCTTACCCAGATTCAAACAGTAAATTAATGCCCCTTACCCAGCTTAAAACAGTAAATGAATGCCCATTGCCCAGCTTCAAACAGTAAATGAATGCCCCTTACCCAGCCCCAAACAGTAAATGAATGCCCCTTACCCAGCCTCAAAGAGTAAATGAATGCCCCTTACCCAGCTTCAAACAGTAAATTAATGTCCCTTACCCCACTTCAAACAGTAAATTAATGCCCCTTACCCAGCTCCAAACAGTAAATGAATGCCTCTTACCCAGCCCCAAACACTAAATTAATGCCCCTTACCCAGTCCCAAACAGTAAATGAATGCCCCTTACCCAGCTTCAAACAGTAAATGAATGCCCCTTACCCAGCTTCAAACAGTAAATGAATGCCCATTGCCCAGATTCAAACAGTAAATGAATGCCCCTTACCCAGCTTCAAACAGTAAATGAATGTCCCTTACCCAGCTTCAAACAGTAAATGAATGCCCCTTACCCAGCTTCAAACAGTAAATGAATGCCCCTTACCAGCTTCAAACAGTAAATGAATGCCCCTTACCCAGCTTCAAACAGTAAATGAATGCCCCTTACCCAGCTTCAAACAGTAAATTAATGCCCCTTACCCAGCTTCAAACAGTAAATGAATGCCCATTGCCCAGCTTCAAACAGTAAATGAATGCCCATTGCCAGCTTCAAACAGTAAATGAATGCCCCTTACCCAGCCTCAAAGAGTAAATGTATGCCCCTTACCCAGCTTCAAACATTAGATGATTGCCCCTTAACCAGCTTCAAACAGTAAATGAATGCCCCTTACCCAGCCCCAAACAGTAAATGAATGCCCCTTACCCAGCTTCAAACAGTAAATGAATGCCCCTTACCCAGCTTCAAACAGTAAATGAATGTCCCTTACCAGCTTCAAACAGTAAATGAATGCCCCTTACCCAGCTTCAAACATTAGATGATTGCCCCTTAACCAGCTTCAAACAGTAAATGAATGCCCCTTACCCAGCCCCAAACAGTAAATGAATGCCCCTTACCCAGCTTCAAACAGTAAATGAATGCCCCTTACCCAGCTTCAAACAGTAAATGAATGCCCCTTACCAGCTTCAAACAGTAAATGAATGCCCCTTACCCAGCTTCAAACAGTAAATGAATGCCCCTTACCCAGCTTCAAACAGTAAATTAATGCCCCTTACCCAGCTTCAAACAGTAAATGAATGCCCATTGCCCAGCTTCAAACAGTAAATGAATGCCCATTGCCAGCTTCAAACAGTAAATGAATGCCCCTTACCCAGCCTCAAAGAGTAAATGTATGCCCCTTACCCAGCTTCAAACATTAGATGATTGCCCCTTAACCAGCTTCAAACAGTAAATGAATGCCCCTTACCCAGCTTCAAACAGTAAATGAATGCCCCTTACCCACCTTCAAACAGTAAATGAATGCCCCTTACCCAGCTTCAAACAGTAAATGAATGCCCCTTACCCAGCTTCAAACAGTAAATGAATGCCCCTTACCCAGCTTCAAACAGTAAATGAATGCCCCTTACCCAGCTTCAAACAGTAAATGAATGCCCCTTACCCAGCTTCAAACAGTAAATGAATGCCCCTTACCCAGCTTCAAACAGTAAATGAATGCCCCTTACCCAGCTTCAAACAGTAAATGAATGCCCCTTACCCAGCTTCAAACAGTAAATGAATGCCCCTTACCCAGCTTCAAACAGTAAATGAATGCCCATTGCCCAGCTTCAAACAATAAATGAATGTCCCTTACCCAGCTTCAAACAGTAAATGAATGCCACTTACCCAGCTTCAAACAGTAAATGAATGCCCCTTACCCAGCTTCAAACAGTAGATGATTGCCCATTGCCCAGCTTCAAACAGTAAATGAATGCCCCTTACCAGCTTCAAACAGTTAATGAATGCCCCTTACCCAGCTTCAAACAGTAAATGAATGCCCCTTACCCAGCTTAAAATAGTAAATGAATGCCCCTTACCCAGATTCAAACAGTAAATTAATGCCCCTTACCCAGCTTAAAACAGTAAATGAATGCCCATTGCCCAGCTTCAAACAGTAAATGAATGCCCCTTACCCAGCCCCAAACAGTAAATGAATGCCCCTTACCCAGCCTCAAAGAGTAAATGAATGCCCCTTACCCAGCTTCAAACAGTAAATTAATGTCCCTTACCCCACTTCAAACAGTAAATTAATGCCCCTTACCCAGCTCCAAACAGTAAATGAATGCCTCTTACCCAGCCCCAAACAGTAAATTAATGCCCCTTACCCAGTCCCAAACAGTAAATGAATGCCCCTTACCCAGCTTCAAACAGTAAATGAATGCCCCTTACCCAGCTTCAAACAGTAAATGAATGCCCATTGCCCAGATTCAAACAGTAAATGAATGCCCCTTACCCAGCTTCAAACAGTAAATGAATGTCCCTTACCCAGCTTCAAACAGTAAATGAATGCCCCTTACCCAGCTTCAAACAGTAAATGAATGCCCCTTACCAGCTTCAAACAGTAAATGAATGCCCCTTACCCAGCTTCAAACAGTAAATGAATGTCCCTTACCCAGCTTCAAACAGTAAATGAATGCCCCTTACCCAGCTTCAAACAGTAAATGAATGCCCCTTACCAGCTTCAAACAGTAAATGAATGCCCCTTACCCAGCTTCAAACAGTAAATTAATGCCCCTTACCCAGCTTCAAACAGTAAATTAATGCCCCTTACCCAGCTTCAAACAGTAAATGAATGCCCATTGCCCAGCTTCAAACAGTAAATGAATGCCCATTGCCAGCTTCAAACAGTAAATGAATGCCCCTTACCCAGCCTCAAAGAGTAAATGTATGCCCCTTACCCAGCTTCAAACATTAGATGATTGCCCCTTAACCAGCTTCAAACAGTAAATGAATGCCCCTTACCCAGCCCCAAACAGTAAATGAATGCCCCTTACCCAGCCCCAAACAGTTAATGAATGCCCCTTACCCAGCTTCAAACAGTAAATGAATATCCCTTACACCACTTCAAACAGTAAATTAATGCCCCTTATCCAGCCCCAAACAGTAATTAATGCCCCTTACCCAGCCCCAAACAGTAAATGAATGCCCCTTACCCAGCTTCAAACAGTAAATGAATGCCCCTTACCCACCTTCAAACAGTAAATGAATGCCCCTTACCCAGCTTCAAACAGTAAATGAATGCCCCTTACCCAGCTTCAAACAGTAAATGAATGCCCCTTACCCAGCTTCAAACAGTAAATGAATGCCCCTTACCCAGCTTCAAACAGTAAATGAATGCCCCTTACCCAGCTTCAAACAGTAAATGAATGCCCATTGCCCAGCTTCAAACAATAAATGAATGTCCCTTACCCAGCTTCAAACAGTAAATGAATGCCACTTACCCAGCTTCAAACAGTAAATGAATGCCCCTTACCCAGCTTCAAACAGTAGATGATTGCCCCTTACCTAGCTTCAAACAGTAAATGAATGCCCCTTTTCCAGCCCCAAACAGTAAATGAATGCCCCTTACCAGCTTCAAACAGTAAATTAATGCCTCTTACCCAGCTTCCAACAGTAAATGAATGCCCCTTACCCAGCCCCAAACAGTAAATGAATGCCCCTTACCAGCTTCAAACAGTAAATGAATGCCCCTTACCCAGCTTCAAACAGTAAATGAATAACCCTTACCCAGCTTCAAACAGTAAATGAATGCCCCTTACCCAGCTTCAAACAGTAAATGAATGCCCCTTACCCAGCTTCAAACAGTAGATAATTGCCCCTTACCTAGCTTCAAACAGTAAATGAATGCCCCTTTCCCAGCCCCAAACAGTAAAAGAATGCCCCTTACCAGCTTCAAACAGTAAATTAATGCCCCTTACCAGCTTCAAACAGTAAATTAATGCCTCTTACCCAGCTTCCAACAGTAAATGAATGCCCCTTACCCAGCCCCAAACAGTAAATGAATGCCCCTTACCAGCTTCAAACAGTAAATCAATGCCCCTTACCCAGCTTCAAACAGTAAATGAATGCCCTTACCCAGCTTCAAACAGTAAATTAATGCCCCTTACCCAGCTTCAAACAGTAAATGAATGCCCATTGCCCAGCTTCAAACAGTAAATTAATGCCCCTTACCCAGCTTCAAACAGTAAATTAATGCCCCTTACCCAGCCCCAAACAGTAAATGAATGCCCCTTACCCAGCTTCAAACAGTAAATGAATGCCCCTTACCCAGCTTCAAACAGTAAATGAATGCCCCTTACCCAGCTTCGAACAGTAAATTAATGCCCCTAACCCAAATTCAAACAATAAATGAATGCCCCTTACCCAGCTTCAAACAGTAAATGAATGCCCCTTACCCAGCTTCAAACAGTAAATGAATGCCCCTTACCCAGCCCCAAACAGTAAATGAATGCCCCTTACCCAGCTTCAAACAGTAAATGAATGCCCCTTACCCAGCTTCAAACAGTAAATGAATGCCCCTTACCCAGCTTCAAACAGTAAATGAATGCCCCTTACCCAGCTTCAAACAGTAAATTAATGCCCCTAACCCAGCTTCAAACAGTAAATGAATGCCCCTTATCCAGCTTCAAACAGTAAATGAATGCCCCTTACCCAGCTTCAAACAGTAAATGAATGCCCCTTACCCAGCCCCAAACAGTAAATTAATGCCTCTTACCCAGCTTCCAACAGTAAATGAATGCCCCTTACCCAGCCCCAAACAGTAAATGAATGCCCCTTACCAGCTTCAAACAGTAAATGAATGCCCCTTACCCAGCTCCAAACAGTAAATGAATGCCCCTTACCAGCTTCAAACAGTAAATGAATGCCCTTACCCAGCTTCAAACAGTAAATGAATGCCCCTTACCCAGCTTCAAACAGTAAATGAATGCCCCTTACCCAGCTTCAAACAGTAAATGAATGCCCCTTACCCAGCTTCAAACAGTAAATGAATGCCCCTTACCCAGCCCCAAACAGTAAATGAATGCCCCTTACCAGCTTCAAACAGTAAATGAATGCCCCTTACCCAGCCCCAAACAGTAAATGAATGCCCCTTACCCAGCCCCAAACAGTTAATGAATGCCCCTTACCCAGCTTTAAACAGTAAATGGATGTCCCTTACCCAGCTTCAAACAGTAAATGAATGCCCCTTACCCAGCTCCAAACAGTAAATGAATGCCTCTTACCCAGCTTCAAACAGTAAATTAATGCCCCTTACCCAGCCCCAAACAGTAAATGAATGCCCCTTACCCAGCCCCAAACAGTAAATGAATGCCCCTTACCCAGCTTCAAACAGTGAATGAATGCCCCTAACCCAGCTTCAAACAGTAAATGAATGCCCATTGCCCAGCTTCAAACAGTAAATGAATGCCCCTAACCCAGCCCCAAACAGTAAATGAATGCCCCTTACCCAGCTTCAAACAGTAAATGAATGTCCCTTACCGAGCTTCAAACAGTAAATGAATGCCCCTTACCCAGCTCCAAACAGTAAATGAATACCCATTGCCCAGCTTCAAACAGTAAATGAATGCCCCTTACCAGCTTCAAACAGTTAATGAATGCCCCTTACCCAGCTTCAAACAGTAAATGAATGCCCCTTACCCAGCTTAAAATAGTAAATGAATGCCCCTTACCCAGATTCAAACAGTAAATTAATGCCCCTTACCCAGCTTAAAACAGTAAATGAATGCCCATTGCCCAGCTTCAAACAGTAAATGAATGCCCCTTACCCAGCCCCAAACAGTAAATGAATGCCCCTTACCCAGCCTCAAAGAGTAAATTAATGCCCCTTACCCAGCTTCAAACAGTAAATTAATGTCCCTTACCCCACTTCAAACAGTAAATTAATGCCCCTTACCCAGCTCCAAACAGTAAATGAATGCCTCTTACCCAGCCCCAAACAGTAAATTAATGCCCCTTACCCAGTCCCAAACAGTAAATGAATGCCCCTTACCCAGCTTCAAACAGTAAATGAATGCCCCTTACCCAGCTTCAAACAGTAAATGAATGCCCATTGCCCAGATTCAAACAGTAAATGAATGCCCCTTACCCAGCTTCAAACAGTAAATGAATGTCCCTTACCCAGCTTCAAACAGTAAATGAATGCCCCTTACCCAGCTTCAAACAGTAAATGAATGCCCCTTACCAGCTTCAAACAGTAAATGAATGCCCCTTACCCAGCTTCAAACAGTAAATGAATGCCCCTTACCCAGCTTCAAACAGTAAATTAATGCCCCTTACCCAGCTTCAAACAGTAAATGAATGCCCATTGCCCAGCTTCAAACAGTAAATGAATGCCCATTGCCAGCTTCAAACAGTAAATGAATGCCCCTTACCCAGCCTCAAAGAGTAAATGTATGCCCCTTACCCAGCTTCAAACATTAGATGATTGCCCCTTAACCAGCTTCAAACAGTAAATGAATGCCCCTTACCCAGCCCCAAACAGTAAATGAATGCCCCTTACCCAGCCCCAAACAGTTAATGAATGCCCCTTACCCAGCTTCAAACAGTAAATGAATATCCCTTACACCACTTCAAACAGTAAATTAATGCCCCTTATCCAGCCCCAAACAGTAATTAATGCCCCTTACCCAGCCCCAAACAGTAAATGAATGCCCCTTACCCAGCTTCAAACAGTAAATGAATGCCCCTTACCCACCTTCAAACAGTAAATGAATGCCCCTTACCCAGCTTCAAACAGTAAATGAATGCCCCTTACCCAGCTTCAAACAGTAAATGAATGCCCCTTACCCAGCTTCAAACAGTAAATGAATGCCCCTTACCCAGCTTCAAACAGTAAATGAATGCCCCTTACCCAGCTTCAAACAGTAAATTAATGCCCATTGCCCAGCTTCAAACAATAAATGAATGTCCCTTACCCAGCTTCAAACAGTAAATGAATGCCACTTACCCAGCTTCAAACAGTAAATGAATGCCCCTTACCCAGCTTCAAACAGTAGATGATTGCCCCTTACCTAGCTTCAAACAGTAAATGAATGCCCCTTTTCCAGCCCCAAACAGTAAATGAATGCCCCTTACCAGCTTCAAACAGTAAATTAATGCCTCTTACCCAGCTTCCAACAGTAAATGAATGCCCCTTACCCAGCCCCAAACAGTAAATGAATGCCCCTTACCAGCTTCAAACAGTAAATGAATGCCCCTTACCCAGCTTCAAACAGTAAATGAATGCCCCTTACCCAGCTTCAAACAGTAAATGAATGCCCCTTACCCAGCTTCAAACAGTAAATGAATGCCCCTTACCCAGCTTCAAACAGTAAATGAATGCCCCTTACCCAGCTTCAAACAGTAGATAATTGCCCCTTACCTAGCTTCAAACAGTAAATTAATGCCCCTTTCCCAGCCCCAAACAGTAAAAGAATGCCCCTTACCAGCTTCAAACAGTAAATTAATGCCCCTTACCAGCTTCAAACAGTAAATTAATGCCTCTTACCCAGCTTCCAACAGTAAATGAATGCCCCTTACCCAGCCCCAAACAGTAAATGAATGCCCCTTACCAGCTTCAAACAGTAAATCAATGCCCCTTACCCAGCTTCAAACAGTAAATGAATGCCCTTACCCAGCTTCAAACAGTAAATTAATGCCCCTTACCCAGCTTCAAACAGTAAATGAATGCCCATTGCCCAGCTTCAAACAGTAAATTAATGCCCCTTACCCAGCTTCAAACAGTAAATGAATGCCCCTTACCCAGCCCCAAACAGTAAATGAATGCCCCTTACCCAGCTTCAAACAGTAAATGAATGCCCCTTACCCAGCTTCAAACAGTAAATGAATGCCCCTTACCCAGCTTCGAACAGTAAATTAATGCCCCTAACCCAAATTCAAACAATAAATGAATGCCCCTTACCCAGCTTCAAACAGTAAATGAATGCCCCTTACCCAGCTTCAAACAGTAAATGAATGCCCCTTACCCAGCCCCAAACAGTAAATGAATGCCCCTTACCCAGCTTCAAACAGTAAATGAATGCCCCTTACCCAGCTTCAAACAGTAAATGAATGCCCCTTACCCAGCTTCAAACAGTAAATGAATGCCCCTTACCCAGCTTCAAACAGTAAATTAATGCCCCTAACCCAGCTTCAAACAGTAAATGAATGCCCCTTATCCAGCTTCAAACAGTAAATGAATGCCCCTTACCCAGCTTCAAACAGTAAATGAATGCCCCTTACCCAGCCCCAAACAGTAAATTAATGCCTCTTACCCAGCTTCCAACAGTAAATGAATGCCCCTTACCCAGCCCCAAACAGTAAATGAATGCCCCTTACCAGCTTCAAACAGTAAATGAATGCCCCTTACCCAGCTTCAAACAGTAAATGAATGCCCCTTACCCAGCTCCAAACAGTAAATGAATGCCCCTTACCAGCTTCAAACAGTAAATGAATGTCCCTTATCCAGCTTCAAACAGTAAATGAATGCCCTTACCCAGCCCCAAACAGTAAATGAATGCCCCTTACCCAGCTTCAAACAGTGAATGAATGCCCCTAACCCAGCTTCAAACAGTAAATGAATGCCCATTGCCCAGCTTCAAACAGTAAATGAATGCCCCTAACCCAGCCCCAAACAGTAAATGAATGCCCCTTACCCAGCTTCAAACAGTAAATGAATGTCCCTTACCGAGCTTCAAACAGTAAATGAATGCCCCTTACCCAGCTCCAAACAGTAAATGAATACCCATTGCCCAGCTTCAAACAGTAAATGAATGCCCCTTACCAGCTTCAAACAGTTAATGAATGCCCCTTACCCAGCTTCAAACAGTAAATGAATGCCCCTTACCCAGCTTAAAATAGTAAATGAATGCCCCTTACCCAGATTCAAACAGTAAATTAATGCCCCTTACCCAGCTTAAAACAGTAAATGAATGCCCATTGCCCAGCTTCAAACAGTAAATGAATGCCCCTTACCCAGCCCCAAACAGTAAATGAATGCCCCTTACCCAGCCTCAAAGAGTAAATTAATGCCCCTTACCCAGCTTCAAACAGTAAATTAATGTCCCTTACCCCACTTCAAACAGTAAATTAATGCCTCTTACCCAGCCCCAAACAGTAAATTAATGCCCCTTACCCAGTCCCAAACAGTAAATGAATGCCCCTTACCCAGCTTCAAACAGTAAATGAATGCCCCTTACCCAGCTTCAAACAGTAAATGAATGCCCATTGCCCAGATTCAAACAGTAAATGAATGCCCCTTACCCAGCTTCAAACAGTAAATGAATGTCCCTTACCCAGCTTCAAACAGTAAATGAATGCCCCTTACCCAGCTTCAAACAGTAAATGAATGCCCCTTACCAGCTTCAAACAGTAAATGAATGCCCCTTACCCAGCTTCAAACAGTAAATGAATGCCCCTTACCCAGCTTCAAACAGTAAATTAATGCCCCTTACCCAGCTTCAAACAGTAAATGAATGCCCATTGCCCAGCTTCAAACAGTAAATGAATGCCCATTGCCAGCTTCAAACAGTAAATTAATGCCCCTTACCCAGCCTCAAAGAGTAAATGTATGCCCCTTACCCAGCTTCAAACATTAGATGATTGCCCCTTAACCAGCTTCAAACAGTAAATGAATGCCCCTTACCCAGCCCCAAACAGTAAATGAATGCCCCTTACCCAGCCCCAAACAGTTAATGAATGCCCCTTACCCAGCTTCAAACAGTAAATGAATATCCCTTACACCACTTCAAACAGTAAATTAATGCCCCTTATCCAGCCCCAAACAGTAATTAATGCCCCTTACCCAGCCCCAAACAGTAAATGAATGCCCCTTACCCAGCTTCAAACAGTAAATGAATGCCCCTTACCCACCTTCAAACAGTAAATGAATGCCCCTTACCCAGCTTCAAACAGTAAATGAATGCCCCTTACCCAGCTTCAAACAGTATATGAATGCCCCTTACCCAGCTTCAAACAGTAAATGAATGCCCCTTACCCAGCTTCAAACAGTAAATGAATGCCCCTTACCCAGCTTCAAACAGTAAATTAATGCCCATTGCCCAGCTTCAAACAATAAATGAATGTCCCTTACCCAGCTTCAAACAGTAAATGAATGCCACTTACCCAGCTTCAAACTGTAAATTAATGCCCTCTACCCAGCTTCAAACAGTAGATGATTGCCCCTTACCTAGCTTCAAACAGTAAATGAATGCCCCTTTTCCAGCCCCAAACAGTAAATGAATGCCCCTTACCAGCTTCAAACAGTAAATTAATGCCTCTTACCCAGCTTCCAACAGTAAATGAATGCCCCTTACCCAGCCCCAAACAGTAAATGAATGCCCCTTACCAGCTTCAAACAGTAAATGAATGCCCCTTACCCAGCTTCAAACAGTAAATGAATGCCCCTTACCCAGCTTCAAACAGTAAATGAATGCCCCTTACCCAGCTTCAAACAGTAAATGAATGCCCCTTACCCAGCTTCAAACAGTAAATGAATGCCCCTTACCCAGCTTCAAACAGTAGATAATTGCCCCTTACCTAGCTTCAAACAGTAAATTAATGCCCCTTTCCCAGCCCCAAACAGTAAAAGAATGCCCCTTACCAGCTTCAAACAGTAAATGAATGCCCCTTACCAGCTTCAAACAGTAAATTAATGCCTCTTACCCAGCTTCCAACAGTAAATGAATGCCCCTTACCCAGCCCCAAACAGTAAATGAATGCCCCTTACCAGCTTCAAACAGTAAATCAATGCCCCTTACCCAGCTTCAAACAGTAAATGAATGCCCTTACCCAGCTTCAAACAGTAAATTAATGCCCCTTACCCAGCTTCAAACAGTAAATGAATGCCCATTGCCCAGCTTCAAACAGTAAATTAATACCCCTTACCCAGCTTCAAACAGTAAATGAATGCCCCTTACCCAGCCCCAAACAGTAAATGAATGCCCCTTACCCAGCTTCAAACAGTAAATGAATGCCCCTTACCCAGCTTCAAACAGTAAATGAATGCCCCTTACCCAGCTTCGAACAGTAAATTAATGCCCCTAACCCAAATTCAAACAATAAATGAATGCCCCTTACCCAGCTTCAAACAGTAAATGAATGCCCCTTACCCAGCTTCAAACAGTAAATGAATGCCCCTTACCCAGCCCCAAACAGTAAATGAATGCCCCTTACCCAGCTTCAAACAGTAAATGAATGCCCCTTACCCAGCTTCAAACAGTAAATGAATGCCCCTTACCCAGCTTCAAACAGTAAATGAATGCCCCTTACCCAGCTTCAAACAGTAAATTAATGCCCCTAACCCAGCTTCAAACAGTAAATGAATGCCCCTTATCCAGCTTCAAACAGTAAATGAATGCCCCTTACCCAGCTTCAAACAGTAAATGAATGCCCCTTACCCAGCCCCAAACAGTAAATTAATGCCTCTTACCCAGCTTCCAACAGTAAATGAATGCCCCTTACCCAGCCCCAAACAGTAAATGAATGCCCCTTACCAGCTTCAAACAGTAAATCAATGCCCCTTACCCAGCTTCAAACAGTAAATGAATGCCCTTACCCAGCTTCAAACAGTAAATTAATGCCCCTTACCCAGCTTCAAACAGTAAATGAATGCCCATTGCCCAGCTTCAAACAGTAAATTAATACCCCTTACCCAGCTTCAAACAGTAAATGAATGCCCCTTACCCAGCCCCAAACAGTAAATGAATGCCCCTTACCCAGCTTCAAACAGTAAATGAATGCCCCTTACCCAGCTTCAAACAGTAAATGAATGCCCCTTACCCAGCTTCGAACAGTAAATTAATGCCCCTAACCCAAATTCAAACAATAAATGAATGCCCCTTACCCAGCTTCAAACAGTAAATGAATGCCCCTTACCCAGCTTCAAACAGTAAATGAATGCCCCTTACCCAGCCCCAAACAGTAAATGAATGCCCCTTACCCAGCTTCAAACAGTAAATGAATGCCCCTTACCCAGCTTCAAACAGTAAATGAATGCCCCTTACCCAGCTTCAAACAGTAAATGAATGCCCCTTACCCAGCTTCAAACAGTAAATTAATGCCCCTAACCCAGCTTCAAACAGTAAATGAATGCCCCTTATCCAGCTTCAAACAGTAAATGAATGCCCCTTACCCAGCTTCAAACAGTAAATGAATGCCCCTTACCCAGCCCCAAACAGTAAATTAATGCCTCTTACCCAGCTTCCAACAGTAAATGAATGCCCCTTACCCAGCCCCAAACAGTAAATGAATGCCCCTTACCAGCTTCAAACAGTAAATGAATGCCCCTTACCCAGCTTCAAACAGTAAATGAATGCCCCTTACCCAGCTCCAAACAGTAAATGAATGCCCCTTACCAGCTTCAAACAGTAAATGAATGTCCCTTATCCAGCTTCAAACAGTAAATGAATGCCCTTACCCAGCCCCAAACAGTAAATGAATGCCCCTTACCCAGCTTCAAACAGTGAATGAATGCCCCTAACCCAGCTTCAAACAGTAAATGAATGCCCATTGCCCAGCTTCAAACAGTAAATTAATGCCCCTAACCCAGCCCCAAACAGTAAATGAATGCCCCTTACCCAGCTTCAAACAGTAAATGAATGTCCCTTACCGAGCTTCAAACAGTAAATGAATGCCCCTTACCCAGCTCCAAACAGCAAATGAATACCCATTGCCCAGCTTCAAACAGTAAATGAATGCCCCTTACCAGCTTCAAACAGTTAATGAATGCCCCTTACCCAGCTTCAAACAGTAAATGAATGCCCCTTACCCAGCTTAAAATAGTAAATGAATGCCCCTTACCCAGATTCAAACAGTAAATTAATGCCCCTTACCCAGCTTAAAACAGTAAATGAATGCCCATTGCCCAGCTTCAAACAGTAAATGAATG
Source organism: Coregonus lavaretus (assembly GCF_964263955.1). NCBI lineage: Eukaryota > Metazoa > Chordata > Actinopteri > Salmoniformes > Salmonidae > Coregonus > Coregonus lavaretus. The sequence goes on along the minus strand of NC_140017.1, from coordinate 40,194,863 downwards.
CCCCTTACCCAGCCCCAAACAGTAAATGAATGCCCCTTACCCAGCCTCAAAGAGTAAATGAATGCCCCTTACCCAGCTTCAAACAGTAAATTAATGTCCCTTACCCCACTTCAAACAGTAAATTAATGCCCCTTACCCAGCTCCAAACAGTAAATGAATGCCTCTTACCCAGCCCCAAACAGTAAATTAATGCCCCTTACCCAGTCCCAAACAGTAAATGAATGCCCCTTACCCAGCTTCAAACAGTAAATGAATGCCCCTTACCCAGCTTCAAACAGTAAATGAATGCCCATTGCCCAGATTCAAACAGTAAATGAATGCCCCTTACCCAGCTTCAAACAGTAAATGAATGTCCCTTACCCAGCTTCAAACAGTAAATGAATGCCCCTTACCCAGCTTCAAACAGTAAATGAATGCCCCTTACCAGCTTCAAACAGTAAATGAATGCCCCTTACCCAGCTTCAAACAGTAAATGAATGCCCCTTACCCAGCTTCAAACAGTAAATTAATGCCCCTTACCCAGCTTCAAACAGTAAATGAATGCCCATTGCCCAGCTTCAAACAGTAAATGAATGCCCATTGCCAGCTTCAAACAGTAAATGAATGCCCCTTACCCAGCCTCAAAGAGTAAATGTATGCCCCTTACCCAGCTTCAAACATTAGATGATTGCCCCTTAACCAGCTTCAAACAGTAAATGAATGCCCCTTACCCAGCCCCAAACAGTAAATGAATGCCCCTTACCCAGCCCCAAACAGTTAATGAATGCCCCTTACCCAGCTTCAAACAGTAAATGAATATCCCTTACACCACTTCAAACAGTAAATTAATGCCCCTTATCCAGCCCCAAACAGTAATTAATGCCCCTTACCCAGCCCCAAACAGTAAATGAATGCCCCTTACCCAGCTTCAAACAGTAAATGAATGCCCCTTACCCACCTTCAAACAGTAAATGAATGCCCCTTACCCAGCTTCAAACAGTAAATGAATGCCCCTTATCCAGCTTCAAACAGTAAATGAATGCCCCTTACCCAGCTTCAAACAGTAAATGAATGCCCCTTACCCAGCTTCAAACAGTAAATGAATGCCCCTTACCCAGCTTCAAACAGTAAATGAATGCCCATTGCCCAGCTTCAAACAATAAATGAATGTCCCTTACCCAGCTTCAAACAGTAAATGAATGCCACTTACCCAGCTTCAAACAGTAAATCAATGCCCCTTACCCAGCTTCAAACAGTAGATGATTGCCCCTTACCTAGCTTCAAACAGTAAATGAATGCCCCTTTTCCAGCCCCAAACAGTAAATGAATGCCCCTTACCAGCTTCAAACAGTAAATTAATGCCTCTTACCCAGCTTCCAACAGTAAATGAATGCCCCTTACCCAGCCCCAAACAGTAAATGAATGCCCCTTACCAGCTTCAAACAGTAAATGAATGCCCCTTTCCCAGCCCCAAACAGTAAAAGAATGCCCCTTACCAGCTTCAAACAGTAAATGAATGCCCCTTGCCAGCTTCAAACAGTAAATGAATGCCTCTTACCCAGCTTCCAACAGTAAATGAATGCCCCTTACCCAGCCCCAAACAGTAAATGAATGCCCCTTACCAGCTTCAAACAGTAAATGAATGCCCCTTACCCAGCTTCAAACAGTAAATGAATGCCCTTACCCAGCTTCAAACAGTAAATTAATGCCCCTTACCCAGCTTCAAACAGTAAATGAATGCCCATTGCCCAGCTTCAAACAGTAAATTAATGCCCCTTACCCAGCTTCAAACAGTAAATGAATGCCCCTTACCCAGCCCCAAACAGTAAATGAATGCCCCTTACCCAGCTTCAAACAGTAAATGAATGCCCCTTACCCAGCTTCAAACAGTAAATGAATGCCCCTTACCCAGCTTCGAACAGTAAATTAATGCCCCTAACCCAAATTCAAACAATAAATGAATGCCCCTTACCCAGCTTCAAACAGTAAATGAATGCCCCTTACCCAGCTTCAAACAGTAAATGAATGCCCCTTACCCAGCCCCAAACAGTAAATGAATGCCCCTTACCCAGCTTCAAACAGTAAATGAATGCCCCTTACCCAGCTTCAAACAGTAAATGAATGCCCCTTACCCAGCTTCAAACAGTAAATGAATGCCCCTTACCCAGCTTCAAACAGTAAATTAATGCCCCTAACCCAGCTTCAAACAGTAAATGAATGCCCCTTATCCAGCTTCAAACAGTAAATGAATGCCCCTTACCCAGCTTCAAACAGTAAATGAATGCCCCTTACCCAGCCCCAAACAGTAAATTAATGCCTCTTACCCAGCTTCCAACAGTAAATGAATGCCCCTTACCCAGCCCCAAACAGTAAATGAATGCCCCTTACCAGCTTCAAACAGTAAATGAATGCCCCTTACCCAGCTTCAAACAGTAAATGAATGCCCCTTACCCAGCTCCAAACAGTAAATGAATGCCCCTTACCAGCTTCAAACAGTAAATGAATGTCCCTTATCCAGCTTCAAACAGTAAATGAATGCCCTTACCCAGCTTCAAACAGTAAATGAATGCCCCTTACCCAGCTTCAAACAGTAAATGAATGCCCCTTACCCAGCTTCAAACAGTAAATGAATGCCCCTTACCCAGCTTCGAACAGTAAATGAATGCCCCTAACCCAGCTTCAAACAGTAAATGAATGCCCCTTACCCAGCTTCAAACAGTAAATGAATGCCCCTTACCCAGCTTCAAACAGTAAATGAATGCCCCTTACCCAGCCCCAAACAGTAAATGAATGCCCCTTACCCAGCTTCAAACAGTAAATGAATGCCCCTTACCCAGCTTCAAACAGTAAATGAATGCCCCTTACCCAGCTTCAAACAGTATATGAATGCCCCTTACCCAGCTTCAAACAGTAAATGAATGCCCCTTACCCAGCCCCAAACAGTAAATGAATGCCCCTTACCCAGCTTCAAACAGTAAATGAATGCCCCTTACCCAGCTTCAAACAGTAAATGAATGCCCCTTACCCAGCTTCAAACAGTAAATGAATGCCCCTTACCCAGCTTCGAACAGTAAATTAATGCCCCTAACCCAGCTTCAAACAGTAAATGAATGCCCCTTACCCAGCTTCAAACAGTAAATGAATGCCCCTTACCCAGCTTCAAACAGTAAATTAATGCCCCTAACCCAGCTTCAAACAGTAAATGAATGCCCCTTACCCAGCCCCAAACAGTAAATGAATGCCCCTTACCCAGCTTCAAACAGTAAATGAATGCCCCTTACCCAGCTTCAAACAGTAAATGAATGCCCCTTACCCAGCTTCAAACAGTAAATGAATGCCCCTTGCCCAGCTTCGAACAGTAAATTAATGCCCCTAACCCAGCTTCAAACAGTAAATGAATGCCCCTTACCCAGCTTCAAACAGTAAATGAATGCCCCTTACCCAGCCCCAAACAGTAAATTAATGCCTCTTACCCAGCTTCCAACAGTAAATGAATGCCCCTTACCCAGCCCCAAACAGTAAATGAATGCCCCTTACCAGCTTCAAACAGTAAATGAATGCCCCTTACCCAGCTTCAAACAGTAAATGAATGCCCCTTACCCAGCTCCAAACAGTAAATGAATGCCCCTTACCAGCTTCAAACAGTAAATGAATGCCCCTTACCCAGCTTCAAACAGTAAATGAATGCCCTTACCCAGCTTCAAACAGTAAATGAATGCCCCTTACCCAGCTTCAAACAGTAAATGAATGCCCATTGCCCAGCTTCAAACAGTAAATGAATGCCCCTTACCCAGCTTCGAACAGTAAATTAATGCCCCTAACCCAGCTTCAAACAGTAAATGAATGCCCCTTACCCAGCTTCAAACAGTAAATGAATGCCCCTTACCCAGCTTCAAACAGTAAATGAATGCCCCTTACCCAGCCCCAAACAGTAAATGAATGCCCCTTACCCAGCTTCAAACAGTAAATGAATGCCCCTTACCCAGCTTCAAACAGTAAATGAATGCCCCTTACCCAGCTTCAAACAGTAAATGAATGCCCCTTACCCAGCTTCAAACAGTAAATGAATGCCCCTTACCCAGCTTCAAACAGTAAATGAATGCCCCTTACCAGCTTCAAACAGTAAATGAATGCCCCTTACCCAGCTTCAAACAGTAAATGAATGCCCCTTACCCAGCTTCAAACAGTAAATGAATGCCCCTTACCCAGCTTCAAACAGTAAATGAATGCCCCTTACCCAGCTTAAAACAGTAAATGAATGCCCATTGCCCAGCTTAAAACAGTAAATGAATGCCCATTGCCCAGCTTCAAACAGTAAACGAATGCCCCTTACCCAGCCTCAAAGAGTAAATGAATGCCCCTTACCCAGCTTCAAACATTAGATGATTGCCCCTTAACCAGCTTCAAACAGTAAATGAATGCCCCTTACCCAGCCCCAAACAGTAAATGAATGCCCCTTACCCAGCCCCAAACAGTTCATGAATGCCCCTTACCCAGCTTCAAACAGTAAATGAATATCCCTTACACCACTTCAAACAGTAAATTAATGCCCCTTACCCAGCTCCAAACAGTAAATGAATGCCTCTTACCCAGCTTCAAACAGTAAATGAATGCCCCTTACCCAGCCCCAAACAGTAATTAATGCCCCTTACCCAGCCCCAAACAGTAAATGAATGCCCCTTACCCAGCTTCAAACAGTAAATGAATGCCCCTTACCCACCTTCAAACAGTAAATGAATGCCCCTTACCCAGCTTAAAACAGTAAATGAATGCCCCTTACCCAGCTTCAAACAGTAAATGAATGCCCCTTACCCAGCTTCAAACAGTAAATGAATGCCCCTTACCCAGCTTCAAACAGTAAATGAATGCCCCTTACCCAGCTTCAAACAGTAAATGAATGCCCATTGCCCAGCTTCAAACAATAAATGAATGTCCCTTACCCAGCTTCAAACAGTAAATGAATGCCCCTTACCCAGCTTCAAACAGTAAATGAATGCCCCTTACCCAGCTTCAAACAATAAATGAATGCCCCTTACCCAGCTTCAAACAGTAGATGATTGCCCCTTACCTAGCTTAAAACAGTAAATGAATGCCCCTTTCCCAGCCCCAAACAGTAAAAGAATGCCCCTTACCAGCTTCAAACAGTAAATGAATGCCCCTTACCAGCTTCAAACAGTAAATTAATGCCTCTTACCCAGCTTCCAACAGTAAATGAATGCCCCTTACCCAGCCCCAAACAGTAAATGAATGCCCCTTACCAGCTTCAAACAGTAAATGAATGCCCCTTACCCAGCTTCAAACAGTAAATGAATGCCCTTACCCAGCTTCAAACAGTAAATGAATGCCCCTTACCCAGCTTCAAACAGTAAATGAATGCCCATTGCCCAGCTTCAAACAGTAAATGAATGCCCCTTACCCAGCTTCAAACAGTAAATGAATGCCCCTTACCCAGCTTCAAACAGTAAATGAATGCCCCTTACCCAGCTTCAAACAGTAAATTAATGCCCCTAACCCAGCTTCAAACAATAAATGAATGCCCCTTACCCAGCTTCAAACAGTAAATGAATGCCCCTTACCCAGCTTCAAACAGTAAATGAATGCCCCTTACCCAGCCCCAAGCAGTAAATGAATGCCCCTTACACAGCATTTTCAAACAGTAAATGAATGCCCCTTACCCAGCTTCAAACAGTAAATGAATGCCCCTTACCCAGCTTCAAACAGTAAATGAATGGCCCTTACCCAGCTTCGAACAGTAAATTAATGCCCCTAACCCAGCTTCAAACAGTAAATGAATGCCCCTTACCCAGCTTCAAACAGTAAATGAATGCCCCTTACCCAGCTTCAAACAGTAAATGAATGCCCCTTACCCAGCCCCAAACAGTAAATGAATGCCTCTTACCCAGCTTCCAACAGTAAATGAATGCCCCTTACCCAGCCCCAAACAGTAAATGAATGCCCCTTACCAGCTTCAAACAGTAAATGAATGCCCCTTACCCAGCTTCAAACAGTAAATGAATGCCCCTTACCCAGCCCCAAACAGTAAATGAATGCCCCTTACCAGCTTCAAACAGTAAATGAATGCCCCTTACCCAGCTTCAAACAGTAAATGAATGCCCCTTACCCAGCTTCAAACAGTAAATGAATGCCCCTTACCCAGCTTCAAACAGTAAATGAATGCCCATTGCCCAGCTTCAAACAGTAAATGAATGCCCCTTACCCAGCTTCGAACAGTAAATTAATGCCCCATACCCAGCTTCAAACAGTAAATGAATGCCCATTGCCCAGCTTCAAAGAGTAAATGAATGCCTCTTACCCAGCTTCCAACAGTAAATGAATGCCCCTTACCCAGCCCCAAACAGTAAATGAATGCCCCTTACCAGCTTCAAACAGTAAATGAATGCCCCTTACCCAGCTTCAAACGGTAAATGAATGCCCTTACCCAGCTTCAAACAGTAAATGAATGCCCCTTACCCAGCTTCAAACAGTAAATGAATGCCCCTTACCCAGCTTCAAACAGTAAATGAATGCCCCTTACCCAGCCCCAAACAGTAAATTAATGCCTCTTACCCAGCTTCCAACAGTAAATGAATGCCCCTTACCCAGCCCCAAACAGTAAATGAATGCCCCTTACCAGCTTCAAACAGTAAATGAATACCCCTTACCCAGCTTCAAACAGTAAATGAACGCCCCTTACCCAGCTCCAAACAGTAAATGAATGCCCCTTACCAGCTTCAAACAGTAAATGAATGCCCCTTACCCAGCTTCAAACAGTAAATGAATGCCCTTACCCAGCTTCAAACAGTAAATGAATGCCCCTTACCCAGCTTCAAACAGTAAATGAATGCCCATTGCCCAGCTTCAAACAGTAAATGAATGCCCCTTACCCAGCTTCGAACAGTAAATTAATGCCCCTAACCCAGCTTCAAACAGTAAATGAATGCCCCTTACCCAGCTTCAAACAGTAAATGAATGCCCCTTACCCAGCTTCAAACAGTAAATGAATGCCCCTTACCCAGCTTCAAACAGTAAATGAATGCCCCTTACCCAGCCCCAAACAGTAAATGAATGCCCCTTACCCAGCTTCATACAGTAAATGAATGCCCCTTACCCAGCTTCAAACAGTAAATGAATGCCCCTTACCCAGCTTCAAACAGTAAATGAATGCCCCTTGCCCAGCTTCGAACAGTAAATTAATGCCTCTTACCCAGCTTCCAACAGTAAATGAATGCCCCTTACCCAGCCCCAAACAGTAAATGAATGCCCCTTACCAGCTTCAAACAGTAAATGAATGCCCCTTACCCAGCTTCAAACAGTAAATGAATGCCCTTACCCAGCTTCAAACAGTAAATGAATGCCCCTTACCCAGCTTCAAACAGTAAATGAATGCCCATTGCCCAGCTTCAAACAGTAAATGAATGCCCCTTACCCAGCTTCGAACAGTAAATTAATGCCCCTAACCCAGCTTCAAACAGTAAATGAATGCCCCTTACCCAGCTTCAAACAGTAAATGAATGCCCCTTACCCAGCTTCAAACAGTAAATGAATGCCCCTTACCCAGCCCCAAACAGTAAATGAATGCCCCTTACCCAGCTTCAAACAGTAAATGAATGCCCCTTACCCAGCTTCAAACAGTAAATGAATGCCCCTTACCCAGCTCCAAACAGTAAATGAATGCCCCTTACCAGCTTCAAACAGTAAATGAATGCCCCTTACCCAGCTTCAAACAGTAAATGAATGCCCTTACCCAGCTTCAAACAGTAAATGAATGCCCCTTACCCAGCTTCAAACAGTAAATGAATGCCCATTGCCCAGCTTCAAACAGTAAATGAATGCCCCTTACCCAGCTTCGAACAGTAAATTAATGCCCCTAACCCAGCTTCAAACAGTAAATGAATGCCCCTTACCCAGCTTCAAACAGTAAATGAATGCCACTTACCCAGCTTCAAACAGTAAATGAATGCCCCTTACCCAGCCCCAAACAGTTAATGAATGCCCCTTACCCAGCTTCAAACAGTAAATGAATGCCCCTTACCCAGCTTCAAACAGTAAATGAATGCCCCTTACCCAGCTTCAAACAGTAAATGAATGCCCCTTACCCAGCTTCAAACAGTAAATGAATGCCCCTTACCCAGCCCCAAACAGTAAATGAATGCCCCTTACCCAGCTTCATACAGTAAATGAATGCCCCTTACCCAGCTTCAAACAGTAAATGAATGCCCCTTACCCAGCTTCAAACAGTAAATGAATGCCCCTTGCCCAGCTTCGAACAGTAAATTAATGCCCCTAACCCAGCTTCAAACAGTAAATGAATGCCCCTTACCCAGCTTCAAACAGTAAATGAATGCCCCTTACCCAGCTTCAAACTGTAAATGAATGCCCCTTACCCAGCCCCAAACAGTAAATTAATGCCTCTTACCCAGCTTCCAACAGTAAATGAATGCCCCTTACCCAGCCCCAAACAGTAAATGAATGCCCCTTACCAGCTTCAAACAGTAAATGAATGCCCCTTACCCAGCTTCAAACAGTAAATGAATGCCCCTTACCCAGCTCCAAACAGTAAATGAATGCCCCTTACCAGCTTCAAACAGTAAATGAATGCCCCTTACCCAGCTTCAAACAGTAAATGAATGCCCTTACCCAGCTTCAAACAGTAAATGAATGCCCCTTACCCAGCTTCAAACAGTAAATGAATGCCCATTGCCCAGCTTCAAACAGTAAATGAATGCCCCTTACCCAGCTTCGAACAGTAAATTAATGCCCCTAACCCAGCTTCAAACAGTAAATGAATGCCCCTTACCCAGCTTCAAACAGTAAATGAATGCCCCTTACCCAGCTTCAAACAGTAAATGAATGCCCCTTACCCAGCCCCAAACAGTAAATGAATGCCCCTTACCCAGCTTCAAACAGTAAATGAATGCCCCTTACCCAGCTTCAAACAGTAAATGAATGCCCCTTACCCAGCTTCAAACAGTAAATGAATGCCCCTTACCCAGCTTCAAACAGTAAATGAATGCCCCTTACCCAGCTTCAAACAGTAAATGAATGCCCCTTACCAGCTTCAAACAGTAAATGAATGCCCCTTACCCAGCTTCAAACAGTAAATGAATGCCCCTTACCCAGCTTCAAACAGTAAATGAATGCCCCTTACCCAGCCCCAAACAGTAAATTAATGCCTCTTACCCAGCTTCCAACAGTAAATGAATGCCCCTTACCCAGCCCCAAACAGTAAATGAATGCCCCTTACCAGCTTCAAACAGTAAATGAATGCCCCTTACCCAGCTTCAAACAGTAAATGAATGCCCTTACCCAGCTTCAAACAGTAAATGAATGCCCCTTACCCAGCTTCAAACAGTAAATGAATGCCCATTGCCCAGCTTCAAACAGTAAATGAATGCCCCTTACCCAGCTTCGAACAGTAAATTAATGCCCCTAACCCAGCTTCAAACAGTAAATGAATGCCCCTTACCCAGCTTCAAACAGTAAATGAATGCCCCTTACCCAGCTTCAAACAGTAAATGAATGCCCCTTACCCAGCCCCAAACAGTAAATGAATGCCCCTTACCCAGCTTCAAACAGTAAATGAATGCCCCTTACCCAGCTTCAAACAGTAAATGAATGCCCCTTACCCAGCTCCAAACAGTAAATGAATGCCCCTTACCAGCTTCAAACAGTAAATGAATGCCCCCTACCCAGCTTCAAACAGTAAATGAATGCCCTTACCCAGCTTCAAACAGTAAATGAATGCCCCTTACCCAGCTTCAAACAGTAAATGAATGCCCATTGCCCAGCTTCAAACAGTAAATGAATGCCCCTTACCCAGCTTCGAACAGTAAATTAATGCCCCTAACCCAGCTTCAAACAGTAAATGAATGCCCCTTACCCAGCTTCAAACAGTAAATGAATGCCACTTACCCAGCTTCAAACAGTAAATGAATGCCCCTTACCCAGCCCCAAACAGTTAATGAATGCCCCTTACCCAGCTTCAAACAGTAAATGAATGCCCCTTACCCAGCTTCAAACAGTAAATGAATGCCCCTTACCCAGCTTCAAACAGTAAATGAATGCCCCTTACCCAGCTTCAAACAGTAAATGAATGCCCCTTACCCAGCCCCAAACAGTAAATGAATGCCCCTTACCCAGCTTCATACAGTAAATGAATGCCCCTTACCCAGCTTCAAACAGTAAATGAATGCCCCTTACCCAGCTTCAAACAGTAAATGAATGCCCCTTGCCCAGCTTCGAACAGTAAATTAATGCCCCTAACCCAGCTTCAAACAGTAAATGAATGCCCCTTACCCAGCTTCAAACAGTAAATGAATGCCCCTTACCCAGCTTCAAACAGTAAATGAATGCCCCTTACCCAGCCCCAAACAGTAAATTAATGCCTCTTACCCAGCTTCCAACAGTAAATGAATGCCCCTTACCCAGCCCCAAACAGTAAATGAATGCCCCTTACCAGCTTCAAACAGTAAATGAATGCCCCTTACCCAGCTTCAAACAGTAAATGAATGCCCCTTACCCAGCTCCAAACAGTAAATGAATGCCCCTTACCAGCTTCAAACAGTAAATGAATGCCCCTTACCCAGCTTCAAACAGTAAATGAATGCCCTTACCCAGCTTCAAACAGTAAATGAATGCCCCTTACCCAGCTTCAAACAGTAAATGAATGCCCATTGCCCAGCTTCAAACAGTAAATGAATGCCCCTTACCCAGCTTCGAACAGTAAATTAATGCCCCTAACCCAGCTTCAAACAGTAAATGAATGCCCCTTACCCAGCTTCAAACAGTAAATGAATGCCCCTTACCCAGCTTCAAACAGTAAATGAATGCCCCTTACCCAGCCCCAAACAGTAAATGAATGCCCCTTACCCAGCTTCAAACAGTAAATGAATGCCCCTTACCCAGCTTCAAACAGTAAATGAATGCCCCTTACCCAGCTTCAAACAGTAAATGAATGCCCCTTACCCAGCTTCAAACAGTAAATGAATGCCCCTTACCCAGCTTCAAACAGTAAATGAATGCCCCTTACCAGCTTCAAACAGTAAATGAATGCCCCTTACCCAGCTTCAAACAGTAAATGAATGCCCCTTACCCAGCTTCAAACAGTAAATGAATGCCCCTTACCCAGCTTCAAACAGTAAATGAATGCCCCTTACCCAGCTTAAAACAGTAAATGAATGCCCATTGCCCAGCTTAAAACAGTAAATGAATGCCCATTGCCCAGCTTCAAACAGTAAACGAATGCCCCTTACCCAGCCTCAAAGAGTAAATGAATGCCCCTTACCCAGCTTCAAACATTAGATGATTGCCCCTTAACCAGCTTCAAACAGTAAATGAATGCCCCTTACCCAGCCCCAAACAGTAAATGAATGCCCCTTACCCAGCCCCAAACAGTTCATGAATGCCCCTTACCCAGCTTCAAACAGTAAATGAATATCCCTTACATCACTTCAAACAGTAAATTAATGCCCCTTACCCAGCTCCAAACAGTAAATGAATGCCTCTTACCCAGCTTCAAACAGTAAATGAATGCCCCTTACCCAGCCCCAAACAGTAATTAATGCCCCTTACCCAGCCCCAAACAGTAAATGAATGCCCCTTACCCAGCTTCAAACAGTAAATTAATGCCCCTTACCCACCTTCAAACAGTAAATGAATGCCCCTTACCCAGCTTCAAACAGTAAATGAATGCCCCTTACCCAGCTTCAAACAGTAAATGAATGCCCCTTACCCAGCTTCAAACAGTAAATGAATGCCCCTTACCCAGCTTCAAACAGTAAATGAATGCCCCTTACCCAGCTTCAAACAGTAAATGAATGCCCATTGCCCAGCTTCAAACAATAAATGAATGTCCCTTACCCAGCTTCAAACAGTAAATGAATGCCCCTTACCCAGCTTCAAACAGTAAATGAATGCCCCTTACCCAGCTTCAAACAGTAGATGATTGCCCCTTACCTAGCTTCAAACAGTAAATGAATGCCCCTTTTCCAGCCCCAAACAGTAAATGAATGCCCCTTACCAGCTTCCAACAGTAAATGAATGCCCCTTACCCAGCCCCAAACAGTAAATGAATGCCCCTTGCCAGCTTCAAACAGTAAATGAATGCCCCTTACCCAGCTTCAAACAGTAAATGAATGCCCCTTACCCAGCTTCAAACAGTAAATGAATGCCCCTTACCCAGCTTCAAACAGTAAATGAATGCCCCTTACCCAGCTTCAAACAGTAGATGATTGCCCCTTACCTAGCTTAAAACAGTAAATGAATGCCCCTTTCCCAGCCCCAAACAGTAAAAGAATGCCCCTTACCAGCTTCAAACAGTAAATGAATGCCCCTTACCAGCTTCAAACAGTAAATTAATGCCTCTTACCCAGCTTCCACCAGTAAATGAATGCCCCTTACCCAGCCCCAAACAGTAAATGAATGCCCCTTACCAGCTTCAAACAGTAAATGAATGCCCCTTACCCAGCTTCAAACAGTAAATGAATGCCCTTACCCAGCTTCAAACAGTAAATTAATGCCCCTTACCCAGCTTCAAACAGTAAATGAATGCCCATTGCCCAGCTTCAAACAGTAAATGAATGCCCCTTACCCAGCTTCAAACAGTAAATGAATGCCCCTTACCCAGCTTCAAACAGTAAATGAATGCCCCTTACCCAGCTTCAAACAGTAAATTAATGCCCCTAACCCAGCTTCAAACAATAAATGAATGCCCCTTACCCAGCTTCAAACAGTAAATGAATGCCCCTTACCCAGCTTCAAACAGTAAATGAATGCCCCTTACCCAGCCCCAAACAGTAAATGAATGCCCCTTACCCAGCTTCAAACAGTAAATGAATGCCCCTTACCCAGCTTCAAACAGTAAATGAATGCCCCTTACCCAGCTTCAAACAGTAAATGAATGGCCCTTACCCAGCTTCGAACAGTAAATTAATGCCCCTAACCCAGCTTCAAACAGTAAATGAATGCCCCTTACCCAGCTTCAAACAGTAAATGAATGCCCCTTACCCAGCTTCAAACAGTAAATGAATGCCCCTTACCCAGCCCCAAACAGTAAATGAATGCCTCTTACCCAGCTTCCAACAGTAAATGAATGCCCCTTACCCAGCCCCAAACAGTAAATGAATGCCCCTTACCAGCTTCAAACAGTAAATGAATGCCCCTTACCCAGCTTCAAACAGTAAATGAATGCCCCTTACCCAGCCCCAAACAGTAAATGAATGCCCCTTACCAGCTTCAAACAGTAAATGAATGCCCCTTACCCAGCTTCAAACAGTAAATGAATGCCCTTACCCAGCTTCAAACAGTAAATGAATGCCCCTTACCCAGCTTCAAACAGTAAATGAATGCCCATTGTCCAGCTTCAAACAGTAAATGAATGCCCCTTACCCAGCTTCGAACAGTAAATTAATGCCCCTTACCCAGCTTCAAACAGTAAATGAATGCCCATTGCCCAGCTTCAAACAGTAAATGAATGCCTCTTACCCAGCTTCCAACAGTAAATGAATGCCCCTTACCCAGCCCCAAACAGTAAATGAATGCCCCTTACCAGCTTCAAACAGTAAATGAATGCCCCTTACCCAGCTTCAAACAGTAAATGAATGCCCCTTACCCAGCCCCAAACAGTAAATGAATGCCCCTTACCAGCTTCAAACAGTAAATGAATGCCCCTTACCCAGCTTCAAACAGTAAATGAATGCCCTTACCCAGCTTCAAACAGTAAATGAATGCCCCTTACCCAGCTTCAAACAGTAAATGAATGCCCATTGCCCAGCTTCAAACAGTAAATGAATGCCCCTTACCCAGCTTCGAACAGTAAATTAATGCCCCTAACCCAGCTTCAAACAGTAAATGAATGCCCCTTACCCAGCTTCAAACAGTAAATGAATGCCCCTTACCCAGCTTCAAACAGTAAATGAATGCCCCTTACCCAGCCCCAAACAGTAAATGAATGCCCCTTACCCAGCTTCAAACAGTAAATGAATGCCCCTTACCCAGCTTCAAACAGTAAATGAATGCCCCTTTCCCAGCCCCAAACAGTAAATGAATGCCCCTTACCCAGCTTCAAACAGTAAATGAATGCCCCTTACCCAGCTTCAAACAGTAAATGAATGCCCCTTACCCAGCTTCAAACAGTACATGAATGCCCCTTACCCAGCCCCAAACAGTAAATGAATGCCCCTTACCCAGCTTCAAACAGTAAATGAATGCCCCTTACCCAGCTTCAAACAGTAAATGAATGCCCCTTACCCAGCCCCAAACAGTAAATGAATGCCCCTTACCCAGCTTCAAACAGTAAATGAATGCCCCTTACCCAGCTTCAAACAGTAAATGAATGCCCCTTACCCAGCTTCAAACAGTAAATGAATGCCCTTACCCAGCTTCAAACAGTAAATGAATGCCCCTTACCCAGCTTCAAACAGTAAATGAATGCCCATTGCCCAGCTTCAAACAGTAAATGAATGACCCTTACCCAGCTTCGAACAGTAAATTAATGCCCCTAACCCAGCTTCAAACAGTAAATGAATGCCCCTTACCCAGCTTCAAACAGTAAATGAATGCCCCTTACCCAGCTTCAAACAGTAAATTAATGCCCCTAACCCAGCTTCAAACAATAAATGAATGCCCCTTACCCAGCTTCAAACAGTAAATGAATGCCCCTTACCCAGCTTCAAACAGTAAATGAATGCCCCTTACCCAGCCCCAAACAGTAAATGAATGCCCCTTACCCAGCTTCAAACAGTAAATGAATGCCCCTTACCCAGCTTCAAACAGTAAATGAATGCCCCTTACCCAGCTTCAAACAGTAAATGAATGGCCCTTACCCAGCTTCGAACAGTAAATTAATGCCCCTAACCCAGCTTCAAACAGTAAATGAATGCCCCTTACCCAGCTTCAAACAGTAAATGAATGCCCCTTACCCAGCTTCAAACAGTAAATTAATGCCCCTTACCCAGCCCCAAACAGTAAATGAATGCCTCTTACCCAGCTTCCAACAGTAAATGAATGCCCCTTACCCAGCCCCAAACAGTAAATGAATGCCCCTTACCAGCTTCAAACAGTAAAGGAATGCCCCTTACCCAGCTTCAAACAGTAAATGAATGCCCCTTACCCAGCCCCAAACAGTAAATGAATGCCCCTTACCAGCTTCAAACAGTAAATGAATGCCCCTTACCCAGCTTCAAACAGTAAATGAATGCCCTTACCCAGCTTCAAACAGTAAATGAATGCCCCTTACCCAGCTTCAAACAGTAAATGAATGCCCATTGCCCAGCTTCAAACAGTAAATGAATGCCCCTTACCCAGCTTCGAACAGTAAATTAATGCCCCTTACCCAGCTTCAAACAGTAAATGAATGCCCATTGCCCAGCTTCAAACAGTAAATGAATGCCTCTTACCCAGCTTCCAACAGTAAATGAATGCCCCTTACCCAGCCCCAAACAGTAAATGAATGCCCCTTACCAGCTTCAAACAGTAAATGAATGCCCCTTACCCAGCTTCAAACAGTAAATGAATGCCCCTTACCCAGCCCCAAACAGTAAATGAATGCCCCTTACCAGCTTCAAACAGTAAATGAATGCCCCTTACCCAGCTTCAAACAGTAAATGAATGCCCTTACCCAGCTTCAAACAGTAAATGAATGCCCCTTACCCAGCTTCAAACAGTAAATGAATGCCCATTGCCCAGCTTCAAACAGTAAATGAATGCCCCTTACCCAGCTTCGAACAGTAAATTAATGCCCCTAACCCAGCTTCAAACAGTAAATGAATGCCCCTTACCCAGCTTCAAACAGTAAATGAATGCCCCTTACCCAGCTTCAAACAGTAAATGAATGCCCATTGCCCAGCTTCAAACAGTAAATGAATGCCCCTTACCCAGCTTCGAACAGTAAATGAATGCCCCTAACCCAGCTTCAAACAGTAAATGAATGCCCCTTACCCAGCTTCAAACAGTAAATGAATGCCCCTTACCCAGCTTCAAACAGTAAATGAATGCCCCTTACCCAGCCCCAAACAGTAAATGAATGCCCCTTACCCAGCTTCAAACAGTAAATGAATGCCCCTTACCCAGCTTCAAACAGTAAATGAATGCCCCTTTCCCAGCCCCAAACAGTAAATGAATGCCCCTTACCCAGCTTCAAACAGTAAATGAATGCCCCTTACCCAGCTTCAAACAGTAAATGAATGCCCCTTACCCAGCTTCAAACAGTACATGAATGCCCCTTACCCAGCCCCAAACAGTAAATGAATGCCCCTTACCCAGCTTCAAACAGTAAATGAATGCCCCTTACCCAGCTTCAAACAGTAAATGAATGCCCCTTACCCAGCCCCAAAGAGTAAATGTATGCCCCTTACCCAGCTTCAAACAGTAAATGAATGCCCCTTACCCAGCTTCAAACAGTAAATGAATGCCCCTTACCCAGCCCCAAACAGTAAATGAATGCCCCTTACCCAGCTTCAAACAGTAAATGAATGCCCCTTACCCAGCTTCAAACAGTAAATGAATGCCCCTTACCCAGCTTCAAACAGTAAATGAATGCCCTTACCCAGCTTCAAACAGTAAATGAATGCCCCTTACCCAGCTTCAAACAGTAAATGAATGCCCATTGCCCAGCTTCAAACAGTAAATGAATGCCCCTTACCCAGCTTCGAACAGTAAATTAATGCCCCTAACCCAGCTTCAAACAGTAAATGAATGCCCCTTACCCAGCTTCAAACAGTAAATGAATGCCCCTTACCCAGCTTCAAACAGTAAATTAATGCCCCTAACCCAGCTTCAAACAATAAATGAATGCCCCTTACCCAGCTTCAAACAGTAAATGAATGCCCCTTACCCAGCTTCAAACAGTAAATGAATGCCCCTTACCCAGCCCCAAACAGTAAATGAATGCCCCTTACCCAGCTTCAAACAGTAAATGAATGCCCCTTACCCAGCTTCAAACAGTAAATGAATGCCCCTTACCCAGCTTCAAACAGTAAATGAATGGCCCTTACCCAGCTTCGAACAGTAAATTAATGCCCCTAACCCAGCTTCAAACAGTAAATGAATGCCCCTTACCCAGCTTCAAACAGTAAATGAATGCCCCTTACCCAGCTTCAAACAGTAAATGAATGCCCCTTACCCAGCCCCAAACAGTAAATGAATGCCTCTTACCCAGCTTCCAACAGTAAATGAATGCCCCTTACCCAGCCCCAAACAGTAAATGAATGCCCCTTACCAGCTTCAAACAGTAAATGAATGCCCCTTACCCAGCTTCAAACAGTAAATGAATGCCCCTTACCCAGCCCCAAACAGTAAATGAATGCCCCTTACCAGCTTCAAACAGTAAATGAATGCCCCTTACCCAGCTTCAAACAGTAAATGAATGCCCTTACCCAGCTTCAAACAGTAAATGAATGCCCCTTACCCAGCTTCAAACAGTAAATGAATGCCCATTGCCCAGCTTCAAACAGTAAATGAATGCCCCTTACCCAGCTTCGAACAGTAAATTAATGCCCCTTACCCAGCTTCAAACAGTAAATGAATGCCCATTGCCCAGCTTCAAACAGTAAATGAATGCCTCTTACCCAGCTTCCAACAGTAAATGAATGCCCCTTACCCAGCCCCAAACAGTAAATGAATGCCCCTTACCAGCTTCAAACAGTAAATGAATGCCCCTTACCCAGCTTCAAACAGTAAATGAATGCCCCTTACCCAGCCCCAAACAGTAAATGAATGCCCCTTACCAGCTTCAAACAGTAAATGAATGCCCCTTACCCAGCTTCAAACAGTAAATGAATGCCCTTACCCAGCTTCAAACAGTAAATGAATGCCCCTTACCCAGCTTCAAACAGTAAATGAATGCCCATTGCCCAGCTTCAAACAGTAAATGAATGCCCCTTACCCAGCTTCGAACAGTAAATTAATGCCCCTAACCCAGCTTCAAACAGTAAATGAATGCCCCTTACCCAGCTTCAAACAGTAAATGAATGCCCCTTACCCTTACCCAGCTTCAAACAGTAAATGAATGCCCCTTACCCAGCCCCAAACAGTAAATGAATGCCCCTTACCCAGCCCCAAACAGTAAATGAATGCCCCTTACCCAGCTTCAAACAGTAAATGAATGCCCCTTACCCAGCTTCAAACAGTAAATTAATGCCCCTTACCCAGCTTCAAACAGTAAATGAATGCCCCTTACCCAGCTTCAAACAGTAAATGAATGCCCCTTACCCAGCTTCAAACAGTAAATGAATGCCCCTTACCCAGCTTCAAACAGTAAATGAATGCCCCTTACCCAGCTTCAAACAGTAAATGAATGCCCCTTACCCAGCTTCAAACAGTAAATGAATGCCCATTACCCAGCTTCAAACAGTAAATGAATGCCCCTTACCCAGCTTCAAACAGTAAATGAATGCCCATTACCCAGCTTCAAACAGTAAATGAATGCCCCTTACCCAGCTTCAAACACACACTCACACTCACACTCTTATTTATGCACATAATTATGGTGTGGCTTTGTGATATGGAGCAGTGAGAGAGGTGGTTGAGGGACAGAGCTTAGACTCTATTCCAGGGTTGGTTTACAAGGAGTGTTTGGATTGCAGAATTCACTCAACTAAAAGAACAAAACCAGATAAATATTCACTTTCCCACCCTTTGATTAGCTCTTATGTTAATCACTCTAGAATTATAATGTTCATCATTCTACCCATTTGAATACCTCTACTGTTAATCACTCTAGAATCAGAATGTTTATCATTCTAGCCATTTGACTAGCTCTACTGGTAATAATTCTAGAATCAGAATGTTTATCATTCTACCCATTTGAATACCTCTACTGTTAATCACTCTAGAATCAGAATGTTTATCATTCTAGCCATTTGACTAGCTCTACTGGTAATAATTCTAGAATCAGAATGTTTATCATTCTACCCATTTGAATACCTCTACTGTTAATCACTCTAGAATCAGAATGTTTATCATTCTAGCCATTTGACTAGCTCTACTGGTAATAATTCTAGAATCAGAATGTTTATCATTCTACCCATTTGAATACCTCTACTGTTAATCACTCTAGAATCAGAATGTTTATCATTCTAGCCATTTGACTAGCTCTACTGGTAATAATTCTAGAATCAGAATTTCATTCTACTGATATGTATTTCTATCTAACTCAGAGATGGCCCCTGATACCATTGACGCTATAGAATTAGGAATGATTAGTTAGTAATAATCATTAGTTAGTAATAATTAGTCATTTAATAGGATCTCTATGATTGAAATTAGATTTGTTCATATATCTATAAAACATTTATAACAGGTGTACTACAGAGATATAACAGGGGTAAAACAGGTGTACTACAGGGATAACAGGTGTGTTTGGTATCTTAAATATTTTTCATTCTGAAACAATCTAAATCTGTTAAATGTTTTCATGGCTCAAACATGGCATGACATAAAGCTGAGTTCACATCATCTGTAAAGACAGGTTGGTTTGGTAATGTCTGTGTCTTTAAACTGGGACACTCTAGGTTGTGTAACTGATTGTGTGAGTCTCATTAATTACTAAAGACAAAGTCACTGAGAATAGATCTCCTCAGGGCTATCCTGACAATAGATCTTCTGAGGGCTATCCTGACAATAGATCTCCTGAGGGCTATCCTGACAATAGATCTCCTGAGGGCTATCCTGACAATAGATCTCCTCAGGGCAATCCTGACAATAGATCTCCTGAGGGCTATCCTGACGATAGATCTCCTCAGGGCAATCCTGACAATAGATCTCCTGAGGGCTATCCTGACGATAGATCTCCTCAGGGCTATCCTGACAATAGATCTCCTCAAGGCTATCCTGACAATATATCTCCTGAGGGCTATCCTGACAATAGATCTCCTCAGGGCTATCCTGACAATAGATCTCCTCAGGGCTATCCTGACAATAGATCTCCTCAGGGCTATCCTGACAATAGATCTCCTCAGGGCTATCCTGACAATAGATCTCCTCAGGGCTATCCTGACAATAGATCTCCTCAGGGCTATCCTGACAATAGATCTCCTCAGGGTTATCCTGACAATAGATCTCCTCAGGGCTATCCTGACAATAGATCTCCTCAGGGCTATCCTGACAATAGATCTCCTCAGGGCTATCCTGACAATATGTTTGCTCAGGGCTATCCTGACAATAGATCTCCTGAGGGCTATCCTGACAATAGATCTTCTGAGGGCTATCCTGACAATAGATCTCCTCAGGGCTATCCTGACAATATATATCCTCAAGGCTATCCTGACAATAGATCTCCTGAGGGCTATCCTGACAATAGATCTCCTCAGGGCTATCCTGACAATAGATCTCCTCAGGGCTATCCTGACGATAGATCTCCTCAGGGCTATCCTGACGATAGATCTCCTCAGGGCTATCCTGACGATAGATCTCCTCAGGGCTATCCTGACGATAGATCTCCTCAGGGCTATCCTGACGATAGATCTCCTCAGGGCTATCCTGATAATAGATATCCTCAGGGCTATCCTGACAATAGATCTCCTCAGGGTTATCCTGATAATAAATCTCCTCAGGGTTATCCTGACAATAGATCTCCTCAGGGCTATCCTGACAATAGATCTCCTCAGGGCTATCCTGACAATAGATCTCCTCAGGGCTATCCTGACAATAGATCTCCTCAGGGCTATCCTGACAATATATATCCTCAAGGCTATCCTGACAATAGATCTCCTGAGGGCTATCCTGACAATAGATCTCCTCAGGGCTATCCTGACAATAGATCTCCTCAGGGCTATCCTGACGATAGATCTCCTCAGGGCTATCCTGGCGATAGATCTCCTCAGGGCTATCCTGACGATAGATCTCCTCAGGGCTATCCTGACGATAGATCTCCTCAGGGCTATCCTGACGATAGATCTCCTCAGGGCTATCCTGACAATAGATCTCCTCATGTCTATCCTGACAATAGATCTGTGGACAGGGCATAGGACAGGGTGGGTATACTGAGACAGTATAACACACACACACACAGGTGAACATGCACACATGCAAGCAACATATCACTTTTAGAGGCCAGCATCTTGAGAAAGAGAGAGAGAGAGAGAGAGAGAGAGAGAGAGAGAGAGAGATAGAGAGAGAGAGAGAGAGAGAGAGAGATTGAGAGAGAGAGAGAGAGAGAGAGAGAGAGAGAGAGAGAGAGAGAGAGAGAGAGAGAGAGAGAGAGAGAGAGAGAGAGAGATTGAGAGAGAGAGAGAGAGAGAGAGAAGGAGAGAGAGAGAGAGAGAGAGAGAGAGAGAGAGAGAGAGAGAGAGAGAGAGAGAGAGAGAGAGAGAGATTGAGAGAGAGAGAGAGAGAGAGAAGGAGACAGAGAGAGAGAGAGAGAGAGAGAGAGAGAGAGAGAGAGAGAGAGAGAGAGAGAGAGAGAGAGAGAGAGAGAGAGAGAGAGAGAGGGGGGGGGGGGGAAGCAAATAACACTAATGGAAACGCAAGAATCATTGCGCATAAAAATCACTTGATGTATGCAATAGAAATGGTAGGTTACACTTATGCTATTTCAAGACAGAATGGCAAGCTTAAGTCGAGATTGCATAACCTAATTAAAACAAAACCATTCTATGGACGTTCTCTCAAATAGCCTAGTATACGAATGAATCGTTTAATTACAAAACAAACCCGGAGCCTTTGTCTGGATGCACTTGTTTCCCTCCATATGGACCAGCATGTTTCATTACAGGAGATAACATTATCATTAAACAATTCCACATTTACTAACCTCTATGCATGATTTCTTGATCTCTATAATATCAATTTGATGACACACATTCGATGTCGTTCAACTTTTCCGACATAGCGAGGATGTCACACGTTTCCACGGTATGGTGTGTAACCGGACATCACTAAACAACAACAACGGCACAAATCCCGGTTAAAAACGTTTAATATCTCACCCTTTATTCTGTTGACGTCAGTCAGTTCTCAAAAGCTTTCAAAATCCGTTAAAAACCGACTAAACGCAAAAAATTGAGGCGCAGTCCCAAATTGTCCCACAGGACAGTTTCTCGTCAGACAGTCCTCTAGCACTGTGAAAAGCGCGCCATCAATGGTAAAGATTCGCGCGCGGGGCAACAGGTGGATTTGGAAAGTCAAGTAAAACTTGCTTATAAACAGCTTATAAAGCCATTACATATCCGATAATATCAGTGGCTAAAATTGCATTCGCCTTTAGGCTATGGTAGCCTATAATATGACTTTAGCCTAACCCAGATAGCAAAATTATTCCAGCAACTGTGGGCCATATACTTAGTGTTTTTCTGGCCCAGTATGCCTGGGTCCCCAGCCCAAAGTCTGCATCACCATCAGATTAAAAAGGTCCACCACAGATCTGTCCCACACACTGTGCACCATCAAATTAGAAAGGTTTGGCCCAGCTCTGGCCCACACAATGTAAAATTATTAATTCTACAAGGTACGGCCCCAAATCTGGGCCATATAGTGAAAAAAATGATTGCAAAATAAAAAGGTGCGGTCCAGGTCTGGCCCAAATACTGAGTTTCAGCCTAGGGCCCAGGTCCAGAGATGGGACAGATGCAGGCTTTCAGACAGACCTTATATGGGGCTACATTAAACCAGCTAAACCAGCTAGACATCCCAAATTACATTGAGACACTCTGCTATTAACTACATGCTTTATTTAAACAAAAGAGAATATAAACAAAAGAGAAGAGAGCACTTGGCGAGAAAGTCAATGAAAAAATCTGGTTTATTTGAAGTTGCAACAGGGAACATGAAGCGTAGAAAAACAGCCCATAAAAGCTCATGCATTTTTTTAAATAAAATAAGTACCATTGATTTGTGCCACAAACGCTAAAATGTGAGCATTTGAAAACATTGGCCAGGTAAATAAAACCAAGGCATGGACTGCTGTTATACCTTGTCCGTAGACAGCTTACAGGGTAAGGACATTTGGGTGAACTATCCATACTGTTTCCCCTTTCCATGGGAAACCCACTGGTGTTGATGTGGATTCACGATGGAAGGGGATTCAGATTTTTTGCACTGTGCTATTGTATAAACTATTTGTGAGCCCAGAGAAAATAGGAGCGGGGAGACACCGGTGGGCATCCAGTGGGCTTCAAAGCCTAAAATTATATAAGAGAGCGATACATTCTAATCTATTGACTTTGAACTGTGTCTGCTATTCTGATAATTACATTTCAAAATTTTTACAGAGCACACCATCAGTTATTAAACTAATGACAATTCATTCATAATAACAATTCTAACTAGATGGTAACTTTACAAGTAAAGTTGTGGGGCTTGTTGTCCTTTGATTATATTATTCAAACATTTAAATACTTTTTAATTCCCATCGACACAGTAGATTTGGTCAGATGTGTGGTTGTGGTCAAAAGTTGTATGGATATGGTCAGTAGTTAGATGTGTGGTCAGAAGTTGTGTGGTCAGAAGTTGTGTGGTTGTGGTATGTAATTATGTGGTTGTGGTCACTAGATGTGGTCAGAAGTTGTGTGGTTGTGGTCAGAAGTTGTGTGGTTGTGGTCAGAAGTTGTGTGGTTGCGGTCAGAAGTTGTGTGGTTGTGGTCAGAAGTTGTGTGGTTGCGGTCAGAAGTTGTGTGGTTGTGGTCAGTTGTTTTGGTCAGTAGTTGTGGTCGGTATTTGTGTGGTTGTGGTCAGTAGTTGTGGTCAGTATTTGTGTGGTTGTGGTCAGTAGTTGTGGTCAGTATTTGTGTGGTTGTGGTCTGTAGTTGTGTGGTCAATATTTGTGTTGTTGTGGTCAGTAATTGTGGTCACTCTCTTCACTCTCCTCATCGTCAATTCTGCCCTCTGTGTCTGTGTGAATCCTAGCAAAGGCTTCGTTTTGGAATCTCAATAACACAGAGAGCTGTGTCTAGAAAGAGACAGGCGATGGGTTACTAAAATAGCTGTAGTTACAGATTGGTGCACACCATTTATGAACAGATTGCGGATTTGACAAGCAGAGAAGTAAGGGAAAATGTTATAGCTGCAAATATTTTGTTCTAACTTGTTGCGTTACAGGTCAAAACGGCAGTTGTTTGGGAAAAGTTGGAAGAAAGATGTGGTAATGCAGTTACTAAAACAGCTGTACTGTAAGTTCCGTAGTGAATGTTTTAGCAGAGAGAAGTAGATGAATACTCCATACACTCTAACTTTTTGTCTAATGTGTTGGGGTAGTGGTCAAAACGGCAGTTGCTTGCAAAAATATTTCCAGAAAATGTTGTTGATGCGGTTACTTAAACTGCGGTAACTTTTCATCTGAATATAATTTTTTGTTCAAACGCCAGATGAGTACCATAGAGGTAGACGAAGATGTGAACGCTCTAACTTTTTGTCTAAGTTGTTGCAAAGTGTAATAATTAGCTGATTTCTGTCAAAAGTTTCATGATTTCACTTAGAGAATGGCAGTTGGAAGTGATGATGTCACGATGGGGATCTTTAGATTCTTGATGAAATGCCACAATCAAATGCCGACCGTATTATCTCCCAAGAGAATTTTCTTCGGTTATAGTCACGGCCGTGTATATCCCCCCTCAAGCCGATACCACGACGGCCCTCAAAGAACTTCACTGGACCTTATGCAAACTGGAAACCACATATCCTGAGGCTGCATTTATTGTAGCCGGGGATTTTAACAAAGCAAATTTGAGGACTAGGCTGACAAAGTTCTATCAACATATGGACTGTTGTACTCGCGCTGCCAAAATCCTCAACCATTGCTATTCGAACTTCCGGGATGGTTATAAGGCCCTCCCCCGCCCTCCTTTCGGCAAATCTGACCACGACTCCATTTTGCTTCTCCCTTCCTATAGGCAGAAACTCAAACAGGGAGTACCCGTGCTAAGGACTATTTAACGCTGGTCTGACTAATCGGAATCCACACTTCAAGATTATTTTGATCACGCGGACTGGGATATGTTACGGGTAGCTTCCGAAAATAATTTAGACGAATACACTGAAACTGTGACTGAGTTTATCAGGAAGTGTATAGGTGATGTTGTGCCCACTGTGACTATTAAAACCTACCCTAACCAGAAACCGTGGATAGATGGCAGCATTCGCGCAAATCTGAAAGCGCGAACCACCGCATTCAACCATGGCAAGGTGACTGGGAATATGGCAGAATACAAACAGTGTAGCTACTCACTCCGCAAGGCAATTAAACTGGCAAAATATCATTTTAGAGACAAAGTGGAGTCGCAATTCAACGGCTCAGACACAAGATGTATGTGGCAGGGTCTACAGACAATCACGGACTACAAAAGGAAAACCAGCCACGTCGCTGACACCGACGTCTCGCTTCCAGACAAGCTAAACACCATCTTTGCCCGCTTTGAGGATAACACAGTGCCACTGACGAGGCCCACTACCAAGGACTGTGGCCTCTCCTTCTCCATGGCCAACGTGATTAAGACATTTAAGCATGTTAACCCCCGCAAGGCTGCCGGCCCAGATGGCATCCCTAGCCGAGTCCTCAGAGCATGCGCAGACCAGCTGGCTGGTGTGTTTATGGACATATTCAATCTCTCCCTTTCCCACTCTGCTGTTCCCACATGCTTCAAGATGGCCACCATTGTTCCTGTACCCAAGAAAGCAAAGGTAACTGAACTAAATGACTATCGCCCTGTAGCACTCATCATGAAGTGCTTTGAGAGACTAGTCAAGGATCATATCACCTCTACCTTACCTGTCACCCTATACCCACTTCAATTTGCTTACCGCCCCAATAGATCCACAGACGATGCAATCGCCATCACACTGCACACTGCCCTATCCCATCTGGACAAGAGGAATACCTATGTAAGAATGCTGTTCATTGACTATAGCTCAGCATTCAACACCATAGTACCCTCCAAACGCATCATTAAGCTTGAGGCCCTGGGTCTGAACCCCGCCCTGTGCAACTGGGTCCTGGACTTCCTGACGGGCCAACCCCAGGTGGTGAAGGTAGGCAACAACACCTCCACTTCGCTGAACCTCAACACTGGGGCCCCACAAGGGTGCGTGCTCAGCCCCCTCCTGTACTCCCTGTTCACCCATGACTGCGTGGCCAAGCACGCCTCCAACTCAATCATCAAGTTTGCAGACGACACAACAGTAGTAGGCTTGATTACCAACAATGACGAGACTGCCTACAGGGAGGAGGTGAGGGCTCTGGGAGTGTGGTGCCAGGAAAATAACCTCTCACTCAACGTCAACAAAACAAAGGAGATGATTGTGGACTTTAGGAAACAGCAGAGGGAGCACCCCCCTATCCACATCGACGGGACCGCAGTGGAGAAGGTGGAAAGCTTCAAGTTCCTTGGCGTATACATCACCGACAAACTGAAATGGTCCACACACGCAGACAGTGTGGTGAAGAAGGCGCAACAGAGCCTCTTCAACCTCAGGAGGCTGAAGAAATTCAGCTTAGCACCTAAAACCCTCACAAACTTTTACAGATGCACAATTAAGAGCATCCTGTCGGGCTGTATCACCGCCTGGTACGGCAACTGCACTGCCCACAACCGCAGGGCTCTCCAGAGGGTGGTGCGGTCTGCCGAACGCATTACCGGGGGCAAACTACTCGCCCTCCAAGACACATACAGCACCCGATGTCACAGGAAGGCCAAAAACATCATCAAGGACATCAACCACCCGAGCCACTGCCTGTTCACCCCGCTATCATCCAGAAGGCGAGGTCAGTACAAGTGCATCAAAGCTGGGACGGAGCGAATGAAAAACAGCTTCTATCTCAAGGCCATCAGACTGTTAAATAGCCATCACTAGCACATTAGAGGCTGCTGCTGCCTATTGAAATCACTGGCCACTTTAAGAAATGGAACACTAGTCACTTTAATAATATTGACATATCTTGCACTACTCATCTCATATGTATATACTGCATTCTATTCTATAATATTCTACTGTATCTTAGTCCATGCCGCTCTGTCATTGCTTGTCCATACATGTATATATTCTTAAATCCCATTCCTTACTAGTTTTGTGTGTATTGGGTATATGTTGTGAAATTGTTAGATATTACTTGTTAGATATTACTGCACTGTCGGAGCTAGAAGCACAAGCATTTCGCAACACCCTGCTAAACACGTGTATGTGACAAATAACATTTGATTTGATTTACTGGTACTCCCTGTATATAGCTCCATTCTTGTGTATTTTATTTTACTCCTCTTGTGTTACTATTTTATTTTAATTTTTAAACTCTGCATTGTTGGGAAGGGCTCGTAAGCAAGCCTTTCACGGTAAAGTCTACACCAGTTGAATTCGGGGCATGTGACAAATACAATTTTATTTAACTAGATTTATCACACCACTGCATAACACCCAGCAGATGGTGCTACGTCCTTATCCTTGTAGGTCTCAGTTCTGCGCTTTCAACAGAAAATGCGGAAGTGAAACAATGTAATTTGATGCCATTCCGGAGGACAGGAGTGGGCGACAAGAATTGATAGTTTACAATATAATACAATTATGGGAAATTAAATAGCCTAGCGGAATTTATCGCTCAATCAAAACATCACGGTAGCCGAGTTGAAATGGAGAGCCGTCGCACAGTAACACGAAGGTCGAGAAATCAACGCATCAGGTGAGTTTATGAGCTGCATTTGCTTTGTTGACAACGTTGGTTGGTCTGTGCCTGTCGCTGTTATGGCTTTGTCATCCATTGTCTGTCTTATAATGAGACTGACAGACCAACATTAATTTGATGAGAAGCGATAGCCACATCAATGATTGCCTTCTGGTCTATAGACTATCAAATTGCAGCATTGTAGGCCTATGTGACCCCAACAAAAGGTTATTACCAATATGCAAAACCTTTCTTAAATGCAGAAAGTATCAACATTGTATCAGAGTTGTCTGGTGCGTGCGTGTTGTTGCTGAAACCAAAAGCACAGTAACAATGAATTGTATTTCTTACTCCACCCGACACCACTCCTCCAAATCTCCCCTGCCAATTCGTAATTATATCCATGACCATCTGTATATTGCCTTGCAGACTCATCAAATGACATCTACTTCGGAAAGCGCCACACACTTGTTTGCCAACCTGTAGGTGTGGTGCATCCCGTGGTGGGCTCGAGGGCGTTCAGTGTTTGGTGTCAACAAACGAACACATCCACATCATCGCGCTCGGATTCGTCCACGGAGGCAGAGGGACTGAAGTTGGGACGGACATAGTCGCCCCCATGCCCCGCTTCCCGGGGAGGACTGCAGACGTGGCTGCTAACCTGACTTCCCACGTGCTGGGTCGGCCACTGTGCGCTAACGGGACGCCCTGGATCCTCTATCTGTTCGAGGAATGCGTGGAGAATGTGTGGGAATACTGGAGTGTAGTCATCGGGCTCATCTCCATGTTCTGTTTCTTGCTGTCAACTCTACCGTAAGTTGTTCACTACTGCAGTAGGAAGGCGTTCTATAAGGGAAAAGTAGTTTGTATTTATAATATAAACTAAAATAGCTGATCACAGATATTGTGATCAACAGCTGCCATCTCAAATGTATCTGACATTTGGTGTTATGAAGATACTCATGACAGATTAAATAGCCCATTGTTGATTTATTACCATAGCAATGAGAGAGTCTGTGGCTCTGCAAAGCCAGTTTATCAGGTTCTGAGAGACATCTAATAAAAGTATCTGTTTGTCACATCTCTCTCCTCTCTGCCTCCATTGTATTTCTTGTTCCCTCTCCCCCCTCCTCCCTCCTCCCCTCCCCCCTCCTCCCCCCCCCCCCCCCCCCCCCCCCCCCAGACAAGTCATTGAGGCTTATCGCAATGGTAAAGTGGAGGAGGCCATGTCTATTGGCTTTCTGCTCTTCCTCTTCAGTGGGGACCTCAGCAGTCTGACAGGCTGCGTCCTGACCAGCCAGCTGCCCATCCAGGTATCTAACAACAGGCACAACTTCAACTTGCTCTTGTGTGCAAAGTATGAGTATGGGCAGAGGCATAAGGCAGTTATTGTTTTGATTGCCATAGCACTCTCTGCCCAGGCATACCCTGATGCGCTGTATCACTGCTGCGTTGAAGCACCTTTTCAGCATTTTGTTTAATCTGGTTTGTGAATGGAGTTAGTCTTTCTACATTTACATTTTATCCAAGGGCATGTTTTTCTTAACCGTTCCCTTGCCAATGCCTATCTGCAGAGGGTGCCACTGTCAAATCATATTTGATTGTTCTCTCTCTCTCTCTCTCTTCTCTCTCTCAGATTGTGACAGTAGTGTTCTACATCTTCACTGATCTCCTGCTCATCTCCCAGTTCCTCTACTACAAGATCAAGAACAGCTCATCTAAAAGTAAGGCCAGCCTGATCATGATATTGCACTGTCCCCCCGATATGGAAACACAATAGAATGCCATGATTGTATATGTGTGAGAATCAGCATGGTTCCTTGCATTGTAGTTAGTGTGCTGTAGGTCCATATTTCCATTTTACGTTTAATTCTGAGGGTGCAGTCTGTGTACTCGCGTTATATGCTACATCTATGCCCTATTCACAATGCTAACAGCTACATTGAGGGAAAAAAGTATTTGATCCCCTGCTGATTTTGTACGTTTGCCCACTGACAAAGAAATTATCAGTCTATAATTTTAATGGTAGGTTTATTTGAACAGTGAGAGACAGAATAACAACCAAAAAATCTAGAAAAACCCATGTCAAAAATGTTATAAATTGATTTTGCATTTTAATGTGGGATTCCAAACTCTCCACCATGGCCAAGACCAAAGAGCTCTCCAAGAATGTCAGGGACAAGATTGTAGACCTACTCAAGGCTGGAATGGGCTACAAGACCATTGCCAAGCAGCTTGGTGAGAAGGTGACAACAGTTGGAGCGATTATTCGCAAATGGAAGAAACACAAAATAACTGTCAATCTCCCTAGACCTGGGGCTCCATGCAAGATCTCACTCGTGGAGTTGCAATGATCATGAGAACGGTGAGGAATCAGCCCAGAACTACACGGGAGGATCTTGTCAATGATCTCAAGGCAGCTGGGACCATAGTCACCAAGAAAACAATTGGTAACACACTACGCCGTGAAGGACTGAAATCCTGCAGCGCTCGCAAGGTCCCCCTGCTCAAGAAAGCACATATGCAGGGCCGTCTGAAGTTTGCCAATGAACATCTGAATGATTCAGAGGAGAACTGGGTGAAAGTGTTGTGGTCAGATGAGACCAAAATGGAGCTCTTTGGCATCAACTCAACTTGCCGTGTTTGGAGGAGGAGGAATGCTGCCTATGACCCCAAGAACACCATCCCCACGTCAAACATGGAGGTGGAAACATTATGCTTTGGGGGTGTTTTTCTGCTAAGGGGACAGGACAACTTCACCGCATCAAAGGGACGATGGACGGGGCCATGTACCGTCAAATCTTGGGTGAGAACCTCATTCCCTCAGCCAGGGCATTGAAAATGGGTCGTGGATGGGTATTCCAGCATGACAATGACCCAAAACACACGGCCAAGGCAACAAAGGAGTGGCTCAAGAATAAGCACATTAAGGTCCTGGAGTGGCCTAGCCAGTCTCCAGACCACAATCCCATAGAAAATCTGTGGAGGGAGCTGAAGGTCCGAGTTGCCAAACGTCAGCCTCAAAACCTTAATGACTTGGAGAAGATCTGCAAAGAGGAGTGGAACAAAATCCCTCCTGAGATGTGTGCAAACCTGGTGGCCAACTACAAGAAACGTCTGAACTCTGTGATTGCCAACAAGGGTTTTGCCACCAAGTACTAAGTCATGTTTTGCAGAGGGGTCAAATACTTATTTCCCTCATTAAAATGCAAATCAATTTATAACATTTTTGACATGTGTTTTTCTGGATTTTTTTGTTGTTATTCTGTCTCTCACTGTTCAAATAAACCTACCATTAAAATGATAGACTGATCATGTCTTTGTCAGTGGGCAAACTTACAAAATCAGCAGGGGATCAAATAGTTTTTTCCCTCACTGTATGCCCAGTTATCAACGCCTAGTGTGTATGACATGACTGTGTTTGTGTGTGTGTGTGTTTTCAAGTGAAATAGCTACAGTGGGGAGAACAAGTATTTGATACACTGCCGATTTTGCAGGTTTTCCTACTTACAAAGCATATAGAGGTCTGTAATTTTTATCATAGGTACACTTCAACTGTGAGACGGAATCTAAAACAGAAATCCAGAAAATCACATTGTATGATTTTTAAGTAATTAATTGGCATTTTATTGCATGACATAAGTATTTGATCACCTACCAACCAGTAAGAATTCTGGATCTCACAGACCTGTTAGTTTTTCTTTAAGAAGCCCTCCTGTTCTCCACTCATTGCCTGTATTAACTGCACCTGTTTGAACTCGTTACCTGTATAAAAGACACCTGTCCACACACTCAATCAGACAGACTCCAACCTCTCCACAATGGCCAAGACCAGAGAGCTGTGTAAGGACATCAGGGATAAAATTGTAGACCTGCACAAGGCTGGAATGGGCTACAGGACAACAGGCAAGCAGCTTGGTGAGAAGGCAACAACTGTTGGCGCAATTATTAGAAAATGGAAGAAGTTCAAGATGACGGTCAATCACCCTCGGTCTGGGCCTCCATGCAAGATCTCACCTCGTGGGGCATCAATGATCATGAGGAAGGTGAGGGATCAGCCCAGAACTACACGGCAGGACCTGGTCAATGACCTGAAGAGAGCTGGGACCGCAGTCTCAAAGAAAACCATTAGTAACACACTACGCCGTCATGGATTAAAATCCTGCAGCGCACGCAAGGTCCCCTTGCTCAAGCCAGCGCATGTCCAGGCCCGTCTGAAGTTTGCCAATGACCATCTGGATGATCCAGAGGAGGAATGGGAGAAGGTCATGTGGTCTGATGAGACAAAAATATAGCTTTTTGGTCTAAACTCCACTCGCCGTGTTTGGAGGAAGAAGGATGAGTACAACCCCAAGAACACCATCCCAACCGTGAAGCATGGAGGTGGAAACATCATTCTTTGGGGATGCTTTTCTGCAAAGGGGACAGGACGACTGCACCGTATTGAGGGGAGGATGGATGGGGCCATGTATCGCGAGATCTTGGCCAACAACCTCCTTCCCTAAGTAAGACCATTGAAGATGGGTCGTGGCTTGGTCTTCCAGCATGACAACGACCCGAAACACACAGCCAGGGCAACTAAGGAGTGGCTCCGTAAGAAGCATCTCAAGGTCCTGGAGTGGCCTAGCCAGTCTCCAGACATGAACCCAATAGAAAATCTTTGGAGAGAGCTGAAAGTCCATATTGCCCAGCGACAGCCCCAAAACCTGAAGGATCTGGAGAAAGTCTGTATGGAGGAGTGGGCCAAAATCCCTGCTGCAGTGTGTGCAAACCTGGTCAAGACCTACAGGAAACGTATGATCTCTGTAATTGCAAACACAGGTTTCTGTACCAAATATTAAGTTCTGCTTTTTTGATGTATCAAATACTTATGTCATGCAATAAAATGCAAATTAATTACTTAAAAATCATACAATGTGATTTTCTGGATTTTTGTTTTAGATTCCGTCTCACAGTTGAAGTGTACCTATGATAAAAATTACAGACCTCTACATGCTTTGTAAGTAGGAAAACCTGCAAAATCGGCAGTGTATCAAATACTTGTTTTCCCCACTGTAGTTCCCACTAAAAGTTGATGACTGACAAATTCTCACCTTGTAAAGCTCCCTTGTTAGTCCAGTTTGCAGCCGAGGGCTGAAACACAAAAGGAAGACATATTGGATTACTTAACAGTACATCTATGTGAGGGTGTATTTTGTGTGTGTAGGTATTTGTTTGTGTGGGCTGGTGGGTGTGTATCTGTCACTCAATAAAGACAGAGAGAGGGAGGTCTTGCCAAACCTGTACAAGCCCTTCCACATTTCTCCATAGCTCAGGTATCTCACAGGTGTGTCTGGAACAGGTCACCTCTACAAAACCAGGAGGGACAGCAACACTGTGTGTGTGTCTCTCTTCCCCCAGAGCGCCCCATGTTGAAGTGGTTGTGTTTCCTGTGGTGCGGGGCTTCCACTGTGGCCCTCCTGATCCTCCCCAAGTTCATCACTGACAACAACACCTCTGCCAACACTCAGGTGACACGTGTGAGACAGTGACTCGCTCTCTCTGTCTCTCTCTCTCTCTCTCTCTGACTCTCTCTCTGTCTCTCTCTCTGTCTCTCTCTCTCTGACTCGCTATTGCTCTCTGAGTCTCTCTCTCTCTGACTTTCTCTGACTCTCTCTCTGACTTTCTCTGACTCTCTCTCTGACTCTCTCTCTGACTCGCTATTGCTCTCTGACTCGCTATTGCTCTCTGACTCGCTATTGCTCTCTGACTCTCTCTTGCTCTCTGACTCTCTCTTGCTCTCTGACTCTCTGTCTCTATCTCTCTCTGACTTTCTCTGACTCACTCTCTCGCTCTCTGACTCTCTCTCTCTGACTCTCTCTTTCTCTGACTCGCTCTGACTCTCTCTGACTCTCTCTCTCTCTCTCTGGCTCGCTCTCTCTCTCTCTGGCTCTCTCTCACTCTCTGACTCTCTCTCTGACTCGCTATTGCTCTCTGACTTTCTCTTGCTCTCTGACTCTCTCATAGCTCTCTGACTCTCTCTGTCTATCTCTCTCTGACTTTCTCTGACTCTCTCTCTCTCTGACTCTCTCTCTGACTCTGACTCTCTCTGACTCTCTCTCTTCAGAATGCCTCTAACAGCGTGGAGATCTCTGGTTATGCCTGTGGATACCTGGCCTCCATATTCTACCTCTCCTCTCGGTTTCCACAGCTCTACAAAAATGTGAGTGACAGTATATGTGTGAATATGGAGGGGAGGAGGGGTAAGATGTGACACGATGGCAGGATTAGGGAACATAAGGAGTGAGAGGGAAGAGGGTGAGAGGAGGGGAAGGATAGAGGGAAGGAAGGGGTGATAAAGGAAGGCTCAAAGTAGGTGGGGCCAGACTAGACGAATTAGGAAGAAATGCTGTTGTTTTGAGAACCAGGCAAACTAGGCGTGAGAGAAATGAGAACCAGACGTGAGAGACAATGGTGTTTTGTGCTGAGGGATGTCACAGCATCTGGACTGGTGGCTCCTGCAGAGAACTCACTGTCACTCCCAATGTGAGAACGGTTCCTAGGGATGTTCTAAGGGGGAGAGCACAGTACACACACACACACACACACACACACACACACACACACACACACACACACACACACACACACGTTTTGATATAGTGAGTGTCTCTGTGAGGGTGAGTGACTTACCAACAACAAATCATGCATACTAACACATTGTGAAAATATGTTAGGAATTAATATTATTTTGGAACTTAACAAAAACAAGTTGATAAAATGAAGATCTAATAGAATGGGGTTAAATGATTAACTACATAACATGGTTTGAAGACCCTAAGCCTAAAATCTTCACTTTTCTCTGTCGGTTTTGAGGTCTAGACGGTAACATCTCCCTGTCTGTGTCCAGTTTAAGAGGCAGTCTACAGAGGGCACGTCGTACATGCTGTTTGCCCTGGCCATGATGGGCAACGGGACCTACGGGCTCAGTGTCATTGTGGTTCTGCCAGCTCTGACCGGCTCCAAACAGACCTTCATCCTCAAACATCTGGCCTGGCTCATCGGCAGCCTGGGAGTCCTCCTCCTAGACTTCTTCGTATCCTTTCTTTTACTCAGAGATCCTCATTTCACTGAAAAAAGGATAAGGATAATGAAGTGAAAGTGTTATTTCTGTCTCTGGAATATTGTTGACTTATTGTGGTGTGTTTTGTGAATGAGCCTTAACTCTCCCAGGTCACCGCCCAGTTCATCATCTACAGGAAGAACAGCTCCGGTAAAACCAGCAAGAAGCTGAAAGTTCCTGAAGTAGAACCTCTGCTCTGTGAAGAGGAGGAGCTGTCCACGTTCTAGAGTGAGAACATTATGGAAGTTCTAGAGTGAGAACAGTAAGAGAATTCTAGAAATCCTCTCCATAATCAATAAATACATCAAATGTATTTATAAAGCCCTTTTTACATCAGCAGATGTCACAAAGTGCTATACAGAAACCCAGCCTAAATCCCCAAACAGCAAGCAATGCAGATGTAGAAGCACGGTGGCTAGGAAAAACTCCCTGTTGACCGGAGACCTAGAATAATCAGACAAATGTGATAGTACACCAATGTTCCCTCCATTTAAGTACAGGTGAATTAAAGGGGGCATCTTATGTTTGAAGAATGTAATCTCAGTAGATCTATTCTCTCTTTCTTTGTAAGGGGGCTCATATGATCAATTCACTATGTGATTTCCTAGTACACTACAGCCCTATAGGATGTGTCAGTGTCTCACATTGCTCTAGTCTAGTTTGTCAATGGTTAGAGCTCTTGTGTTTTCCAGGATATGCAATGCACTTTGAACTGTTCACACACCATTGTCATCTAGGTAAACCGTACAAGAGGGGACCACAACAGTGTTTGTTCCTGTATGTAGGTTTAAAAAATGTAATACATTGTACCAACAGTAATGTATCACATTGACTATTGATGTGCCACAAAGAGTAGTGGGCTGCACCAACAGCAAAGTATTTTACACTTGTGGTGAATTTGATATAGTTTACCCTGGTTTGTTCTAGGAGCAGATTCTGTTGTAATTTAATCCCTGTGTAAATGATAGTTGGTAAATTGATTTGGAGTGTTACACAGTGTTTATATTGTGAAGATGCAGTGGGGTTAAGCCTTATACCATGTGCTTTACATCTACATGTCTTTATGTGTTGCTGCAGTGGAGGTCTGAGGGCTGTTTGACGTGTTCAGGCTGCTGCTTTTAAAACCAACAGTTCTTTGGCTGAAATCTAAACGTTTTAGCTGAACAGCCTCCTTTCCTTATCTCCTCTCCTTATGTTATGGCCCAGTCATTTTACCTATCATTGGCCACAAAGAATGGAAGGAAGGAGGGTTTTGACAGTATTGAGTCATAGCCTTGAGCATTGAGTTCACCCCTTATTGTGGAGTTGTATCCAGGGGTGTATTCACTAGGATCAAAACGAGGAGGGGCCTACCTGAATTTGTCCAATAGAAACGCTCGTTTTCGTTGCAAAATGTTTTCAGTTTAGAGTAAACGGTTTCTGTTTATAAAGTGTTTTGAAACGGAAACCGTTTACTCTAAACGGAAAACGTGTGCGACTAATGAATACACCCCAATCTTCTATGTGTGCAGTCACATGTTCAGAAAGCGGAGGATCAAAGTTGTGTGGGAACTGGGACCGTCTTATAAGTTGATGTGCATGGAGTCGTAGAATAGAACTGAGGGAATAGAACTACAAGCGTTTTTGTGCAGGTCATGTCACTGTTGTTAGTGTGTCATGGATGTGATTGGTTGATTGACAGCACAGATTTCGTTTATCTGGCCCAGGTTACCCCGGTGGGGGGGAGTTTGAACCGGGTGAAAAGTGATTGTATTCATTTTGGAACAGGGCTGCCTCCTGGGCATGAGCCAGTGCCCCGCTCTGGCCGCCGGTGAAGTCGGCCCAAAACAAAAGTGACGTAATGAAGCACGTGGAAAGATGAGTAGGATTCTGTTTTCACTGAAGTGAAGCTTTTGATAAACACCCTTTCTGCCTTCCCAATGAAAACTAGTTTTGACAACTCAAACATTTTATTTTATGGAAAATATATCTATGTTTCTGGACGATGCACCTAGCTGCCTTGTTGACAACATGACCGAGCGGCACCGATTACTGTTTGATTTGAGAAGGGCGCTCCTCCCTCCCTGTAAATATGAAACTAGTTAAGCGTTGGACAGAAATATAAAGGAGTGCTTGTGTTTTAGGAGCGCAATGTGACAAAACATGATGTGACTAAGTATTTATTGGTAGAGATAGTCTAGAGTTACAGCTGGGCTTTAATAAGCACAGTTGTGATTTGGTGGACTTTCCATGTGTAAAATAAGGAGTATTTCGATTTTTACGTGACGTATTGAAAAAGCTCAAAATGTGGTCTTTAGAATATGGCTGCCCAGCAAATGATTGTGGCCATGGTCAGGAAACGGCAGGAAACCCATGAACGGAGAGAAATTATGATGGCACTTATTTTCTCTGTGATAAACCTGTAGATAGTTGCAGATTTTGTTTATTATTTTAAAGGTAATTATCGGTTGTTTCAGACAAACTTTTTTGCCTTTCTCTTGATAAATTTAAGTTTCATTCCGGTTTGCTCAAAGCCTGGCCTCTCTTCAATGTGTTTCCTATAGACATCTTCCAAACCATAGGATGGAATAGTGAGATATTTATTTACAGTCTCAAGAACAAGGAAAATCGATAAAATTATTTTTACTTGAATAATGACACTGTATTGCTCTTTTAAGATACAAATGTATTTATATTTATACTTAAGATAACATGGTATTTTATTTTCCTTAGCTTTAGCCTCTTTACCCTGTATGTTACTTGCGATATTTAATCTAATTGATGATAATGTCCCAGTATTTCAGCTTTGTAGCTCATTGTACACAAGTTAAGCATTCCAATATGATGTTTATGTAACAAACAAACATCTCAATAAAGTCCGAATTATATCCAATGTGTGTGTAGTTTTTTTTTGTTTTGAGGCAAGATAACACACGTGATGTAGTATTGTGTGTAGTATTTGGCAGGTACACAGTTTCAGCAAATATGTATTACAGATACAGTAATTTAAATATATCTATAAACACATGGTTTACAAACTGCTTAGAAATCATTTAAGTTGTCCTACTATACCTTCTATAATAGCCTTTGGTAAATTGGTTAAGTTAAATGGGATGCACGGTCTCTGCAACATATCATGTGCATTTTGTAATTGAAATGTATGCACTCACTAACTGTAAGTCGCTCTGGATAAGAGCGTCTGCTAAATGACTAAAATGTAAATGTGATTGAAATATTCTACATCATATAGTATGTATATCCCAATGCTACGAGGTGTTTGATGGGTGGAAATGGGCGTTGTTTGAGTCGCGATGAGGGCACCAGGGAATGAGTTTATATCTATTGGAGAATCTTAATTGTATACGCCCCTCCTCGCCTCCTTCTCAAAACCCATTGGATGAGAATGGCAGAGGTCCCGCCCCTCCAAACTTCTCCTCCAATGGGTTTTGAGAAGGAGGCGATGAGAGAGGACGCGGGGAAGATGCAATTGTCTCCTACAGAGTTTCTAAACCTTACTGTACTGTCTTTGCTCATATCAAAGACAGTGTAGTGTGAAGATAGGCTAAAACTGCTTATCCAATAGAAATCCCCGATCGCTGGCTAGCTAAACTCATACGTAAAAGATGTCATCGTTCGGGTGTAGCGGTCGTCTCCCGCCAAACTGCGCATGTGCAGGCTGTCAACGCAAAGGCAATCCTTCGATATAGAGTTGTTTTAGACGAAAATGAAAACGTGTCAATTTGTCACTTTCACGAGGTTGGAGTAAGAACATGTTCAAC
Source organism: Coregonus lavaretus (assembly GCF_964263955.1). Lineage (NCBI taxonomy): Eukaryota > Metazoa > Chordata > Actinopteri > Salmoniformes > Salmonidae > Coregonus > Coregonus lavaretus. The sequence goes on along the minus strand of NC_140017.1, from coordinate 40,156,444 downwards.
TACTTAAGAGATTGTCTCGAATCTAGGTTATGCATTCAGATTTATAGAAAATGAATAACAATAATTTGTCACTTCTCAAACCCCAAACCCCGGCCTGGTCTGTTTCGCAAGCGTTCCCGGAAAAATCGCGATGTTGCGCCTCTGGGTTTTGAAACTGTGCTCATGTCCTCCAACACCCCGCCCACACATTCCAAAAGGGGTTTGACCGAACCCTGACGTGACCAATGAGAAAAGTAAGTTCCGTTGAGGGCGGGTCGTTTGGGATTCAATAGGGAAGGACTTCCTTCGTAGTTGCTGTTGGATGGAAGCTGCGCTGCTTAGGTGACACGTAACTAAAGTTAAAAGTGTTGTAGGCCTCGTAAATATCGGGATTTTGAGTTCTACTACAGGACTTGACAAAGTCTGAACGCGTTGCACTGGGAATCTGTTACATCCTGTCTGGTTTTGTTTCGGAATAGAGTGGTGCGCTTCTACATTACACACTGATAAATTCTGCTTCTCATCAAATATCGGAGAGAGTTTGCTGTGTGTAGTGTAGTCAAGCGAAAATCCAAGAAAAAGTAACAACAAACTGGGATTCCTTCGTGGATGTGGCTACACCGTCTTGTGGGCTAAAATGAATCCAACATATTCACTAAACTTGCCTCAACTCTGAAGTGTTTCTGCTCCCACTGTCTAATAATGCTTGGGGAAGACTGAGGTGAGAAGGGGCTTGAGAGGTAGAAAGTTTTGCCGAAGTTTGCACAGAAGTGACCGGGGGATTGTTTGTGCAGGCGGCGGGGAGGGAAGCGATTAAATCATGGGGAATGGAGTGTGTTCTCGGAGGCAGCGGAGAATCTTCCAGTCTCTCCTTCTCATCACTGTGGTTTTCGGGATGATTTATGGGGGGATGATATCGTATGAGATGCACAATCAGTTGAAGAGGACTGAGGCGATGGCTGTCAAGTACCAGCAGCATCAAGAGTCGCTGTCGGCGCAACTTCAAGGTAAATATTTGCCGGAGCAGAGGTTTGAAGAAATAAGGAAAGGAAGGCGAGAGGGAGGAGTTCGAATGGGTGACTTGTATTTTGTACTTTTATGACTTTCTTTGCGTTCTTCTTTACCGATATCTGATTTTACTAAAACATACAATTGTATCAGTTGCGAGTGTCGAAATTGTGACTATCACCGCGGTGGCTTATTTTGCGTTGGCTGGCTCAGTTTACTGTATTGACTGGGTGGGTTGGACTTGAGTTTAGCACATATCATCCTCCACTTAGCCTTTAACCTAGCATAATACCGGCGCCTAAGAGGTTATTTTGAGTTTGGTCGAGTCCCACGGAATGTCGATTCTTGATAACTGTAAGTCGCTCTGGATAAGAGCGTCTGCTAAATGACTAAAATGTCAAATGTAAATGTAATAAATTATTTATGGCTGCAAAGTAGGACATAACCTGGTAGCCTCAGTGTCCCGAGGCCTGCTCTGCACCTTAGGAAACCTCACTTGTCACCTCAACGTCAGACAGGTCACTAGGCTGGTATTCTAAACTCTTAGGTCACTCCCTCTACCCCTGGTGTCTCTAAGTAGGCCCTGGCCTTTTGATGACTGAACCACCAATTTTATGTTTGGTTGTACAATTGTGCTTTCTAGGTTAGTTCAACGCGGACACTGTTCAATTTCCACATACTTTGTTATATCACCTAGTTTAGGCTACACACACATGGTGGTTGTTCCATGTTTTAAATGTACTGTATGCCCAGATGGACTGTGAAGTAACAATACATGGACCGTTTCAAATGGATTGGATAGCGCTTCACTAAAATGATGTCATAGGTAACTCACTTCAGCCTACTCACATTGTTGTGGAGTGGTGGTTTTGTTCCCTCACTCATTCAATATCTACTCTCCACTGTTGATAGCATTAATGTGACCTATATTTAGAGATGGACTGTTACACAGCCTGTGGGGGAATATCGATTCCGTTTTCCCTTTTTGACAACGGAGCATCCGTTAACTGCCGTACAGGGCTCTGGTGGCCATGTTCCGCTCAGTAGGCTACTGTATTTAAATGTTCTCTAGTAGACATTTAGCAGACACTCTCATGCAGAGCGATTTACAATAACTGCATTGAAGTGAGGAAGCTAAGTCGCAATCAAAGGGATTTATCAGTCAAAAATACTGAACAAAAATGTAAACGCAACATGTAAAGTGTTGGTCCAATGTTTCATGAGCTGAATAAAAGATCCCAGAAATGTTCCATTGCTTATTTCTCTAAAACATTTTGCACACATTTGTTTACATCCCTGTTAGTGAGCATTTCTCCTTTGCCAAGATAATCCATCCACCTGACAGGTGTGGCGTATCAAGAAGCTGATTAAACAGCATGATCATTACACAGGTGCACCTTGTGCTGGGGACAATACAAGGCCAATCTAAATTGAACGGTTTTGAGGGAGCGCGCAATTGGCATGTTGACTGTAGGAATGTCCACGAGCTGTTGCCAGAAAATTGAATGGTAATTCTCTACGATAAGCCTCCTCCAACGTCGTTTTAGAGAATTTGTCAGTAAGTCCAACCGGCCTCGCATCCTCAGACCATGTCTAACCACGCCAGCCTAGGACCTCCACATCTGGCTTCTTCACCTGCGGGATCGTCGGAGACCAGCCACCCGGACAGCTGATGAAACTGTGGATTTGCACAACCGAATAATTTCTGCATAAACTGTCAGAAACCGTCTCAGGGAACAGTCTCAGGGAATATCATCTGCCTGCTCGTCCTCCTCACCAGGGTCTTGACCTGACTGCAGTTTGGCGTCGTAAACCGACTTAATTGGGAAAATGCTCACCTTCAATGGCCACTGGCATGCTCTTCACGGATGAATCCTGTTTTCAACTGTACCGGGCAGATGGCAGACAGCTTGAATGGCGTCATGTGGGGGAATGGGTTGCTGGAACCCTGGATTGTAAACTGTCATGGTCAAAACATATTGATACAACAGTCTGTCTATATAAAGCGCTGCTCTGCATTCTTAACAGCACTATCAACAAGGCAGGTCCTACAGGCCCTAGTTTTGTTGCACCTGGACTACTGTTCAGTCGTGTGGTCAGGTGCCACAAACGGCACCACGCCTGGCCCTTGGATGTACACAAAGAGATAACATTAATAATATGCATGTCGATCTCTCTTGGCTCAAAGTGGAGGGGAGATTGACTTCATCACTACTTGAATTTGTGAGAGGTATTGACATGTTGAATGAACCGAGCTGGCTGTTTGAACTACTGGCACACGGCTCGGACACCCATGCATACCCCACAAGACATGCCACCAGAGGTCTCTTCACAGTCCCCAAGTCCAGAACAGACTATGGGAGGCGCACAGTACTAAATAGAGCCATGACTACATGGAACTCTATTTCCACATCAGGTAACTCATGCCAGCAGTAAAATTAGATTTAAAAAAACAGATACAAATACATCTTATGGAACAGCGGGGACTGTGAAGCAACACAAATATAGACACATGCATACAAACACACAATAACAGACATACACACATGTACACATGGATTTTGTGTTATAGATATGTGGTAGTAGAGTAGAGGCCTGAGGGCACACACTTAATATGTTGTGAAATCTGTTATGAATTTATTGTAATGTTTTTAAAATGTATAACTGCCTTAATTTTGTTGGACCCCAGGAAGAGTAATGGGGATCCATAATAAATACAAATACCACAAGGGTTTCTCTGGGTTTGTTCGCGGTACAACAGGGGTTTCTCTGGTTGTGTTCCTGGTACCACAGTGGTTTCTCTGGTTGTGTTCCTGGTACCACAGTGGTTTCTCTGTACCCTCAGCCTCTCTACCTCTCCCCTTCTCTCTACCTCTCCCATTCTCTCTACCCTCAGCCTCTCTACCTCTCCCATTCTCTCTACCCTCAGCCTCTCTACCTCTCCCCTTCTCTCTACCTCTCCCCTTCTCTCTACCCTCAGCCTCTCTACCTCTCCCCTTCTCTCTACCCTCAGCCTCTCTACCTCTCCCCTTCTCTCTACCCTCAGCCTCTCTACCTCTCCCCTTCTCTCTACCCTCAGCCTCTCTACCTCTCCCCTTCTCTCTACCCTCAGCCTCTCTACCTCTCCCCTCCTCTCTACCCTCAGCCTCTCTACCTCTCCCCTTCTCTCTACCATCAGCCTCTCTACCTCTCCCCTTCTCTCTCCCCTCAGCCTCTCTACCTCTCCCCTTCTCTCTACCCTCAGCCTCTCTACCTCTCCCCTTCTCTCTACCCTCAGCCTCTCTACCTCTCCCCTTCTCTCTACCTCTCCCCTTCTCTCTACCCTCAACCTCTCTACCTCTCCCCTTCTCTCTACCTCTACTCTCCCTACCTTTCTTCTGTCTCCCAGTGGTGTGAGTTTTTACTTCACAGTTTGTCTCTGTCCTGTCTTCCCCTCACCTAATCTATCAAGCCCCAACTAGCTTGACTGAGAGAGATGCATGGCCTAATCTAAAATAAATCACTGGTACTGAGAAATGAACACAGTGGAGCTGTAAAGCTCAGACCACTCTCTCATGTCTTGGTCCCTGGTAAAGGCGTGGTCCCAGTCTATGGGTATCTCTCAATAGTCTAACGTTTCTTCCTTTCCGCATTTCCTTTCCTTCACCCACACTAATCTGAGTAGTGCACAGGTGAAAGTACAGGTACAGTTGAAGTCGGAAGTTTACATACACTTAGGTTGGAGTCATTAAAACTCGTTTTTCAACCACTCCACAAATGTATTGTTAACAAACTATAGTTTTGGCAAGTCGGTTAGGACACAAGTAATTTTTCCAACAGTTGTTTACAGACAGATTATTTCACTTATAATTCACTGTATCACAATTTCAGTGGGTCAGAAGTTTACATACACTAAGTTGACTGTGCCTTTAAACAGCTTGGAAAATTCCAGAAAATGATGTCATGGCTTTAGAAGCTTCTGATAGGCTAATTGACATCATTTGAGTCAATTGGAGTACCTGTGGATGTATTTCAAGGCCTACCTTCAAACTCAGTACCTCTTTGCTTGACGTCATGGGAAAATCAAAATAAATCAGAAAAATAAGACCTCCACAAGTCTGGTTCATCCTTGGGAGCAATTTTCAAACGCCTGAAGGTACCACGTTCATCTGTACAAACAATAGTACGAAAGTATAAACACCATGGGACAGATATCGTACTTTTTGGAGAAATGTCCTGTGGTCTGATGAAACAAAAATAGATCTGTTTGGACATAATGAACATCGTTATGTTTGGAGGAAAAAGGGGGTGGATTGCAAGCCAAAGAACACCATCCCAACCGTGAAGCACGGGGGTGGCAGCATCATGCTGTGGTGGTGCTTTGCTGCAGGAGGGACTGGTGCACTTCACAAAATAGATGGCATCATGAGGAAGGAAAATTATGTGGATATATTGAAGCAACATCTCAAGACATCAGTCAGGAAGTTAAAGCTTGGTCGCAAATGGGTCTTCCAAATGGACAATGACCCCAAGCATACTTCCAAAGTTGTTGCAAAGTGACTTAAGGACAACAAAGTCAAGGTATTGGAGTGGCCATCACAAAGCCCTGACCTCAATCCTATAGAACATTTGTGGGCAGAACTGAAAAAGCGTGTGCGAGCAAGGAGGCCTACAAACCAGACTCAGTTACACCAGCTCTGTCAGGAGGAATGGGCCAAAATTCACTCAATTGGGAAGCTTGTGGAAGGATACCCGAAACGTTTGACCCAAGTTAAACAATTTAAAGGCAATGCTACCAAATACTTATTGAGTGTATGTAAACTTCTGACCCACTGGGAATGTGATGAAATAAATTAAAAGCTGAAAAATCATTCTCTCTACTATTATTCTGACATTTCACATTCTTAAAATAAAGTGGTGATCCTAACTGACCTAAGACAGGGAATTTTTACTGGGATTAAATGTCAGTAATTGTGAAAAACAGAGTTTAAATGTATTTGGCTAAGGTGTATGTAAACTTCCGACTTCAACTGTAGGCTTCCTTCCACCTTATTTCTTCCACTACCCTTGTGTCCAAATCAGTGCCGATAAAGGTCATGAGATGTAGCCTACCTAGAATATGTTGTGGAATATAGCCCTAGCGTTAAAGGGAGTTAGAAGCGCTGTATAATAAATGCGTACTTTAAACCTGTGATGTTGAATGCATGTACAATAGGCCTTTGTTAAGATACCTATTGTAATAAAGTGACGGTAAAGGCTCTCTGGTGAGGGTAAAGGCTCTCTGGTGAGGGTAAAGGCTCTCTGGTGAGGGTAAAGGCTCTCTGGTGAGGGTAAAGGCTCTCTGGTGAGGGTGAAGGCTCTCTGGTGACGGTGAAGGCTCTCTGGTGAGGGTGAAGGCTCTCTGGTGAGGGTGAAGGCTCTCTGGTGAGGGTGAAGGCTCTCTGGTGACGGTGAAGGCTCTCTGGTGACGGTGAAGGCTCTCTGGTGAGGGTAAAGGCTCTCTGGTGAGGGTAAAGGCTCTCTGGTGAGGGTGAAGGCTCTCTGGTGAGGGTGAAGGCTCTCTGGTGAGGGTGAAGGCTCTCTGGTGAGGGTGAAGGCTCTCTGGTGAGGGTGAAGGCTCTCTGGTGACGGTGAAGGCTCTCTGATACTTCTGTGCTGCTCAGATTTTCCAGGTGGTATTACAGGGAGAACAGGTTGGGTAGGATATTAGCCTTGGGTTTTCATGGTGTCACTCTGCCCCTTTAAAGTCTGGAGAAACGAGAAACACTCTCTCTCTTGTAGACAAAGACTAATACTTTTGCTTAGAACTTTTTGGAAATAAAGCTTCTCCTCTCAACCGTGCCATTCTGCTTGTAAAATTATTACCAACTTTACCCACTTTGGGATTTGAGGTGAGGGTTAGGTAAAGGTGAGAGCTCAATCTCAGTGACATCATACTGTGGAGTATCACACCTGACCATCAATCAGCGATGGCAATGCCAGAATACACACGCTGAACCAATACAGAACACCCACACTCATTCGGACACACACACACGTACAGTAGACACACACACACACACACACACAGCAAATGATCTGTTTGCTTGTTCAAAGCCTATGTTTATACTCTAAGATGAATATGTGTGTGTGTGTGTGTGTGTGAAGTCTAAATGTTTGTATCGTAGACAGCTTTCTGTTTAGCTTCCACTCCAGATGGCCCTGTGAGAACATCCCCTCACAGTAACTCTGTTTTCTCTCTCTCTCTCCCTCATCCTCCCTCTCTTTCTCAGTGGTGTATGAGCATCGCTCGCGGCTAGAGAAGTCTCTGCAGAAGGAACGTGTGGAGCACAAGAAGGCCAAAGAGGGTGAGAGAGACAGACAGCAGCCAATAGTGTCTAAATGACTACATGAAGTACATCAATCCTCAATTATACACTCTTTACAGCCGTGGTGATTGCATCATGTCTTCCCTTCCTTTAACAGATTATCTGGTGTATAAACTTGAAGCCCAACAGTCACTGAACAAGGAAAAGGTAGGCCTGAGTCCTTAACTCTAGTGCTAAAGACAGAAAGTTATGCTGTTAAATTCAGCATTTATGTAAATTTGATTGTACATTTTGTTGATAATGTAATATGAAAGGAGTTGAGACTGGGATTGTAAATGTTTGTCGTTTTGTTTATTAAACAGCAGGACTCCAGCAACAAATTCAACTCTTTACATGAGCAGCACCAGATGCTGAAGGTCAGTAAGAACACACACACACGCACGCACACACACACACACACACACACACACACACACACACACACACACACACACACTGACCCACCCTCTGTCCTTGTTGTTTTAGAAGCAGCATGAGGACCTGAAGAAGCAGCACTATGACCTGCAGGAGCAGCATCAGATTCAGGGAGAGGACCACAGCAAGGTCTTGGACCAACACAAGGACAGCTTCGACAAACTACAGCAGACCAAAGAGATGGAGGTCTCCAAACTCAAAGGTGCGCACAGACGCCACAGATGCCACAGATGCCACAGACACACAGATGCCACAGGCGCCACAGACACACAGGCGCCACAGACACACAGGCGCCACAGACACACAGGCGCCACAGACACACAGGCGCCACAGACACACTGATGCCACAGCCACACAGACCCACAGACACGCCGCAGACAGACACCACAGACACCACAGACACACAGACACCACAGACGCCACAGACGCCACAGACGCCACAGACGCCACAGACACACTGATGCCACAGACGCCACAGACCCACAGACACGCCGCACACAGACGCCACAGACACACACACACACACAGACACACAGGAGGACATGAGTGAATACTAGCAGGCCTTTGTCTCCCTCTCCTGACTTGGAGCAGTGTTACAGTTGAGTTACGACAATGTGTGTGGCATAATAACGTTGTAATAAATATGATATATGTTGTTTATGTGTGTTTATGTCATCACTGTAGAGAATGTGTATAATCTGCGACAGGAGAATAAGCAGCTGAGGAGAGCCCACCAGGACATCCATGTCCAGTTGCAGGATGCACGGGTCAGTACTGGGAATAGTAGAGCTTGGTCTGAGCACCGACCTGGAATTGTTTATGTAAAGGACGTAGATATGGAAGAAGCTCTCTTAAGGTCATTGGAAAGCTAGGAGGATCCATCACCACGTTCTGTTTTATTCTACATGATTATTATGATTATTACAGATAGTACATAAGGACTTGAAGGCTGCCCATGATCAGCTTGCACTGACGCTAGAGGACCACAAGAGTGCGCTGGCCGCAGCTCAGGTAGGGAGACACACTGACTGCACCGTGTGGGGGCATGATTGTTCTTTCTAACATGATATCTAGTGGCTATCCTGGTTTCTATCGTAATATAAAGTGACTATCCTTGTTTCTAACATGCTATCTAGTGACTATCCTGGTTTTTAACATGATATCTAGGGACTATCCTGGTTTCTATCATGATATCTAGTGACTATCCTGGTTTCTAACATGAGATCTAGGGACTATCCTGGTTTCTAACATGCTGTCTAGGGACTATCCTGGTTTCTAACATGATATCTGGGGACTATCCTGGTTTCTAACATGAGATCTAGGGACTATCCTGGTTTCTAACATGCTGTCTAGGGACTATCCTGGTTTCTAACATGATATCTGGGGACTATCCTGGTTTCTAACATGCTGTCTAGGGACTATCCTGGTTTCTAACATGATATCTAGAGACTATCCTGGTTTCTAACATGATATCTAGAGACTATCCTGGTTTCTAACCTGATATCTAGCACGCATGACTGTAAGTCGCTTTGGATAAAAGCGTCTGCTAAATGGCATATTATTATTATTATTATTATTATTATTATCTAGAGACTATCCTAGTGAAGGACAGGAAGTTATGACTCTCAGAGCGGCAGTGTCGGTCTGTGTGTGTCTGGGGGTTGGGGCCGTGGGAGGATGGGCGTCAGGTGGGTTGGTTCACTAAGGGGTGTCTGAGCTTGAGCTGCACATCAAAAGCATGCTTAAGCTAATCGAGCGGGAAAATATAATGGGGTGATTGGAGCGAGAGAGAGAAAGAAAGAGTGAGAGGGAAAGAATGTAAGAATTCAGGAAAGCAATGGAGTCTGTTTGATAAACAGGGTGTTGCGGCTTAACTCATCCAGTCCATTTGATGTACAAGGGGGAGAAAGGACTGTACCACTAATTCTGGAAAGGGGGGGTTGAAGTGGACTGGGCTAATGGTACAGTCAGATGACTTGCAATCTGTAGGCTGCTGCCTGCCTGTCCCCCTTGCAAGATGACCTCTCATTTCTCACATCTGACCCCTGATCTTCCGGCTTGCTTGACGCTGTCTTCCTGGTTCTGAGGACGCTGCCTCCTAACGCTCTTCTAACCTTCAGCTAACCTTAGGCTAACCTTTTGCTAATGCAAGTTTGCAAGTGCCCTTCAATAAATCTGACTTCAGGTTGTTTGCGTGTCCTGGCCTCACTGTTTCCTTATGGTTATTTAATAGTTGTCTGATGGTCTCTCCTCAGGTCCAGGTGGATGAGTTTAAACAACTCAAAGAGACCTTGATCAGAATGCCCAGCCTTCGACATGATCAAAACCCCGCCCACCAACAGGCCCAGCCTGGTGCTGTATTGTCCGAGCCCCATGAACAGGGCCCACCCCCACCACAGCTAGCTGCCTTAGTGGCTACGCCTCGCGTAGAAGCACACAGCCATGAGGAAGACCATGAGGAAGACCATGAGGAAGACCATGGGGACACACAGTCCAGGGTACAGGAGGCTGCTCTTTGTTGGCACACATTTGAATCTGTCATGTTATTTTGTGACACTGACACACACACACACACACTAACATCCTCTCTAACCCACTCTGTTCTTCTAATAACCAGTTGCATCTGCAGGAGGAGGTGGTGGCCAAGCCAGAGTTCCAGTCTCAGCCTGCCGAGAAAGAGGCAGAGGGGGAGGCAGAGGGGGAGGCAGAGGGGGAGGCAGAGGGGGAGGCAGAGAGGAGGAGAGAGCTGGCGGAGGAAGAGATGGAGCAGGCGGGGCAGCCCCAGAAGCTGGAGGAGGAATCCGAACAACCACAGGAGGACGAGGGGTTGGAGGCGGAACAAGACCAGCCAGACGACAACGCTCTGGACCGTCAGAGACGCCAACCACAAGTGGGAACAACCACTTTAGAACCAGTTAGAACGGCGTAATACAAGCTCTTTAGAACAGCATTAGAACCTGTTGTCTCATTGTCTCTCTGGTTTCCCCAGGATCCACAAAGTGACATCCACCTCGTCCCTGAGACCCACCTCCAGCAGGAGGCCCACGTGGCCCAGGCGGAGCGGGTGAAGTCTGCCTACGAGCAGCAGCAGGAGCAGCAGCGCCTGGAGGCTGAGCGGGCCCAGAGGACGAGGGAGCTCCAACTGCGCCAGGAGGCCCTGCAGGCCCAGAGAATGAGCGTGCAGAGGGAGCGAGAGCTGCGTCTGAGAGCTCATCACCAGCGAGAGGAGGAGCAGCATCGAGAGGCGGACCGTCGGGAACAGCTACTGAAGGAGGAGCAGCTCAGGTCAGAGGGCAAGGGGTTGGGGTCAAAGGTTATGTAGAGGTCACGAAGAGGTTTCAGTTAAATTCAATACAATTCATCAATTGCTTATTGAAAATAATTTGACCCCACAACATGCCCATGGAATGGTGTTACAATGTGTTGTGTTGTAATGTTATATTCTTCAGGAAGAAGAGTGACTATGAGAACATGGACAATGACATCGTCCAAGGGGATGAAGAACCTCGTATTGATGATGACGAAGGTGAGAGAATCAATCAATCAATCAATCAAGTCACCAAATATTTTAAGGCCTTGACAAATGTGATTGTATACAGTGTATTTGAAAAGTATTCAGACCCCTTCCCTTTTTCCACATTTTATGTTACAGCCTTATTCTAAAATTGATTAAATAAAACAATTTCCTCATCAATCTACATACAATACCCCATAATGACAAAGCGAAAACAGGTTTTTAGAAATGTTTGCAAATGTATTAAAAATAAAAAACATACCTTATTTACATAAGTATTCAGACCCTTTGCTATGAGACTTGAAATTGAGCTCAGGTGCATCCTGTTTCCATTGATCATCCTGTTTCTACAACTTGATTGGGGTCCACCTGTGGTAAATTCAATTGATTGGACATGATTTGGAAATGCACACACCTGTCTCTATAAGGTCCCACAGTTGACAGTGCATGTCAGAGCAAAAACCAAGCCATGAGGTCGAAGGAATGGTCCGTAGAGCTCCGAGACAGGATTGTGTTGAGGCACAGATCTGGGGAAGGGTACCAAAACATTTCTGCAGCATTGAAGGTCCCCAAGAACACAGTCGCCTCAATCAGTCTTAAATGGAAGAAGTTTGGAACCACGAAGAGTCTTCCTAGAGCTGGCCACCAGGCCAAACTGAGCAATCGGTGGAGAAGGGCCTTGGTCAGAGAGGTGACCAAGAACCCAATGGTCACTCTGACAGAGCTCCAGAGTTCCTCTGTGGAGATGGTAGAACCTTCCAGAAGGACAACCATCTCTGTACACTCCACCAATCAGGCCTTTATGGTAGAGTGGCCAGACGGAAGCCAATCCTCAGTAGAAGGCACATGACAGCCCGCTTGGAGTTTGCCAAAAGGCACCTAAAGGACTCTCAGACCATGAGAAACAAGATTTTCGGGTCTGATGAAACCAAGAATGAAATCTTTGGCCTGAATGCCAAGCGTCACGCCTGGAGGAAACCTGGCACCATCCCTACGGTGAAGCATGGTGGTGGCAGCATCATGCTGTGGGGATGTTTTTCAGAGGCAGGGACTGGAAGACTAGTCAGGATCGAGGCAAAGATGAACAGAGCAAAGTACAGAGAGATCCTTGATGAAAACCTGCTCCAGAGCGCTCAGGACCTCAGACTGGGGCGAAGGTTCACCTTCCAACAGGACAACGACCCTAAGCACACAGCCAAGACAACGCAGGAGTGGCTTCGGGACAAGTCTCTGAATGTCCTTGAGTGGCCCAGCCAGAGGCTGGACTTGAACCCGATCTAACGTCTCTGGAGAGACTTGAAAATAGCTGTGCAGCGATGCTCCCCATCCAACCTGACAGAGCTTGAGAGGATCTGCAGAGAAGAATGGGAGAAACTCCCCAAATACAGGTGTGCCAAGCTTGTAGCGTCATACCCAAGAAGACTCGAGGCTGTAATCGCTGCCAAAGGTGCTTTAACAAAGTACTGAGTAAAGCGTCTGAATACTTATGTAAATGTGATATATACATGTATTTTTTTTTAATATATATATATATACGTTTGCAAAGAAATCTAAACTTGTTTTTGCTTTGTCATTATGGGGTATTGTGTGTAGATTGATGAGGGAAAAAAACAATTTAATCCATTTTAGAATAAGGCTGTAAGGTAACAAAATGTGGAATAAGGGGTCTTAACAACATTTTTTTATTTTTTGGGATCAGCTTAATATTGCAGATAGATTGTATCTTCTATCAATGTAATTGTCTGCATCACTTCCAATCCCCCATGTTTTTTTTATTTTTTATATATATACTCCCCTTTATTACTTTTCAACCCCACCATCCTTTCCCTACTTGGAGTAAATTAGTGAACAACAACGCCCAGGCCTCTACTTCCGGCCTATACTTACTATCTACACCTTATGGACAGAGTTCATTTTACAATAATTCTATTATATATATATATATATATATATATTTTGCTCCTGAACTTCTTCTACTCTCAACCTCTCCGATCATTTTCATTGTGTCCATCCGGTTTGCTTCTATATGCCATATCTTTCTAACTGTGCTCCTTCCCAAAAGCTCCCAACATACAACCTATATACTTATTATGGACACAGTATGCTTACATTATTAGCTATCTTTGTTATTATTTGTTGTTATTTGTTATTAGTCCCATCCTTCAACTCTATTCAATACCTCCCATCTATCTCTTAACACCATCCATATAGGATTTCTATTTGCCATATATATTTCAACCGTACTGTGATGTTTTACAAAAATTCTGAACCTTTCTATTCTCATTGCTTCTACAGATTGTGAATTAAAAAGAAACATTTTTGCTAAAAGTATTATTATATTATTGATTGATTGACTATGACTTTTCAGATCACCCAGTAATGCTATCTGCAAGGTTAGTTCCAGGTAAATATTGCAATCCTTTAGCCATTCCTGGACCTGTGTCCAAAAACAAGCTACAAATGGACAGAACCAAAACAAATGATCTAATGATTCTGTCTCTTCACAGCAAAATCTGCAGAGATGGGAAGATTGTATCCCCCATATAAATAACATTCTATTGGTAGCAAGAATTTTATACAACAATTTAAACTGAAAGATTCTAATTTTTGAATCCGGTGTCGTTTTGCGTGTCAGTTCATAAACACTATGCCATGGGATCGGTACGTCAAAGATCTCTTCCCAACTATTTTGCAATCTATATGGGACGGCTGTCAATCCTTTGGTCCTGAAGTGAAACTGATATACTTTTTTATTTATCACAGTTTTCCTTAACCAATTATGTTCTTTAATGCAAGGCCGACAGACAAGTTCCTTACTTTCTCCCCCTTCCACTTTCCTCTTCCACTTTTGCGGTAAGGCTGCAATTATTTGGTTGTAATTTTGGGTAGAGCAGACATTTCCATATGTTTTTGTTAGCTGCATGTGCGACATAACTCCACCAGTCCTACCGATGATATCATTTACGAAGATTATACCTTTTTTAAACATTCTGTCAAAAAATAAAGGTTTTTTTGTCAATTAGTATATTTGAATTTAACCACAATATTTGTTGCATTATTTGTTCTGTCGTTTCTGGAGGACTAAATTGAAATTGCAACCAACTTTCTATGGCTTGTTTTAGAAATAGTGACATTTGGGAGATTATTTCCTTTTCAAATAACTGAAAGTGAGAGGTTGTAATCTGAATAAAGGGAAAAAGGCCATTCTTGAACATTGGGTGAGACAATCTTACTCATTTGCTTGAGAACCAGTTCGGATTTAAGTATAACTTTTGTATGACTGAAGCTTTTAGTGATAGGTCTAATGCTTTAATATTTAATCATTTCTGTCCTCCGAATTCATATTCATTATATAAATATGCTCTTTTAATTTTGTCTGGCTTGCCGTTCCAAATAAAATTGAATACTTTCCGAATGCACTGTATACATGCTTACCTGGCTGTTATCTGACTGACTGTTGGCTTGCTGTGTGTACAGAGAGGGAAACCCACTTGAAGCAAGAGGAAGAGGTCCACCGAGTACCACGACTACAGGAGGTGAGACAGATCTACCAAACAGTGTCTATCAACCACTGATTTCAATAATCCACTGACAGTCATATGGTCTGATGTAAATCTGTGACCCCAGTTTGAACTGTAGTTTTCATTCTTTTGTCCTATCAGATGATATATCTATTTATATAGATGAGTCCTCCTTTGTTCTTTTATATGCTTTATTGTATTTATGAATCATGTTCAAACACGTTCCTATCATGTTCAAACATGTTCTACGCCTTTAAAGTAATATAAAATGATTGAATTGACATTAATTAACTCATTGGTTAACTCTGACTACATGTATTTCTAAGAAGTCCTAAAACCACAGTTAGTGATGAAGTGAATTATGGAGGACCTGTTGGCACTGGAGGGCTTTAAATTCCTCTCTCTCTCCCTGCCTGACACTAACATCAGCCTCAACCTCTCTCTCTCTCTCTCTCTCTCTCTCTCTCTCTCTCTCTCTCTCTCTCTCTCTCTCTCTCTCTCTCTCTCTCTCTCTCTCTCTCTCTCTCTCTCTCTCTCTCTCTCTCTCTCTCTCTCTCTCTCTCTCTCTCTCTCTCTCTCTCTCTCTCTCTCTCTCTCTCTCTCTCTCTCTCTCTCTCTCTCTCTCTCTCTCTCTCTCTCTCTCTCTCTCTCTCTCTCTCTCTCTCTCTCTCTCTCTCTCTCTCTCTCTCTCTCTCTCTCTCTCTCTCTCGCTCTCTCTCGCTCTCTCTCGCTCTCTCTCGCTCTCGCTCTCGCTCTCTCTCTCTCTCTCTCTCTCTCTCTCTCTCTCTCTCTCTCTCTCTCTCTCTCGCTCTCTCTCGCTCTCTCTCGCTCTCTCTCTCGCTCTCTCTCTCGCTCTCTCTCTCGCTCTCTCTCTCGCTCTCTCTCTCGCTCTCTCTCTCGCTCTCTCTCTCGCTCTCTCTCTCTCTCTCTCTCTCTCTCACTATCTTCAACCCCAGCCACTGTCCCTTGGGTGTTGGTCTAGTGTTCTTTCCATATGCTTGCATGGATAGTAGACCAGAGAAAACCCGCCCCAATCTGAACTGTGATATGCACAGTTTCACACGCTACACACACTGACAAACTCTCTCTCCGTCCCTCCCGTCCTGCAGGGGGCAGTAGAGGGGGAGGTGGACCCAGAGGATGACCCTAATAACCAGGGGGAGGATGAGTTTGATGTGGCGGAGGAGCAGCATCTTCAGAACAGGGAGGAAGAGGAAGAGGAAGAGGAGGCAACGCCGGCCAAACACACAGACACACACCCCAACACCAATCACCCAGCCATAGACGAGGAACTGGTGGTGAGAGGAGGGATAGAGAAGAGAGGGGTAGAAACAAGGCTGAGAGAGGAAGGAAGGAAGGAAGGAAGGAAGGAAGGAAGGAAGGAAGGAAGGAAGGAGGCGACAGGTAGAAATAGTCAGAGATGTACATGAAGATGACACGAGCAACAGGTAACAGTTGTTCCAGTGACTTTGCCATGGTAACAGTTGTCATGGTTTCTGTGTTTACAGATGGCGGTAAACCCAGACCAGCAGGAAGACAACTTGGATGAGCAGTATCCGGAGGAGGATGAGGTGCATATATACACACACACACACACACACACAGGTCTAAACAGAGGGAGAAGACATGGTCTGATGGTGGTTAACCCTGTTAGGTGCAGGATGATTTGGCCGGGGGGCAGAAGAGGGAGGAGGAGGAGGAGGAGGAGGAGGAGCCATACAATGAGGAGAACGGAGAACACGTGAGTCTAGAACACTATGGAATATTGTACGTGGAACCCTGAGTGGGAAAACGACCGTGGGTTTGGGAAAACGACGTGGGTTGGGAAACGACCGTGGGTTTGGGAAACGACCGTGGGTTTGGGAAACGACCGTGGGTTTGGGAAACGACCGTGGGTTTGGGAAACGACCGTGGGTTTGGGAAACGACCGTGGGTTTGGGAAACGACCGTGGGTTTGGGAAACGACCGTGGGTTTGGGTAATTAAACACACTTTCACTTTCTCAGCGTAGACATGTACTGTACAGTGAGGGGAAAACAGTATTTGATCCCCTGCTGATTTTGTACGTTTGCCCACTGACAAAGACATGATCAGTCTATCATTTTAATGGTAGGTTTATTTGAACAGTGAGAGACAGAATAACAACAAAAAATCCATAAAAATGCATGTCAAAAATGTTATAAATTGATTTGCATTTTAATGAGGGAAATAAGTATTTGACCCCTCTGCAAAACATGACTTAGTACTTGGTGGCAAAACCCTTGTTGGCGATCACAGAGGTCAGACGTTTCTTGTAGTTGGCCACCAGGTTTGCACACATCTCAGGAGGGATTTTGTTCCACTCCTCTTTGCAGATCTTCTCCAAGTCATTAAGGTTTCGAGGCTGACATTTGGCAACTCGAACCTTCAGCTCCCTCCACAGATTTTCTATGGGATTGTGGTCTGGAGACTGGCTAGGCCACTCCAGGACCTTAATGTGCTTATTCTTGAGCCACTCCTTTGTTGCCTTGGCTGTGTGTTTTGGGTCATTGTCATGCTGGAATACCCATCCACGACCCATTTTCAATGCCCTGGCTGAGGGGAAGCAGGTTCTCACCCAAGATTTGACGGTACATGGCCCCGTCCATCGACCCTTTGATGCGGTGAAGTTGTCCTGTCCCCTTAGCAGAAAAACACCCCCAAAGCATAATGTTTCCACCTCCATGTTTGACGGTGGGGATGGTGTTCTTAGGGTCATAGGCAGCATTCCTCCTCCTCCAAACACGGCGAGTTGAGTTGATGCCAAAGAGCTCGATTTTGGTCTCATATGACCACAACACTTTCACCCAGTTCTCCTCTGAATCATTCAGATGTTCATTGGCAAACTTTAGACGGCCCTGTATATGTGCTTTCTTGAGCAGGTGGACCTTGCGGGCACTGCAGGATTTCAGTCCTTCACGGCGTAGTGTGTTACCAATTGTTTTCTTGGTGACTATGGTCCCAGCTGCCTTGAGATCATTGACAAGATCCTCCCTTGTAGTTCTGGGCTGATTCCTCACCGTTCTCATGATCATTGCAACTCCACGAGGTGAGATCTTGCATGGAGCCCCAGTCCTAGGGAGATTGACAGTTCTTTTGTGTTTCTTCCATTTGCGAATAATCGCACCAACTGTTGTCACCGTCTCACCAAGCTGCTTGGTGATGGTCTTGTAGCCCATTCCAGCCTTGTTTAGGTCTACAATCTTGTCCCTGACATCCTTGGAGAGCTCTTTGGTCTTGGCCATGGTGGAGAGTTTGGAATCTGATTGATTGCTTCTGTGGACAGGTGTATTTTATACAGGTAACAAGCTGAGATCAGGAGCACTCCCTTTAAGAGGGTGCTCCTAATCTCAGCTCGTTACCTGTATAAAAGACACCTGGGAGCCAGAAATCTTTCTGATTGAGAGGGGGTCAAATACTTATTTCCCTCATTTAAAATGCAAATCAATTTATAACATTTTTGACATGCGTTTTTCTGGATTTTGTTGTTGTTATTCTGTCTCTCACTGTTCAAATAAACCTACCATTAAAATTATAGACTGATCATTTCTTTGTCAGTGGGCAAACGTACAAAATCAGCAGGGGATCAAATACTTTTTTCCCTCACTGTATGTAGGTGTGTATTAGGATTGTGTATGTGTGTGTGTGTGTGTGTGTGCATGGCCTTATTGTGTCTAACTATAGCCTGCTCAGTGTGTCCCAGTAGTTGAATGAAGGATCAGGTACAGGGTCTCTGTGGGTGTCTGGTTACCCCCAAGCTCATTCTGGCCCTGTGTGTGTGAGAGCGCCCTATTCACCCATCCAAACACTACTGAATGCTCTGACACAATGGTCAGTCTGTCACCGTTCCAACATACTTGCCTCAATGTTCTAGAATGATCTGCCTGTTGGTCTGTATTCCAGGTTCTCACCTTACTGCTCAATAACGTTCCATCGGTGGCAGTTCCTAGAGTCATGTATACATGGCCTATGGTCTTACCCACCTGGTGACTGTGTTTGTTCTGCTGCAGGGTGAAGTGAAAGAGGAGGAGGAGGTCCCAGCAGAGAAAGAGGGAGAACACAGGAAAGAAGGAGAGCTCAACGAGGAGGAGAACTACGAAGACGAGGAGTTGGGGGTTGGACGGGACGAGCGGACCAATCGAAGGGAGATGTGAGATGGACAGAGACATTGACCAATGAGAGTGCCTATCCCCATCACTGGGAGCCAATCAGATCTCTCTATTGTTTCCTCTTTTCCCTAAAGGAGTAAAAACAGTCACCCACTCGGCATTCCGATTGGAATTCTATTGGAATGTCTGCTTGGAGATGGGATGGTATTCCCTTTTGTGTGGGACAGGAACTGATGAACTTCTGGACAGAATTCTCCTACTGGAACTGGGAATACTATATATACTGAACAAAAATATAAACACTACATGTAAAGATTTTGGTCTCATGTTTCATGAGCTGAAATAAAAGATCCCAGAAATGTTCCATATGCACAAAAAGCTTATTTTTCTCAAATGTTGTGCACAAATTTGTTTACATCCCTGTTAGTGAGCATTTCTCGTTTGCCAAGATAATCCATCCACCTGACAGGTGTGGCATATCAAGAAGCTGATTAAACAGCATGATCATTACACAGGTGCACCTTGTGCTGGGGACAATAAAAGGCCACTCTAAAATGTGCAGTTTTGTCACAACACAATGCCACAGATGTCTCAAGTTTTGAGGGAGTGTGCAATTGGCATGCTGACAGCAGGAATGTCAACCAGAGCTGCTGCCAGAGAATTGAATGTTAATTTCTCTACAATAAGCCACCTCCAACGTCGTTTTAGAGAATTTGGCAGTACATCCAACCGGCCTCACAACCGCAGACCACATGTAACCACTCCAGCACAGGATTTCCACTTGCGGCTTCTTCACCTCCGGGATTGTCTCGACACCAGCCACTGGGACAGCTGATCATAGCATAGAGTAGGGCCTAATGAATTTATTTCAATTTAATGATTTACTTATATGAACTGCAACTCAGTAAAATCGTAGACATTTTTGCATGTTGTGTTTTACATTTTTGTTCAGTGAATATATACATCTGTCTGTCCATTCATCATGTGACCTATCAGGCAGACATGAGAAGGTCATGTATGCTATTTGTTTGTGCCCAGAAAGAGATGGAAGGTTTGTGTCTATTTGAGTGTCAGTCTTTCAGATTTGTTTTTATCAAAGTTTTGTACCATTTGTTTTTTTACTGCAAATTCCTCTCAATGTATGTTTAGTAAGACCTGCTTTCCAATCTTCTGTTTATTTATTGTAGATATGACAATCCTTATGGGTGGAGTTGAAAATGTTTCTCCAATGTTATGAAAGCGACTATGTCATTACTGCAGGAGAGAACTACTGTATCATGGATGCCAATAGTAGGAAAAACAACCGTTCATTTTCATTCTTCTGTTTGCTTGTCTACGTTGCTAGTCCTCTTGTTACTAGCTAAGGATGCATTGCCAGTGGACCACAGGTCCTTTCATAGCGTAGTTTCTTTGATCATCTTTTGGTCTGTACCCCTGACTGTTGACACGGATCTAAATCACAAATATCCACTTGACCTTTCACCCGATCCTTAAACACTACTTTACAATGTATAGAAATATAAATACATACATTTGTACATATCTTTCCATCTGCCTGAAAAAAACAATGTTGCATTTGGTAACAAAAAAAAGAGAGAATGTGATTGAATTGAGCATGTATAAAGGCATCTCCTAGATGATGGTATGTGGGAGGAATAAACATGGTGAAGGCTTTAAGATGTTTCTTTTTCTCCTGCAGTGGAGCAACCAGAGGTGAAATTATGCGGTCCATCTTACCCTTCCCTTAGGAAATCAAACTGCTCTGAAGAGAATGACAATAAGGGAGAGAGAGAAAATACTTTAAACACACATTTCACCTTTCTCCCACCTTTACCCCAAGGCCCAAGATAATCTCATCATCCATGCTGGCCCTCTTCCTGTGTGTGTTCCCCGGGGGGTGGTTCCCGGGGGGTTCTGGGATGTTGGATGTGTGAACGTTTCAGAGGTGACTCATTAATGTGCTAATAGCAGGCTGGAGACACGTGCACACACACACACACACACACACACACACACCCTACAGTCACGAGGGAGTGTTCAGTGATGCTAAGCTCTCTCTTCAAGGTCTCTGTCATCTGGAGTCATGGAGGCTGTTTTTGGTCTCTCATATTGGATGTGTTCAAATTATTTCAGTAATAATTTCCATGTCTCTCCTATTGCCAGAGGCCAAATCCTATCTTGAAACGCAAATACAAAACCAATCACTCTCCCCCCAAATCTACCTTTGACATCGATGCATGATTTATATGAAGGTTTGAGTTAAGCATACATCTCAATTTAGGATTCAGCCCCAAGGGAATGGCTAAACTATTTAGTAATACTAACAGAATTGCAAGTACCATCATGCAGCCTTCTTGTTGTCCAGAGAGACCAAGGCAATGGACACTCAGTGCTCTAGAGTGTTGTTGTCTAGAGAGACCAAGATAGTGGACACTCAGTGCTCTAGAGTGTTGTTGTCCAGAGAGACCAAGGTAGTGGACACTCAGTGCTCTAGAGTGTTGTTGTCCAGAGAGACCAAGGCAATAGACACTCAGTGCTCTAGAGTGTTGTTGTCTAGAGAGACCAAGGTAGTGGACACTCAGTGCTCTAGAGTGTTGTTGTCCAGAGAGACCAAGGTAATGGACACTCAGTGCTCTAGAGTGTTGTTGTCCAGAGAGACCAAGGCAATGGACACTCAGTGCTCTAGAGTGTTGTTGTCTAGAGAGACCAATATAGTGGACACTCAGTGCTCTAGAGTGTTGTTGTCCAGAGAGACCAAGGTAGTGGACACTCAGTGCTCTAGAGTGTTGTTGTCTAGAGAGACCAAGATAGTGGACACTCAGTGCTCTAGAGTGTTGTTGTCCAGAGAGACCAAGGTAGTGGACACTCAGTGCTCTAGAGTGTTGTTGTCCAGAGAGACCAAGGCAATGGACACTCAGTGCTCTAGAGTGTTGTTGTCTAGAGAGACCAAGGTAGTGGACACTCAGTGCTCTAGAGTGTTGTTGTCCAGAGAGACCAAGGTAATGGACACTCAGTGCTCTAGAGTGTTGTTGTCCAGAGAGACCAAGGCAATGGACACTCAGTGCTCTAGAGTGTTGTTGTCTAGAGAGACCAATATAGTGGACACTCAGTGCTCTAGAGTGTTGTTGTCCAGAGAGACCAAGGTAGTGGACACTCAGTGCTCTAGAGTGTTGTTGTCCAGAGAGACCAAGGCAATGGACACTCAGTGCTCTAGAGTGTTGTTGTCTAGCGAGACCAAGGTAATGGACACTCAGTGCTCTAGAGTGTTGTTGTCCAGAGAGACCAAGGTAATGGACACTCAGTGCTCTAGAGTGTTGTTGTCCAGAGAGACCAAGGTAATGGACACAGTGCTCTGGAGTGTTGTTGTCTAGAGAGACCAAGGCAATGGACACTCAGTGCTCTAGAGTGTTGTTGTCCAGAGAGACCAAGGTAATGGACACAGTGCTCTAGAGTGTTGTTGTCCAGAGAGACCAAGGTAATGGACACTCAGTGCTCTAGAGTGTTGTTGTCTAGAGAGACCAAGGCAATGGACACTCAGTGCTCTAGAGTGTTGTTGTCCAGAGAGACCAAGGTAATGGACACTCAGTGCTCTAGAGTGTTGTTGTCTAGAGAGACCAAGGTAGTGGACACTCAGTGCTCTAGAGTGTTGTTGTCCAGAGAGACCAAGGCAATGGACACTCAGTGCTCTAGAGTGTTGTTGTCCATAGAGACCAAGGTAATGGACACTCAGTGCTCTAGAGTGTTGTTGTCTAGAGAGACCAAGATAGTGGACACTCAGTGCTCTATAGTGTTGTTGTCCAGAGAGACCAAGGTAGTGGACACTCAGTGCTCTAGAGTGTTGTTGTCCAGAGAGACCAAGGCAATGGACACTCAGTGCTCTAGAGTGTTGTTGTCTAGAGAGACCAAGGTAGTGGACACTCAGTGCTCTAGAGTGTTGTTGTCCAGAGAGACCAAGGTAATGGACACTCAGTGCTCTAGAGTGTTGTTGTCCAGAGAGACCAAGGTAATGGACACAGTGCTCTGGAGTGTTGTTGTCTAGAGAGACCAAGGCAATGGACACTCAGTGCTCTAGAGTGTTGTTGTCCAGAGAGACCAAGGTAATGGACACAGTGCTCTAGAGTGTTGTTGTCCAGAGAGACCAAGGTAATGGACACTCAGTGCTCTAGAGTGTTGTTGACTAGAGAGACCAAGGCAATGGACACTCAGGGCTCTAGAGTGTTGTTGTCCAGAGAGACCAAGGTAATGGACACTCAGTGCTCTAGAGTGTTGTTGTCCAGAGAGACCAAGGTAATGGACACTCAGTGCTCTAGAGTGTTGTCTAGAGAGACCAAGGTAGTGGACACTCAGTGCTCTAGAGTGTTGTTGTCCAGAGAGACCAAGGTAATGGACACTCAGTGCTCTAGAGTGTTGTTGTCTAGAGAGACCAAGGTAATGGACACTCAGTGCTCTAGAGTGTTGTTGTCTAGAGAGACCAAGGTAATGGACACTCAGTGCTCTAGAGTGTTGTTGTCTAGAGAGACCAAGGTAATGGACACTCAATGCTCTAGAGTGTTGTTGTCCAGAGAGACCAAGGTAATGGACACTCAGTGCTCTAGTGTTGTTGTCTAGAGAGACCAAGGTAGTGGACACTCAGTGCTCTAGAGTGTTGTTGTCTAGAGAGACCAAGGCAATGGACACTCAGTGCTCTAGTGTTGTTGTCTAGAGAGACCAAGGTAGTGGACACTCAGTGCTCTAGAGTGTTGTTGTCTAGAGAGACCAAGGTAATGGACACTCAGTGCTCTAGAGTGTTGTTGTCTAGAGAGACCAAGGTAGTGGACACTCAGTGCTCTAGAGTGTTGTTGTCCAGAGAGACCAAGGCAATGGACACTCAGTGCTCTAGAGTGTTGTTGTCTAGAGAGACCAAAGTAATGGTCACTCAGTGCTCTAGTGTTGTTGTCTAGAGAGACCAAGATAGTGGACACTCAGTGCTCTATAGTGTTGTTGTCCAGAGAGACCAAGGTAGTGGACACTCAGTGCTCTAGAGTGTTGTTGTCCAGAGAGACCAAGGCAATGGACACTCAGTGCTCTAGAGTGTTGTTGTCTAGAGAGACCAAGGTAGTGGACACTCAGTGCTCTAGAGTGTTGTTGTCCAGAGAGACCAAGGTAATGGACACTCAGTGCTCTAGAGTGTTGTTGTCCAGAGAGACCAAGGTAATGGACACAGTGCTCTGGAGTGTTGTTGTCTAGAGAGACCAAGGCAATGGACACTCAGTGCTCTAGAGTGTTGTTGTCCAGAGAGACCAAGGTAATGGACACAGTGCTCTAGAGTGTTGTTGTCCAGAGAGACCAAGGTAATGGACACTCAGTGCTCTAGAGTGTTGTTGACTAGAGAGACCAAGGCAATGGACACTCAGGGCTCTAGAGTGTTGTTGTCCAGAGAGACCAAGGTAATGGACACTCAGTGCTCTAGAGTGTTGTTGTCCAGAGAGACCAAGGTAATGGACACTCAGTGCTCTAGAGTGTTGTCTAGAGAGACCAAGGTAGTGGACACTCAGTGCTCTAGAGTGTTGTTGTCCAGAGAGACCAAGGTAATGGACACTCAGTGCTCTAGAGTGTTGTTGTCTAGAGAGACCAAGGTAATGGACACTCAGTGCTCTAGAGTGTTGTTGTCTAGAGAGACCAAGGTAATGGACACTCAGTGCTCTAGAGTGTTGTTGTCCAGAGAGACCAAGGTAGTGGACACTCAGTGCTCTAGAGTGTTGTTGTCCAGAGAGACCAAGGCAATGGACACTCAGTGCTCTAGAGTGTTGTTGTCTAGAGAGACCAAAGTAATGGTCACTCAGTGCTCTAGTGTTGTTGTCTAGAGAGACCAAGGTAGTGGACACTCAGTGCTCTAGAGTGTTGTTGTCTAGAGAGACCAAGGTAATGGACACTCAGTGCTCTAGAGTGTTGTTGTCCAGAGAGACCAAGGTAATGGACACTCAGTGCTCTAGAGTGTTGTTGTCCAGAGAGACCAAGGTAATGGACACTCAGTGCTCTAGTGTTGTTGTCCAGAGAGACCAAGGTAATGGACACTCAGTGCTCTAGAGTGTTGTTGTCTAGAGAGACCAAGGTAATGGACACTCAGTGCTCTAGAGTGTTGTTGTCTAGAGAGATCAAGGCAATGGACACTCAGTGCTCTAGAGTGTTGTTGTCCAGAGAGACCAAGGTAATGGACACTCAGTGCTCTAGTGTTGTTGTCCAGAGAGACCAATGTAATGGACACTCAGTTCTCTAGAGTGTTGTTGTCTAGAGAGACCAAGGTAATTGACACTCAGTGCTCTAGAGTGTTGTTGTCCAGAGAGACCAAGGTAATGGACACAGTGCTCTAGAGTGTTGTTGTCCAGAGAGACCAAGGTAATGGACACTCAGTGCTCTAGAGTGTTGTTGTCAAGAGAGACCAATGTAATGGACACTCAGTGCTCTATAGTGTTGTTGTCCAGAGAGACCAAGGTAAGGGACACTCAGTGCTCTAGAGTGTTGTTGTCTAGAGAGACCAAGGCAATGGACACTCAGTGCTCTAGTGTTGTTGTCTAGAGAGACCAAGGTAGTGGACACTCAGTGCTCTAGAGTGTTGTTGTCTAGAGAGACCAAGGTAATGGACACTCAGTGCTCTAGAGTGTTGTTGTCTAGAGAGACCAAGGTAGTGGACACTCAGTGCTCTAGAGTGTTGTTGTCCAGAGAGACCAAGGCAATGGACACTCAGTGCTCTAGAGTGTTGTTGTCTAGAGAGACCAAAGTAATGGTCACTCAGTGCTCTAGTGTTGTTGTCTAGAGAGACCAAGGTAGTGGACACTCAGTGCTCTAGAGTGTTGTTGTCTAGAGAGACCAAGGTAATGGACACTCAGTGCTCTAGAGTGTTGTTGTCCAGAGAGACCAAGGTAATGGACACTCAGTGCTCTAGAGTGTTGTTGTCCAGAGAGACCAAGGTAATGGACACTCAGTGCTCTAGTGTTGTTGTCTAGAGAGACCAAGGTAATGGACACTCAGTGCTCTAGAGTGTTGTTGTCTAGAGAGACCAAGGTAATGGACACTCAGTGCTCTAGAGTGTTGTTGTCTAGAGAGATCAAGGCAATGGACACTCAGTGCTCTAGAGTGTTATTGTCCAGAGAGACCAAGGTAATGGACACTCAGTGCTCTAGTGTTGTTGTCCAGAGAGACCAATGTAATGGACACTCAGTTCTCTAGAGTGTTGTTGTCTAGAGAGACCAAGGTAATTGACACTCAGTGCTCTAGAGTGTTGTTGTCCAGAGAGACCAAGGTAATGGACACAGTGCTCTAGAGTGTTGTTGTCCAGAGAGACCAAGGTAATGGACACTCAGCGCTCTAGAGTGTTGTTGTCCAGAGAGACCAAGGTAATGGACACTCAGTGCTCTAGTGTTGTTGTCTAGAGAGACCAAGGTAATGGACACTCAGTGCTCTAGTGTTGTTGTCCAGAGAGACCAAGGTAATGGACACTCAGTGCTCTAGAGTGTTGTTGTCTAGAGAGACCAAGGTAATGGACACAGTGCTCTAGAGTGTTGTTGTCCAGAGAGACCAAGGTAGTGGACACTCAGTGCTCTAGAGTGTTGTTGTCCAGAGAGACCAAGGTAGTGGACACAGTGCTCTAGAGTGCCTAATGGTCCCTCTGTGGGCAATTTTACTGCATCTCAAGGTAAACAACACACACTCACCTGCCTAATGAGGTGTGTGTGCACGAGAGAGAGGGGGGTATGGTAGTGTGTCAGGTAAAGACTGGAAATATACTGTGGGTTTCTGATTGTGTGTCGGTGTCTTACCCACCTGGTGACTGTGTTTGTTCTGCTGCAGGGTGAAGTGAAAGAGGAGGAGGAGGTCCCAGCAGAGAAAGAGGGAGAACACAGGAAAGAAGGAGAGCTCAGCGAGGAGGAGAACTACGAAGACGACGGGGTTGGACGGGACGAGCGGACCAGTCAAGAGCGTGCATGAGTCTGTGTTCAGATCCACAGTCTCCGCCCGTTGAGGTTTCAGGGCGGAGTAAAATCAACACCATTATTGAAAAAGAATACAGACACTACTGGATATGAATTAATGAACTGCTGTTGACAGACAGAATGGGACATTCTGAATGTGACCCGTTATCATGTGTCTGTCCTGTCACATGAGGCACAGGGGTCATTAAACAGTCATCATAAGAGGGCACAGGGGTCATTAAACAGTCATCATAAGAGGGTACAGGGGTCATTAAACAGTCATCATAAGAGGGTACAGGGGTCATTAAACAGTCATCATAAGAGGGCACAGGGGTCATTAAACAGTCATCATAAGAGGGTACAGGGGTCATTAAACAGTCATCATAAGAGGGTACAGGGGTCATTAAACAGTCATCATAAGAGGGTACAGGGGTCATTAAACAGTCATCATAAGAGGGTACAGGGGTCATTAAACAGTCATAAGAGGGCACAGGGGTCATTAAACAGTCATCATAAGAGGGCACAGGGGTCATTAAACAGTCATCATAAGAGGGTACAGGGGTCATTAAACAGTCATCATAAGAGGGTACAGGGGTCATTAAACAGTCATCATAAGAGGGTACAGGGGTCATTAAACAGTCATCATAAGAGGGTACAGGGGTCATTAAACAGTCATCATAAGAGGGTACAGGGGTCATTAAACAGTCATCATAAGAGGGCACAGGGGTGTTGTCTGGAAGAGGATTGGAGGGAGGGAGGGAGAGGATGGCGGGTCAGAGTTATACATGTCAGATGTCAGGGTCTGTGTTCTACATACAGTTGGGTGTGCTGTGAGGCTCGAGGAGGCTGACCGCTGACCCCACTGTTCTCTGTGTCAGTAGGACAGTGTCATGTAGCTACCTGATAAGATCCCTCCCTCCCTCCCTCCCTCAAAGCAAAGTTACAACATGAAACCCAGTGTCTTCCTAGATCAGCCAAATGCCTAACACAGCCCAGTCACACAACTCGTACCCCAGGACAAGTAAAAACAACTTAACAGTGTAATGTGTAAAAATACATGATATATTCAGTGTCATAAAATATACACAACAGTATTGGTAGGCCTACTAAAAATGTATTCAGTGCATTATTTATGGTATGACTATTATTATTTATGGAATTACTTTCCAAAGCCCCTCAGTTTGATGTCACAGAATGTTACACATCCTGGTGGCAGCTGGGAGTTGGAGTCCAGGAGGCATGGAATCTTCTGGCAGCTTGGGGATTCCATCCAGAACTCTGAGTTTTGGCAAACAGGAGAACACACTGCAGAGAGGAGAGGGAAACTAAGGGTTAATACAGGATAAAAAATCCAAACTACTCTTGACATTCTAGCATTTTAGCATTGTGCATCCTTTATCTCCCCACCCCCTCTATCTCCCTCTATCTATCAATCTATCAATCAATCAAATGTATTTATAAAGCCCTTTTTACATCAGCAGATGTCACATAGTGCTTACACAGAAACCCAGCCTAAAACCCCAAACAGCAAGCAATGCAATTCCCCTCACCTCCTCTCTCTCCCTCTATTCCCCTCACCTCCTCTCTCTCCCTCTAGCCCCTCACCTCCTCTCTCTCCCTCTATTCCCCTCACCTCCTCTCTCTCCCTCTATTCCCCTCACCTCCTCTCTCTCCCTCTATCCCCTCACCTCCTCACCTCCTCTCTCTCCCTCTATTCCCCTCACCTCTCTCTCCCTCTATTCCCCTCACCTCCTCTCTCTCCCTCTATTCCCCTCACCTCCTCTCTCTCCCTCTATTCCCCTCACCTCCTCTCTCTCCCTCTATTCCCCTCACCTCCTCTCTCTCCCTCTATCCCCTCACCTCCTCACCTCCTCTCTCTCCCTCTATTCCCCTCACCTCCTCACCTCCTCTCTCTCCCTCTATTCCCCTCACCCCCTCACCTCCTCTCTCTCCCTCTATTCCCCTCACCTCCTCTCTCTCCCTCTATCCCCTCACCTCCTCACCTCCTCTCTCTCCCTCTATTCCCCTCACCCCCTCACCTCCTCTCTCTCCCTCTATTCCCCTCACCTCCTCACCTCCTCTCTCTCCCTCTATTCCCCTCACCTCCTCTCTCTCCCTCTATTCCCCTCACCTCCTCTCTCTCCCTCTATCCCCTCACCTCCTCACCTCCTCTCTCTCCCTCTATCCCCTCACCTCCTCACCTCTTCTCTCTCCCTCTAGCCCCTCACCTCCTCTCTCTCCCTCTATTCCCCTCACCTCCTCTCTCTCCCTCTATTCCCCTCACCTCCTCTCTCTCCCTCTAGCCCCTCACCTCCTCTCTCTCCCTCTATTCCCCTCACCTCCTCACCTCCTCTCTCTCCCTCTATCCCCTCACCTCTCTCTCCCTCTATCCCCTCACCTCCTCACCTCCTCTCTCTCCCGCTATTCCCCTCACCTCCTCACCTCCTCTCTCTCCCTCTATTCCCCTCACCCCCTCACCTCCTCTCTCTCCCTCTATTCCCCTCACCTCCTCTCTCTCCCTCTATTCCCCTCACCTCCTCACCTCCTCTCTCTCCCTCTATTCCCCTCACCTCCTCTCTCTCCCTCTATTCCCCTCACCTCCTCTCTCTCCCTCTATTCCCCTCACCTCCTCACCTCCTCTCTCTCCCTCTATTCCCTCACCTCCTCTCTCTCCCTCTATCCCCTCACCTCCTCTCTCTCCCTCTATTCCCCTCACCTCCTCTCTCTCCCTCTATCCCCTCACCTCCTCACCTCCTCTCTCTCCCTCTAGCCCCTCACCTCCTCTCTCTCCCTCTATTCCCCTCACCTCCTCTCTCTCCCTCTATCCCCTCACCTCCTCTCTCTCCCTCTATTCCCCTCACCTCCTCACCTCCTCTCTCTCCCTCTATCCCCTCACCTCCTCTCTCTCCCTCTATCCCCTCACCTCCTCTCTCTCCCTCTATTCCCCTCACCTCCTCTCTCTCCCTCTATTCCCCTCACCTCCTCACCTCCTCTCTCTCCCTCTATCCCCTCACCTCCTCTCTCTCCCTCTAGCCCCTCACCTCCTCACCTCCTCACCTCCTCTCTCTCCCTCTATCCCCTCACCTCCTCACCTCCTCTCTCTCCCTCTAGCCCCTCACCTCCTCTCTCTCCCTCTATCCCCTCACCTCCTCTCTCTCCCTCTATTCCCCTCACCTCCTCACCTCCTCTCTCTCCCTCTATCCCCTCACCTCCTCTCTCTCCCTCTAGCCCCTCACCTCCTCACCTCCTCACCTCCTCTCTCTCCCTCTATCCCCTCACCTCCTCACCTCCTCTCTCTCCCTCTAGCCCCTCACCTCCTCACCTCCTCTCTCTCCCTCTATCCCCTCACCTCCTCACCTCCTCTCTCTCCCTCTATTCCCCTCACCTCCTCACCTCCTCTCTCTCCCTCTATTCCCCTCACCTCCTCACCTCCTCTCTCTCCCTCTATTCCCCTCACCTCTCTCTCCCTCTATTCCCCTCACCTCCTCTCTCTCCCTCTATTCCCCTCACCTCTCTCTCCCTCTATTCCCCTCACCTCCTCACCTCCTCTCTCTCCCTCTATTCCCCTCACCTCCTCACCTCCTCTCTCTCCCTCTATTCCCCTCACCTCTCTCTCCCTCTATTCCCCTCACCTCCTCTCTCTCCCCTTATCTCCTCTCTCTCCTCTATCCCCCCTCACCGTGCACGGTAGTCCTGTATGTAGTTGACAGGGTTACGTGTGAGTGTGAGGGAGTGGAGTGGGCTGGTTCCCAGAGCCCCCAGTCCCCCCAGTGTGGAGATACTGTTCTCAGACAGACACAGGTGCTCCACGGCCGGGAGCTTTGGCAGCTGACGTACACATGTCAAGTGGTTACGATGCAGGTTCAGGCTTCTGCACCTAGAGGAAAGAAGAAAGAAGTACAGTTGTCACTACATGAAGTGAAGAGATGTATTGTGGGTAGTGTAGTAATTGGCAGGCGTATATTGATGCTTTGTATGTAGTGTAGTATATTGGCAGGCGTATATATGGGCATTGTGGGTAGTGTAGTATATTGGCAGGCGTATAGATGGGCATTGTGGGTAGTGTAGTACCTTGGCAGGCGTATAGAACTCAGGTCGGTGAGGGAGTTATTGATCAGCTGCAGTCTCTCCACTCGGATCAGCCTCCTCAGGATCCGACTGAAGTTTTCCTGCTGGAACGGATCTCCCAAGTCCTGATAGGACAGGTTCAGCTCCTGGGAATACCAGGGACCACAGGGAGAGGGTTACTCAGGCCCTGATAGGACAGGTTCAGCTCCTGGGAATACCAGGGACCACAGGGAGAGGGTTACTCAGGCCCTGATAGGACAGGTTCAGCTCCTGGGAATACCAGGAATACAGGGACCACAGGGAGAGGGTTACTCAGGTGTGTGTCAACACGAACAGACACACAACACATGCAGGCATGCACATGCACACACACACATAGTACAGTATGTCTCTCACCACACAGTTCTCCCAGTTCTCTTGAAGCCTCTCATCCCACCTCTGCCCTTCTTCTTCCTCCTCCCTCCTCTTCCTCCTCCCTCCCCTTTCAAAGGGGATTTCATCCTCTCTCAGAAAGAGGTCCTCCTCTGATGGCCCTGGTTGATGATATCATGATGACAGAAGTGACTTATGAGAACTGAGATGAGAGAAAAACAACATCATTAAAAGGTCAAAGGTTGCCAAGGTGGGGACCTCTCTGACCTTCTCTGACCCTGGGACAGGAGAGCTGGTCTCCTCTGACATCACTCTCCTCAAGACGCTGCCACGACACGAACCTGAACCGGCTGGACTGCAGATGAGAAACGAGAGGAGAGGAGAAGGAGAGATGAAAAGAGACAAGGTGGAGGAGGAGGAGCAAGGGGGTAGGGTTTCCCAAACTTTTTTGGACCACGACCCCATTTTGATATCAGAAAATTCTCGCGACCCCAACCATGTGAAAAAAGTATGTAATTAACAGCCAATGTTTACTTTTTTAATTGGGGCTATGGCAGTCAATTGCAAAACATTCTAACTGTATTTCTGATTATTTTATCAACTCACCATCATTTACTTGTAATGTAGGGCTATGGCAGTCAATTGCAAAACATTCTAACTGTATTTCTGATTATATTATCAACTCACCATCATTTACTTGTAATGTAGGGCTATGGCAGTCAATTGCAAATGAGTCTGACATAATGTATCTTATCTCACCACCACATCCACTGCGAATGACAGTTCTTCTCTCAATTCGACAGTTCTTCTCTCAATTCCACAGTTCTTCTCTCAATTCGACAGTTCTTCTCTCAATTCGACAGTTCTTCTCTCAATTCGACAGTTCTTCTCTCAATTCGACAGTTCTTCTCTCAATTCGACAGTTCTTCTCTCAATTCGACAGTTCCACTCTCAATTAGAAAAATCTTTCCAACACTCCCCCTCGATAACCACCAAGCCTCGGTGTGAAATAGAACATTGTCATGCTCTGATCCCATATCTCAACATATTTTTCGAAGTTATCAGCTCTTTTGCGGCCAGTTGCGCTCAGCTCTTTTGCGGCCAGTTGCTCTCAGTGTATCTCAGTTATAGCTCAGTGGGTTTATCATACAATGTTTCCATATGGCAGAGGGAGACATTCATAACTAGAGTGCAGAGGCCTAACCACCATCCCGTGATAGATGGAGCCCGATCTGTGCAAAAGCCGACCATTCGATCCCATGGAATCTGTTTTTCGTCAATATAGCCACGCAACACACTGAACGTCCCCTGTGCTGTTTAATACTCTGTAATCGTGAGACAGAACAATGTGTCCTCATGAATAGCATCCCCCGACAGGTAGCGAACAAAAGTCAATGCATCTCGGCCCTCACAGCTAACGTCTATTTGGAGAGCATATGGTGGGGAGGTTTGAGTCGTTCAGTCAGATTCCTCTTGATTGCTAGCTATAGTGTTATCGGACAAAGGTATGATGTGAGTTTCTGTGCATCTGCCTCCCCACACATTGTTTTCACCATATAAATTGCGGGCTGTAATATCAAAGTCTCTGCAATAATGTGTGATTTCATAGCGCAGGGGGTCTAGCCATTCACCATTGGAATGATTCAAGTGCAACGGTCAAGTGAGGCCTTTTCCCACGATCTACGTGCGCTCTCTGGTTGAATTTTAACTTTTAGATTTGAATAATTTTTCATTTCGATTTTGATTGAGAGACAAAAATATGATATTATGATATATACAGTATACTGCATATATATATATATATATATATATATATATATATACAGCTCTGGAAAAAATTAAGAGACCACTGCAAATTTTTCTTAAATCAGCATCTCTACATGTATGCCAGCCATTCCATTCCAGTGTCTGTTGAATTCCAACACAGGCACACCTCATTCTACTGAATTAGGTACTGATTAGGTGATCACCTGAACCAAATCTTATTTAACAAGGAAAAGTATAAAAACCACTGCTGTGGTCATCCCTATCCTCTTGCAATAGGACCAGCTGGATGGCAAAAACAGTGCTAATAGTACCTCAAAAGTAATATTAATCAAGCGTCAGGTTGCTTCCATCCTTAAAACTTCAATGAAGGCGGTTCATAAGAACAAGTTCAAGCAGCAGACATTGGGGACAACAAAGCTACAGACCGGCAGAGGGCGAAAACAACTCCCTACTGACCGGGATGACTGC
This sequence comes from Coregonus lavaretus, assembly GCF_964263955.1. Lineage (NCBI taxonomy): Eukaryota > Metazoa > Chordata > Actinopteri > Salmoniformes > Salmonidae > Coregonus > Coregonus lavaretus. Next base: position 40,122,911 of record NC_140017.1, on the reverse strand, counting down.
CAACTCATTCGAATGTTACTCAACAACTGTAGAATGACATCAAGTGACCTACAAAAAGAATGGCAAACGGCAGCTGGGGTGAAGTGCACGGTGAGGGAGGTTCTAAACAGGCTCCTAGGGGCAGGCCTGAAGTCGTGCAAAGCTAGAAAAAAGCCCTTCATCAATGAGAAGCAAAGAAGAGCCAGGCTGAGGTTTGCAAAAGACCATAAGGATTGGACCGTAGAGGACTGGAGTAAGGTCATCTTCTCTGATGAGTCCAATTTTCAGCTTTGCCCAACACCTGGTCGTCTAATGGTTAGACAGAGACCTGGAGAGGCCTATAAGCCACAGTGTCTCGCACCCACTGTGAAATTTGGTGGAGGATCAGTGATGATCTGGGGGTGCTTCAGCAAGGCTGGAATTGGGCAAATTTGTCTTTGTGAAGGACGCATGAATCAAGCCATGTACAAGGTTGTCCTGGAAGAAAACTTGCTTCCTTTTTCTCTGACATTGTTCCCCAACTCTGAGGATTGTTTTTTCCAGCAGGACAATGCGCCATGCCACACTGCCAGGTCAATCAAGGTGTGGATGGAGGACCACCAGATCAAGACCCTGTCATGGCCAGCCCAATCTCCAGACCTGAACCCCATTGAAAACTTCTGGAATGTGATCAAGAGGAAGATGGATGGTCACAAGCCATCACACAAAGCCGAGCTGCTTGAATTTTTGCGCCAGGAGTGGCATAAAGTCACCCAACATCAATGTGAAAGACTGGTGGAGAGCATGCCAAGACGCATGAAAGCTGTGATTGAAAATCAGGGTTATTCCACCAAATATTGATTTCTGAACTATTCCTAAGTTAAAACATTAGTATTGTGTTGTTTAAAAATGAGCATGAACTTATTTTCTTTCCATTATTCGAGGTCTGACAACACTGCATCTTTTTTGTTATTTTGACCAGTTGATAATTTTGCAGTGGTCTCTTAATTTTTTCCAGAGCTGTATATATAGTACAAGTCAAAAGTTTGGAAACACCTACTCATTCAAGGGTTTTTCTTTATTTGTACTATTTTCTACATTGTAGAATAATAGTGAAGACATCAAAACTATGAAATAACACATATAGAATCATGTAGTAACCAAAAAAGTTTTAAACGAATCAAAATATATTTTATATTTGAGATTCTTCAAATAGCCACCCTTTGCCTTGATGACAGCTTTGCACACTCTTGGCATTCTCTCAACCAGCTTCACCTGGAATGCTTTTCCAACAGTCTTGAAGGAGTTCCCACCTATGCTAAGCACATTTGCTGCTTTTCCTTCAAACCATCTCAATTGGGTTGAGGTCGGGGGATTGTGGAGGCCAGGTCATCTGATGCAGCACTCCATCACCCTCCTTCTTGGTAAAATAGCCCTTACACAGCCTGGAGGTGTGTTGGGTCATTGTCCTGTTGAAAACAAATGATAGTCCCACTAAACCCAAACCAGACGGGATGGCGTATCGCTGCAGAATGCTGTGGTAGCCATGCTGATTAAGTGTGCCTTGAATTATAAATAAATCAGACAGTTTCACCAGCAAAGCACCCCCACACCAGCACACCTCCTCCTCCATGCTTTACGGTGGGAAATACACATGCGGAGATCACAGACTGTGTCACCAGCAAAGCATCCCCACACCATAACACCTCCTCCTCCATGCTTTACGGTGGTTAATACACATGCCCACACCGCGTCTCACAAAGACACGGCAGTTGGAACCAAAAATCTCAAATTTGAACTCCAGACCAAAGGACACATTTCCACCAGTCTAATGTCCATTGCTCGTGTTTCTTGGCCCAAGCAAGACTCTTCTTCTTATTGGTGTCTTTAGTAGTGGTTTCTTTGCAGCAATTCAACCATGAAGGCCTGAGTTACACAGTCTCCTCTGAACAATTGATGTTGAGATGTGTCTGATACTTGAACTCTGTGAAGCATTTATTTGGCCTGCAATTTCTGAGGCTGGTACCTCAAATTAACTTATCCTCTGCAGCAGAGGTAACTCTGGGCCTTCCATTCCTGTGGCATTCCTCGTGAGAGCCAGTTTCATCACAGCACTTGATGGTTTTTGCGACTGCACTTGAAGAAACTTTCAAAGTTCTTGACATTTTCCAGATTGACTGATCTTCATGTCTTAAAGTAATGATTGACTATTGTTTCTCTTTGCTTATTTGAGCTGTTCTTGCCATAATATGGACTTGGTCTTTTACCAAATAGGCCTATCTTCTGTATACCACCCCTACCACAAATGATTTGCTCAAACACTTTAAGAAGGAAAGAAATTCCACAAATTAACTTTTAAGAAGGTGCACCTGTTAATTGAAATGCATTCCAGATGACTATCTCATGATGCTGGTTGAGAGAATGCCAAGAGTGTGCAAAGCTGTCATCAAGGCAAAGGGTGGCTATTTGAAGAATATTTTTGATTTGTTTAACACTTCTTTTGGTTATTACATGATTCCATATGTGTTATTTCATAGTTCTGATGTATTCACTATTATTCTACAATGTAAAAAATAGTAAAAATTAAGAAAAACCCTTGAATGACTAGGTGTGTCCAAACTTTTTACTGGTACTGTATACAGTGAGGAAAAAAGTATTTGATCCCCTGCTGATTTTGTACGTTTGCCCACTGACAAAGAAATGATCAGTCTATAATTTTACTGGTAGGTTTATTTGAACAGTGAGAGACAGAATAACAACAAAATCCAGAAAAACGCATGTAAAAAATGTTATAAATTGATTTCCATTTTAATAAGGGAAATGAGTATTTGACCCCTTTGCAAAACATGACTTAGTACTTGGTGGCAAAACCCTTGTTGGCAATCACAGAGGTCAGACGTTTCTTGTAGTTGGCCACCAGGTATCACCTCGGCTATAACCCAACCCACTCCCCCACCCTAGACACGTGGGGGACTAGACCCATGCTTGGTGACCCCAGGCACCCTCAGCACTGACCTTGAGTGGGCTGACATCAGAGCCAGCTCTGCTCACATGTCACACACAAAGTTACTCATCTATAGCTAAACTAAACAACCCCTAACCCACCTGTGTTGGCAGATAGGAACTGGAAATGTGTGAGCAATACAGTGATGGCTGCACCAAGGTTTCAAATGGAACGGCTAGGGGGATGAGGCTGTTTTCAGAACATAACCTTTTTGGACCAGTCATACTGTTGCAGGATGAGAGGGGCAGGTTGTGGGGTGAGGAGCTGTGTAAGGGGGTGTCAGGAGATGGGAGGGTAAGAGGTGGGTAGAGCGAGAAGGGAGGACTGGAGGGTGAGAATGTGGCATAAGGCGTGGCACTCACAGAGGTTGTGACGATTCCAGAATCTGGACTCTGGTCCACGGAGAGGGGTGTGTGTGTGACGCTGAGGTTAGAATACTGGGAGGAGTGGGATTTGGGAAAACTGCCACTGCTCGTGTTCACACCTGAGGAACTGGGAGAGAGGGACAACAACAAGGGAGTTAGAGGGTGAAAAATGTACACTACATGACCAAAAGTATGTGGACACCTGCTCATCAAACATCTCATTCCAAAATCATGGGCATTAATATGGAGTTGGTCCCCCCTTTGCTGCTATAACAGCCTCCACTCTTCTGGGAAGGCTTTCCACTAGATGTTGGAACATTGCTGCAGGGACTTGCTTCCATTCAGCCACAAGAGCATTAGTGAGCTCGGGGACTGATGTTGGGCAATTAGGCCTGGCTCGCAGTCGGCATTGCAATTCATCCCAAAGGTGTTCGATGGGGTTGAGGTCAGGGCTCTGTGCAGGCCAGTCAAGTTCTTCCACACCGATCTCGAACAAACCATTTCTGTATGGACCTCACTTTGTGCATGGGGGCATTGTCATGCTGAAACAGGAAATGGCCTTTCCCAAACTGTTGCCACAAAGTTGGATTCGTCTAGAATGTCATTGCATGCTATAGCGTTAAGATTTCCCTTCACTGGAACTAAGGGGCCTAGCCCGAACAATGAAAAACAGCCCCAGACCATTATTTCTCCTCCACCAAACTTTACAGTTGGCACTATGCATTGGGGCAGGTAGCGTTCTCCTGGCATCCGCCAAACCCAGATTTGACCATAGGACTGCCAGATGGTGAAGCATGATTTATCGCTCCAGAGAACACATTTCCACTGCTCCAGAGTCCAATGGCGGTGAGCTTTACACCACTCCAGCCGACGCTTGGCATTGCGCATGGTGATCTTAGGCTTGTGTGTGGCTGCTCAGCTTTGGAAACCCATTTCATGAAGCTCCCGACGAACAGTTCTTGTGCTGACGTTGCTTCCAGAGGCAGTTTGGAACTCGATAGTGAGTGTTGCAACCGAGGACAGACAATATTTACGAGCTATGTGCTTCATCACTCAGCCGTCTCGTTCTGTGAGCTTGTGTGGCCTTGTACTCCTAGACGTTTCCACTCACAATAACAGCACTTACAGTTGACCGGGGCAGCTCTAGCAAGGCAGAAATTTGACGAACTGACTTGTTGTAAAGGTGGCATCCTATGACGGTGCCACGTTGAAAGTCACTGAGCTCTTCAGTAAGGCCATTCTGTTGCCAATGTTTGTCTATGGAGATTGCATGGCTGTGTGCTCGATTTTATACATCTGTCAGCAATGGGTGTGGCTGAAATAGACGACTCCACTAATTTCAAGGGTTGTCCACATACTTTTATATATATAGTGTATGAAGGAGTGAGCAAGATTGAGTGGGATGAGAGAGAGAGAGAGAGAGAGAGAGAGAGAGAGAGAGAGAGAGAGAGAGAGAGAGCATATCAATTGCAACAGCTTCAGAGCCAAAAATAAAAACCCAAAATAAATAATACAAAGCCAAATGAAAAGAGCCTTGAACATCATCATAAATGTAGGCCTAACATATTCTTCTCTTCAGGCCTGTTCATCATAAGCCTGAAGCCTCAGAGAATTCTGGCTCTACTGTTTCTGTTGCGCACAACCACAAGGAGGCTGGTTGAAATGGAACTCCTCAAGTGCCCGCGCCTTGCCGCTGACCCGCTGCTGTCCGGTTTCGGTTACAGTGAACTCTGCCTCCCGCACCGGAGCCGTCGCCATAACAGCGGACACCCGACCAGGTGTCATTAGTTTATAAAAGCCGCATAAAAGGAACCTGGATAGTAATGTTTCTATAATTAATATCGTCTATTTTCGTGTATACTAGTAATAATAATATGGCTAAAAAAAAAATATGCAGCCTAGGCTAATGAAAAACGGCAGAATTTAAACTCATACATAGTCTAAATGCAAACCAATCAACGCCTTTTGCTTGTTAAGCCTACATTTGTAAACTATTTTCCAACTTCAAGCACTGCTCAACGGAAAGAAATGACAACATAAGGCTATTAAATTACACCTTTTACCTACCTTTCTGACATCTCCCAAAGTTATACAAAATGTCCTTGGCCTTTAGCGCGTAATGAACAGAGCGTAGTCGTACAACCCTGTAGTTTCCCATGGGGGCGAGATGCCCCGTTAGTCCGGGATCATGACTACTCCGGTGTCTGGAAGCATACAGAGACCTGTGTCGGTGTGCGCAAGTGTCAGGCGACTCTTCTGAAGGTAACCCGCACCTGGTTTACAAAAAAATGAATGGAAGTATGGAGGTAGTTTTGTGCCTACCCGAAAAAAGGGGTTAAATAGGGCCTATGTGTAGATATAGACCCCAACCATGTGAAAAAAGTATGTAATTAACAGCCAATGTTTACTTTTTTAATTGGGGATATGGCAGTCAATTGCAAAACATTCTAACTGTATTTCTGATTATATTATCAACTCACCATCATTTCCTTGTAATGTAGGGCTATGGCAGTCAATTGCAAAACATTCTAACTGTATTTCTGATTATATTATCAACTCACCATCATTTCCTTGTAATGTAGGGCTATGGCAGTCAATTGCAAATGAGTCTGACATAATGTATCTTATCTCACCACCACATCCACTGCGAATGACAGTTCTTCTCTCAATTCGACAGTTCTTCTCTCAATTCGACAGTTCTTCTCTCAATTCGACAGTTCTTCTCTCAATTCGACAGTTCTTCTCTCAATTAGAAAAATCTTTCCAACACTCCCCCTCGATAACCACCAAGCCTCGGTGTGAAATAGAACATTGTCATGCTCTGATCCCATATCTCAACATAGTTTTGCGAACAGGCGTGCGCGCTGTAGTTTACAATCGAAGTTACCTGCTTATTTCCCTCATTAAAATGCAAATCAATTTATAACATTTTTGACATGCGTTTTTCTGGATTTTTGTTGTTGTTATTCTGTCTCTCACTGTTCAAATAAACCTACCATTAAAATTATAGACTGATCATGTCTTCGTCAGTGGGCAAACGTACAAAATCAGCAGGGGTTATCAGCTCTCCCGAAAAAAAGGGGTTAAATAGGGCCTATGTGTAGATATAAGACTGACACTTTAACGCCTTGTTCCTCATTTCTATAAGCTATTGTAGTAAAGGCCAAATTCAATATTTTATCAAATCATTTTCAAATACATTTTTTTTTATATCTAAAGGGTTCCAAAAATGCAAAATCAAATAGCTAAATCATCCATAGTTTGAACATCTTAAAACAATTCCAGAATGTCTTGCCTGTTTGTAGTGACAAGTAGTCTAGACCTAAGGATTATCACCTATTTTGATTGAGTAGCATTCCTTTAAGAAATAAACTAGAATATTATTGATTGCTTTTAATTAAACACAAAAGTGATCATGCTTGTTTCGTTTTATTGCATCCTTTAAATAACAGAAATTAGATTTTTTTTGTTTGAGAAAAAATACATGAAATAAGAGAAAGAGATAGATTAATGCTACATTCCCATAAACACAATTGAATTTGAGGAAATCAGTCTGTGCTTGAAGCGAATGAAGGATTTTCTGCTTTTATTCTGGCGCAAGGTCTCCAACAACCTTCGATTCAATTAAATGTGGGGTCATGCGCGCGCTGATCAATCACGTTCTGGTACGGGACGCGCTGCGCGGTGTGACGGTGCACACTCTTGGACCTGAATACCAAATGAATAGATCTTTGAGAAGAAAGTTGCTCCATATCCCACTCACTGATACCCTGTGACTGAACCCACTGTGGCAAGTCCATCTCTGACATTGACCTCTCAATAGTGCATGTAAATAGTGTAAAGTGGCTTCTGTAATGATATGATTATACTGCCTACACACTGGCGTAACGCAGTTTCTCTGGACCCCCTTTGCTCCTCCCTTCCCCTCCTGGCTTGCTGAGGCTTCGGGTTGTCCAGTATTGTTCTGTAATGATATGATTATACTGCCTACACACTGGCGTAACGCAGTTTCTCTGGACCCCCTTCGCTCCTCCCTTCCCCTCCTGGCTTGCTGAGGCTTCGGGTTGTCCAGTATTGTTCTGTAATGATATGATTATACTGCCTACACACTGGCGTAACGCAGTTTCTCTGGACCCCCCTTCGCTCCTCCCCTCCCCTCCTGGCTTGCTGAGGCTTCGGTTGTCCAGTATTGTTCTGTAATGATATGATAATGCCTACAGCTTCCTTTCCATCATCTGCAATGAGGGGGAGGAGATGAGGAGAGGAAGCCTTTGAGATGCAGCCTCATTCCCTAGTCTTGTCTGTCCTCTAGCGTGCCCTTGACTACTTCTGTGATAAGATCTCTCTCTCTCTCTCTCTCTCTCTCCATGCCAAATGATGGCCCTATCCTTGCCCCCAAAAATAATATTGATCAGATTTGGTCTAGGACTCTACTCTGTTCTTGCTGTTATGCTATTTCAATGAGGATAGTGATGCATCCAGAGGGCTTGTCTAGGTCATTTCCAGTCTTAACGTGACAATACTGTTATATGGCCTTTTACCTCAGAGGGTCACCATTAGAAATTATGTAATTACTATTACTAATACAGTACAATGTTGTAAGTAGAGTAATTACAAAGCGACTACACAGGTCTAAGAGGAACTTAATGTAAAGTAGTGTTACCAAATACAATTCAATGCAATTATATAAAAAAGACAGACAATTGTAACTGGAACACATTCATATTTATTTCAGTAAAAGAGTGAATACAGCTGGTGTTATAATTTCTCCCTGTACATCCAAACGCAGTCTCCAAATGCACGCCTCTTCTCAATAGCAACCTGTTCACCTGTCTGCAAAAGCCTCCACTCAATCAACAACTCAGAAGGCATATTAGTTCATCAAGTACTTCTAGCGTTTAAAAAAAAAAACAGAGGAACTAAAATAAAATTACTAAGATTCTGTGTGATTAAATACATAAATTGTCTGCACACTTTTTTTTGTTGTTGCAATAAATATCTTGTCTGGTATCTAACACAATAGTACATGTACAGGAATATAATGATGGTGATTTTGGAGACACACACCTTAAACAACAGAGCATGTGTGTATGCATTTGTGTGTGTGAGGCTAGTGAAATTAAAGGGCATGGATATATATTTTCTTTCTACTGATCCAATACATGATAGAAAACATTACTTCTCTTTATTTATACAAAAGTATGTGGACACCCCTTCAAATTAGTGAATTCGGCTATTTCAGCCATACCCGTTGCTGACAGGTGTATAAAATCGAGCACATAGCCATGCAATCTCCATAGACAAACATTGGCAGTAGAATGGCCTTACTGAAGAGCTCAGAGTGCTGAAGCGCGTAGCGTGTAAAAATAGTCTGTCCTCGGTTGCAACACCCACTACAGAGTTCCAAACTGCCTCTGTAAGCAATGTCAGCACAATAACTGTTCGTCAGGAGCTTCATGAAATGGGTTTCCATGGCTGAGCAGCCGCACACAAGCCTAAGATCACCATGCGCAATGCCAAGCGTCGGCTGGAGTGGTGTAAAGCTCACCGCTATTGGACTCTGGAGCAGTGGGAACGTGTTCTCTGGACCGATGAATCACGCTTCACCATCTGGCAGTCCGACGGTCAAATCTGGGTTTGGCGGATGCCAGGAGAACGCTACCTGCCCCAATGCATAGTGGCAACTGTAAAGTTTGGTGGAGGAGGAATAATGGTCTGGGGCTTTTTTCATTGTTCGGGCAAGGCCCCTTAGTTCCAGTGAAGGGAAATCTTAACGCTACAGCATACAATGACATTCTAGACAATTCTGTGCTTCCAACTTTGTGGCAACAGTTTGTGGAAGGCCCGACCTCACTAATGCTCTTGTGGCTGAATGGAAGCAAGTCCCCGCAGCAATGTTCCAACATCTAGTGGAAAGCCTTCCCAGAAGAGTGGAGGCTGTTATAGCAGCAAAGGGTGGACCAACTCCATATTAATGCCCATGATTTTGGAATGAGATGTTCGACGAGCAGGTGTCCACATACTTTTGGTCATGTAGTGTATTTACAGCTCTCTCCCTCTCTCTTACCAAGTGGTTAAAGCATACAGTATCAAAACACAGTCACATTATATGTATATATCAATATATAGAATATAGAATAGGAATCATATATATTCTCGATAAGAGTATAAAAACACAGCCAACGATGGGGAGAGGAAAGGTTGCATTTATGGCGTCGTTTTGCCTGGATTTGATTGGTTTTGAGCATATGACCTCATAGCAGGATAGCAGCACACTGGAATCCCATTGGCCGTCTTCATAGTTACATGGAGTCGTTGTCGAAGTCGGTAGGCTCGATGACATCTGGTGTCATGACCCTGCCCATGAAAAGGATGGAACCTGGAGGGAGTGGCAAGAGGAGAGAAAGAAACTGTCAAATCAAATCAATTTTTATTTGTCAAATGCGCCTAATACAAAAGGTATAGACCTTACAGTGAAATGCTTACTTACAAGCCCTTAACCAACGATATAGTTGAAAGAAAAATAAGTGTTAAGTAAAAAATATAAAAATTAAAGAGCAGCAGTAAAATAACAGTAGTGACGCTGTATACAGGGGGGTACCGGTACCGAGTCAATGTGCGGGGGCACCGGTTAGTCCAGGTAATTGAGGTAATATGTACATGCGTTTCCAACCGCCGTGTCTTTGTGAGACGCATAGTAGGTGAACGGATGATCTCCGCATGCACCGTGAAGCATGGAGGAGGAGGTGTGATGGTGCTTTGCTGGTGACACTGTCAGTGATTTAATTAGAATTCAAGGCACACTTAACCAGCATGGCTACCACAGCATTCTGCAGCGATATGCCATCCCATCTGGTTTGCACTTTGTGGGACTGTCATTTGTTTTTCAACAGGACAATGACCCAAAACACACCTCCAGGCTGTGTAAGGGCTATTTGACCAAGGAGGGTGATGGAGTGCTGCATCAGATGACCTGGCCTCCACAATCACCCGACCTCAACCCAATTGAGATGGTTTGGGATGAGTTGGACCGCAGAGTGAAGGAAAAGCATCCAACAAGTGTTCAGCATATGTGGGAACTCCTTCAAGACTGTTGGAAAAGCATTCCTCATGAAGCTGGTAGAGAGAATGCCAAGAGTGTGCAAAGCTGTCATCAAGGCAAAGGGTGGCTACTTTGAAGAATCTCAAATATAAAATATATTCTGATTTTTTTTAACACTTTTTTGGTTACTACATGATTCCATATGTGTTATTTCATAGTTTTGATATCTTCACTATTATTCTTCAATGTAGAAAATACTAAAAATAAACAAAAACACTTGAATGAGTAGGTGTGTCCAAACGTTTGACTGGTACTGTATATAAGCAGACGGAGACTGACTGACTGACCGACAGTATAACACACACCTGTCCTGCGGTTTCTGATGAGGAAGAAGAACGGGTGATCAGCCATGACCTGAGGGTACAGCACCAGAGTCCTGGTGAGGGCTATCATTCCTACAGGACACAGAGACGGAGCGAGAGAGAACATTCAAGACACGGGGAAAATCTCAGTTGCATACTCCTCGCGTCCTCTCTCCTTGCCTCCTTCTCAAAACCCATTGGATGAGAAAGCCAGAGGTTCCCTCCCCTCTGCCCTTCTCCTCCAATGGGTTTTAAGAAGGAGGCGATGAGAGAGGATGCAAGGAGTATACAATTGAGACATTTAAATCTACTGACACTCTGAACAGTCAGCAGGAGGGGGCACTGTTAGAGAGAGAGAGAGAGAGAGAGAGAGAGAGAGAGAGAGAGAGAGAGAGAGAGAGAGAGAGAGAGAGAGAGAGAGAGAGAGAGAGAGAGAGAGAGAGAGAGAGAGGAGAGAGAGGAAAAAAGAGAGAGCAGAAAGCCAGTAGACAGTAAAGGTAGACCCTGCAGACAGAATGTCATTTCAGGAAGTTAACTATGAGGTCAGTAGACAGTAAGGGTAACAGAGAAAGTGGGCAGTTTGGATATAAAGAGGTCCTCTGTTGAGGGTTGGTGGAGGTGAGGGGATAGAGAATGATGATGCAACTATAAGGTCACCTGATCCTGCAGCTCCCTCTGCACCCTCCTCGGTCACCTCCAGGTAGGCCTTCTGCACCGCCTTCCCAATGAACAGGTCCTTACCGTCTGGAACAACACACACACACACAGGAAACACAAAGAGTGAAGTGTTTCTAACACTCCTGGCTGAGACTGTTAAAGATCTCTATCCGACTATTTTTTACCCTCTCTGACGCTGTTCTGCCCCAACCACTCAGCTTGAGGTACCTTGGTAGATATTTTCAAGGTAGCTCTTTCCGAATAAATGCGCTAAAACTGTAATGGTTAACTATCTGTTGGTTTGCACTGGTTCTCTGTTGATAGGAAGTGATGCCAAAGCTCATCACTGAAAAGTACCGGGACCAAGGTCACCTGGATGACACACTGATGATTCACATGAACACATAACCACAGAGTATTAGCCTGGAATCTTTCTACAGGAGGTTGGTCAGTTTCTCTGATGCTGTTTGATGTTCCCCCACCTCATATTGCATAATTAGATTTGATTTATTAAACCCACCGTTGCTTTTTCCTCAGACCTCAGTTTTCCCAACAACCACTCCAATTAAAGACCAATAATAACAGTTATCTAATCTGTCATGGCGGTATGTGTGTGTGTCTGTGAGACGTGGGCAGGCTGGGCTGGGCTCCTACCTGCCATCTCACCTGTCATGGCGGAGGTGTGTGTGTGTGTGTGTGTGTGTATGTGTGTGTGTGTGTCTGTGAGACGTGGGCAGGCTGGGCTCCTACCTGCCATCTCACCTGTCATGGCGGAGAGGTCAGCGTCTTTAGTGAAGATGTTCTTGATGCCCAGATCCTGCAGAATCTCCTTCAGGTCTACCTTCTGCTCAACCTTGAACCTGACAACACACACACACACATACAATGGAACAAGTGTTGTTTGTGTGTGTGAGCCAGCGTGTGTCTCACATCAAACCTGACATCACATAAACAGAAGAGATAAACGTGTGTGTGTTTGTCTTCTCTCCTTTACTTGGGCAAGTAGACCTCCACCTTCTGCCTCTTGACGTTGTTGGCCCACTCCTCCAGGAGAGGGGCTCTGATGATGGGCTCCAGGGCTGCCAGGGGGACTTCCTGTCTGGGTAACACTACCAGCATGCTCATGTCCTCTCCTTCATAGGGCATCTCCAACACCTGGTACACACCACCCGCCTCGGACGAACCATCACTGAACTCACCTGAGACAAGACACACACAGACAGACAGACAGACAGACAGACAGACAAACAGACAGAAACACAGACAGGTAGGCAATGTCAGAGACACATTTATTTTATGTTTAGAATAAGGACAATATCAGATGAGAGTCTGTGGTTGTGAGAGAGACGGAAGAGACAGAATATACAAGATAAGAAAAGCATTTTCTGGAACATTTGCTTTTTCATGCAAAAGGGTGTGTGTGTGTTTGTGTGTGTGTGTGTGTGTGTGTGTGTGTGTGTGTGTGTGTGTGTGTGTGTGTGTGCGTGTGTGCTAGATCAGCTCTTTCAGTAAAGCTCTGAATGTAGGCCGTCTGGTTGGAGGGAGTAGCAGCACGGCATGGGGTCGGTCTTCAGACTTTAAAGTTTGAGTGTGTGTGTGTGTTTGTGAGAGTGTGTGTGTTTTTGAGAGTGTATGTGTGTTTTTGAGAGTGTGTTTGTGAGAGTGTGTGTGTGTGTTTGTGAGAGTGTGTGTGTTTGTGAGAGTGTGTGTGTTTTTGAGAGAGTGTGTGTTTTTGAGTGTGTGTGTGTGTGTGTTTGTGAGAGTGTGTGTGTGTGTGTGTGTTTGTGAGTGTGTGTGTGTGTGTGTGTGTGTGTGTGTGTGTGTGTGATAAAAGTATAGGATTTATATACAGGCATCTCTTGGGGGACCTGTTTCTATTCCGACTGGTACATGAGAGTTCACATATGCTGTCACACCCCCCCCCTACCCCCCCCCCCCCCCCCCCCCCCCCCCCCCCCCCCTACCCCTACCCTACCCCCCCCCTACCGTAGTAAAAGTTTCCCTGCTGGTACATCATGTGTGTCTGGGCCTCGCTCCCGTCGTCTTTGCTGAAAGAGAAGGTTCTGGTGTTTTCCGGTCTGAACTGGTTCTTCCAGCTTCCCCGGAAGTACACAGCGTTGACCAGGGTCAGCCGGGTCACACTGCTGAAGTCATCAGCTGACAGCAGGTCACGGATCTTACCTGGAGACACACACACACACACACACAGGGCTGTTGGTTCTACCTGTGGTTAACTTATATGCATGACTGTAAATAGAACCACACGCATTAGCATTAGGTAACATTGATTCCACACACAAACTCACTCTCAGTGTGGTTCTCTACCCAGCCATTGATCTGCTCTGCCACGGCGGCTGATTCACTGAAGTCCACCGTCTCCACCTCCGCCCGGAAGTACTTCCTCATCAGCCGCAAGAACTCCGGGTTAAAGGTCACGCCGCTCTGCAGGAAGAGGGAGTTGGCCAATCTGATGATGTAGTGGGCATCGTCCTCAGACAGAGCCCCTGTCAGGTTCTGGAGCAGAGAAAACTCCTCATCTGGGAGACGGACAGAGAGACAGACGTCTTACTCACTGGGAGGTGGCTGTGAGAGTGTGTGTGTTCTGAGGTGTGTATACCTGTAGGTAGGTGGCTGAAGCCGACAGCCTGGCGTATCTCTGTGAGGGAGGCCCCACGGGCCCCCAGCTCCACCATGCCCAGGGCCACAGCCACACTGAGGGGGGAGAAGATGATGTTGTCGTCCCTCCCCCGCGCCTGCAGCTGGTGGTACAGTCTGACGGCGAACTCTGCCGTGGTGTCCTCCGGAATGTCAGCCGCATGGCAACCAGGGCCCGGCAACAGGAGGAGGGGCAGGAGGCCGAGAATCAACATGGGAAAGTTGAGAGCTAGAGAGAGCGTGCGAGAAAGAGAGAGGGCAGAGGGAGAGAGAGTTTATCTATACTGATAAACAGCCAGTTATCCTACTGTAACTACATCTACACTGATAAACAGCCAGTTATCCTGCTGTAACTACATCTACACTGATAAACAGCCAGTTATCCTACTGTAACTACATCTATACTGATAAACAGCCAGTTATCCTACTGTAACTACATCTATACTGATAAACAGCCATTTATCCTACTGTAACTACATCTACACTGATAAACAGCCAGTTATCCTACTGTAACTACATCTATACTGATAAACAGCCAGTTATCCTACTGTAACTACATCTATACTGATAAACAGCCAGTTATCCTACTGTAACTACATCTATACTGATAAACAACCAGTTATCCTACTGTAACTACATCTATACTGATAAACAGCCAGTAATCCTACTGTAACTACATCTATACTGATAAACAGACAGATATCCTACTGTAACTACATCTATACTGATAAACAGCCAGTTATCCTACTGTAACTACATCTATACTGATAAACAGCCAGTTATCCTACTGTAACTACATCTATACTGATAAACAGCCAGTTATCCTACTGTAACTACATCTACACTGATAAACAGCCAGTTATCCTACTGTAACTACATCTACACTGATAAACAGCCAGTTATCCTACTGTAACTACATCTATACTGATAAACAGCCAGTTATCCTACTGTAACTACATCTATACTGATAAACAACCAGTTATTCTACTGTAACTACATCTATACTGATAAACAGCCAGTTATCCTACTGTAACTACATCTATACTGATAAACAGCCAGTTATCCTACATCTATACTGATAAACAGCCAGTTATCCTACTGTAACTACATATATACTGATAAACAGCCAGTTATCCTACTGTAACTACATCTATACTGATAAACAGCCAGTTATCCTACTGTAACTACATCTATAATGATAAACAGCCAGTTATACTACTGTAACTACATCTATACTGATAAACAGCCAGTTATCCTACTATAAGTACATCTACACTGATAAACAGCCAGTTATCCTACTGTAACTACATCTACACTGATAAACAGCCAGTTATCCTACTGTAACTACATATATACTGATAAACAGCCAGTTATCCTACTGTAACTACATCTATACTGATAAACAGCCAGTTATCCTACTATAACTACATCTATACTGATAAACAGCCAGTTATCCTACTGTAAAAAAAGCAGAGAACCATTCACACAAACCCAATACCTGTATTTGGTTACAGGGTCTGTGAAAATGCATGTCCATAGGTGGCTTATGTTTGTCCATGTTGTTTACCTCTACCCCTTTCAGATATACACTGAGTGCACAAAACATTATGAACACCTGCTCTTTCCATGACATAGACTGACCAGGTCAATCCAGGTGAAAGCTATTATTCCTTATTGATGTCACTTGTTAAATCCACTTCAATCAGTGTAGATGAAGGGGAGGAGACAGGTTAAAGAAGGATTTTTAAGGGTTGAGACAATTGAGATATGGATTGTGAATGTGTGCCATTCAGAGGGTGAATGGGAAGACAAAAGATTTGAGTGCCTTTTAATGCTGTATAGTATTAGCTGCCAGGCGAACCGGTTTGAGTGTGTCAAGAACTGCAATGCTGCTGGGTTTTTCACGCTCAACAGTTTCCCGTCTGTATCAAGAATAATCCACCACCCAAAGGACATCCAGCCAACTTGACACAACTGTGGGAAGCATTGGAGTCAACATGGGGCCAGCATCCCTGTGGAACGCTTTCGGCACCTTGTAGAGTCCATGCCCCCAATGAATTGAGGCTGTTCTGAGGGCAAAAAGAGGTACAACTCAATATTAGGAAGGTGTTCCTGTTTTGTACACTCAGTGTACGCAAATGCTGGTATAAAAGCAGGCATGGTAATAGTGGGATTTAGGTCTGCCCTTTCCCACCTGGACAAGAGGAACACCTAAGTGAGAATGCTGTTCATCGACTACAGCTCAGCGTTCAACACCATAGTGCCCTCCAAGCTCATCACTAGGCTAAGGACCCTGGAACTGAACACCTCCTTCTGCAACTGGATCCTGGGCTTCCTGACAGGCCGCCCCCAGGTAGTGAGGGTAGGCAACAACACATCCGCCACGCTGATCCTCAACATGGGGGGCACCTCAAGGGTGCGTGCTTAGTCCCCTCCTGTACTCCCTGTTCACCCACAACCGCGTGGCCGCACACGACTCCAACACCATCATTAAGTTTGCCCACGACACGACGGTGGCAGGCCTGATCACCGACGACGATGAGACAGCCTATAGGGAGGTCACACCTGGCAGTGTGGTGACAGGACAACGACCTCCCCCCTCAACATCAGCAAGATAAAGGAGGTGATCGTGGACTACAGGAAACAGAGGGCAGAGTACTCCCCCATTCACATCGATGGGGCTGTAGTGGAGCGGGTCAAGAGCTCAGTGTCTACATCACTCAGGATCAATCATGGTCCAACGCTTCTTCCCCCTCAGGAGGCTGAAAAGATTTAGTATGGGCCCTCAGATCCTTAAAAAGTTATACAGCTGCACCATTGAGAGCATCTTGACTGGCTGCATCACCGCCTGGTATGGCAACTGCTCGGCATCAGCCCGCAAGGCGCTACAGAGGGTTGTGCGTACGGCCCAGTACATCACTGGGGCCAAGCTTCCTGCCATCCAGGACCTCTATACCAGGCGGTGTCAGATGAAGGCCCTAAAAACTGTCAAAGACTCCAGTCACACAAGTCATAGACTGTTCTCTCTGCTACCGCACGGCAAGCGGTACCGATGCACCAAGTCTGGAACCAACAGGACCCTGAACAGCTTCTACCCCCAAGCCATAAGACTGCTAAATAGTAAGTTAAATAGTTAACCAAATAGCTACCCGGACCATCTGCATTGACCCTTTTTTGTCTCATCACATAAGCTGCTGCTTACTATCTGTCACTTTATTCCTAGTTATATGTACATATCTACCTCAATTACCTCGTAACCATGCACACCGACTCGGTACTGGTACCCCGTGTATATAGCCAAGTTATCATTACTCATTGTGTATCTATTATTAATTGTATTATTACGTGTTATTACTTTTCTATTATTTCTCTATTTTCTTTCTCTCTGCATTGTTGGGAAGGGCCTGTAAGTCAGCGCTTCACTGTTAGTCTACCCCTGTTGTTTACGAAGCATGTGCCGAATAACATTTGATTTGAGTTGAAAAGAGGAGAGGAGAGGAGAGGAGAGGAGAGGAGAGGAGAGGAGAGGAGAGGAGAGGAGAGGAGAGGAGGGGAGGGGAGGGGAGAGGAGAGGAGAGGAGAGGAGAGGAGAGGAGAGGAGAGGAGAGGAGAGGACAGGACAGGAGAGGAGAGGAGAGGAGGACGAGTGATAAACCTCCTCTAGTGTGACAGAAGAAACTCTGTTTGGTGCTGATTTACTAAATGAGCGAATGCAGATTTCATCCCTAATCATATAATCTCCTGTTAAATCATATTTTCCTTCATAATCTGCTGTGAGAATGCCTGCTCACTGCCTAACCCAAAACATAGAATATGTGCCATGAATGATTGAGTAGTGACCCTTTGCCTCCATCCATCCCCCCCCCTCCCTCTTTCTCTCGCCCTCCGTCACTTATTCCTCCATCCTCATCCTTATACCGTTGCCTGGCAACGCTGTTTTCTGAAAAGAAAACAGGAGCGTGCCACTGCGTTTTTAGAGCGATAGACGGAATGAGAGAGAGAACGAGAGGGACGTGGCCACGCCTGCTCTCATTGGGTAAGAGGAGCATTGTGTGTGGCTCCTCCATAAACCCAACACAGAGGGCAGGTTGTGAGCCAGATAAAGACGTGTGAGTGAGGGGGAGGCGGAGGTGTATTATCTGTGTAATAGTGACACCTGTGTGACCTTATGAGTTGTGGGAGCGGAGCCATTCTCTTAAAGCAGCCTGCCGCCTGTAAGGGTACACCTGCCCTGGTAGGGTAGACAGACTGGGGAGAGAGGGAGAGGGTGGGGGGGGGGGGGGGTATGGGTCTGGGATGGGCATCACCTGAGCGCCACATGTGAAAACCAACACCTGTTATACCCATATGCCTCTTAAAAACCTGACGTGATGCCAGCAGAGCACAAACCCCAAGTAATTTCTGTTTAATCTTAACAGCTTCTAAAATCAATAGAATTAAACCTGTTGGCCTTTGAAAGCAACACGGCTGATCCTAAATCCCCACTAATATACAGTGGTTATTTTGAACGTGACGCCATTCAACACCTCAGACACTTTAATCCTCAATGCCATTTCAACCCAACACCTTTAAGAAGGCATACTCACCAAGATAGCAGAATGAAACCCAAGCTTTACCCTGTAGCTGCAGAGTCATTTTACAGAAACACTGAGTCCCCACTCTGACTCTGCTGCTATAAGAGCTGCTACCTGAAACACACTTCGAGACATCTACCTGAAACACACTTCGAGACTTCTACCTGAAACACACTTCGAGACTTCTACCTGAAACACACTTCGAGACTTCTACCTGAAACACACTTCGAGACATCTACCTGAAACACACTTCGAGACATCTACCTGAAACACACTTCGAGACTTCTACCTGAAACACACTTCGAGACTTCTACCTGAAACACACTTCGAGACTTCTACCTGAAACACACTTCGAGACATCTACCTGAAACACACTTCGAGACTTCTACCTGAAACACACTTCGAGACTTCTACCTGAAACACACTTCGAGACTTCTACCTGAAACACACTTCGAGACTTCTACCTGAAACACACTTCGAGACTTCTACCTGAAACACACTTCGAGACATCTACCTGAAACACACTTCGAGACTTCTACCTGAAACACACTTCGAGACATCTACCTGAAACACACTTTGAGACTTCTACCTGAAACACACTTCGAGACTTCTACCTGAAACACACTTCGAGTGTCACGATCGTTAGACGGAGTAGACCAAGGCGCAGCGTTGAAAGCACACATACTTTATTTAAAGAGAGTAAACACTCGAACAAAAACAACAAACGATACGTGCAGTCCTACGGTACAGACCAAAAGGAACAAACCAACTGGAACAAGATCCCCCAACTATTGTGGGAAAACAGCCTCTATAAATATGGCTCCCAATCAGAGACAACCAGCAACAGCTGACACTCGTTGCCTCTGATTGGGAACCACTCTGGCCAACACAGAAATACAAAACATAGAATATACACACCCTGGCTCAACATATAGAGTCCCCAGAGCCAGGGTGTGACATCGAGACTTCTACCTGAAATACACTTCGAGACTTCTACCTGAAACACACTTCGAGACTTCTACCTGAAACACACTTCGAGACATCTACCTGAAACACACTTTGAGACTTCTACCTGAAACACACTTCAAGACTTTTACCTGAAACACACTTCGAGACTTCTGACTTCTACCTGAAATACACTTCGAGACTTCTACCTGAAATACACTTCGAGACTTCTACCTGAAATACACTTCGAGACTTCTACCTGAAACACACTTCGAGACTTCTACCTGAAACACACTTTGAGACTTCTACCTGAAACACACTTCGAGACTTCTACCTGAAACACACTTCAAGACTTCTACCTGAAACACACTTCAAAACAGAGAGCTGTGTTAGGTTTGAGAGGACAGAGAGGACAGAGAGCTGTGTTAGGTTTGAGAGAACAGAAAGGACAGAGAGCTGTGTTAGGTTTGAGAGGACAGACAGGACAGAGAGCTGTGTTAGGTTTGAGAGGACAGAGGACAGAGAGCTATGTTAGGTTTGAGAGAACATAGAGGACAGCGAGCTGTGTTAGGTTTGAGAGAACAGAGAGGACAGAGAGCTATGTTAGGTTTGAGAGAACAGAGAGAACAGAGGACAGAGAGCTATGTTAGGTTTGAGAGGACAGAGGACAGAGAGCTATGTTAGGTTTGAGAGAACAGAGAGGACAGAGGACAGAGAGCTATGTTAGGTTTGAGAGGACAGAGAGCTATGTTAGGTTTGAGAGAACAGAGAGGACAGAGAGCTGTGTTAGGTTTGAGAGGACAGAGAGCTATGTTAGGTTTGAGAGAACAGAGAGGACAGAGAGCTATGTTAGGTTTGAGAGGACAGAGGACAGAGAGCTATGTTAGGTTTGAGAGAACAGAGAGGACAGAGAGCTATGTTAGCTTTGAGAGAACAGAGAGGACAGAGAGCTATGTTAGCTTTGAGAGAACAGAGAGGACAGAGAGCTGTGTTAGGTTTGAGAGAACAGAGAGGACAGAGAGCTGTGTTAGGTTTGAGAGAACAGAGGACAGAGAGCTGTGCTAGGTTTGAGAGTGAGAGAACAGAGAGGACAGAGAGCTATGTTAGGTTTGAGAGAACAGAGAGGACAGAGAGCTATGTTAGGTTTGAGAGAACAGAGGACAGAGAGCTGTGATAGATAGGCCTCAGCGATAACAACAATTACAGCTCTCATACTTTCTGAGAATTCACATATTCTGAGAGAGAAGTTCTCTCTGGGTATCATTGTGTGTCGCTTTAAAGTTATTTGCCCCATTAATCCTCCCACCACACACAGACAGACACAATCTGACATTCAGGAACGTCCTTCAGAAACAGGCCTCCCGGGGAGGGATTTCAGTGAGACACCAGGAGGATGTCAAAACCCATCACTGTCTCAAAATGTGTGTGCATCTTCCCACTCCAACGTTTCAACTATCTCCATCAGTACACTGTCTCTGCCTTTTAAATACAGATCATCGTTTTCACAAGGGCTTTGTCAATCCAGTGGACTGAAGTCTTGCCTCAAAGTCAGGAGAATTTCACCATCAGGGCTGTCATTAAGGGAGGTAAGGGGGGGTTTTGTTATGGATTCCTTCTTGTAGTAGTGTTCTGACTGATATGAAAGGAGAAGAGCGGACACTATTCAACAAAGATGATTGTCCCCTGGCTCCACCCAAAAAAATAATCAACATGAATCATTCTGTGTGAAATAGAGAGAAACGGAGAGAGAAATCGAGAGAAACGGAGAGAGAGAGGAACAGAGAGAGAGAGAGGAATAGCGAGAGATATGGAGAGAGAAATAAAGAGAGAAATAAACCGCGTTTCCATTCACAGTTTTTATGCAAGTAAAGTCATACCGTATCAAAAAAATCACGACAGCTGTGATGGAAACAGGAAGTTTTGGCACAATGGTATAAATGCCGACGGATAATTCCTTCGTTCGAAATGGCGGGATCTTTTTGTGTTCGTAAAATTAATTATGCGAGAAAGGGCGGTGGAAATGCCTTCGACTGCGAGCCAGGCCTAATCGACCAACATCAGTGCCTGACCTCACTAATGCTCGTGGCTGAATGGAAGCAAGTCCCCACAGCAATGTTCCAACATCTAGTGGAAAGCCTTCCCAGAAGAGTGGAGGCTGTTATAGCAGGAAAGGGGGTACCAACTCCATATTAATGCCCATGATTTGGGAATGAGATGTTCGACGAGCAGGTGTCCACATACTTTTGGTAATGTAGTATATGTTGTGTGGTCCTCCCACTATGACTAGGGAAACCATGCAGTTTATTAGGCTACAGATGAAATAATTTATGAACTTCACAGGGTGGAGAAAGTTGTAGACCTCCACAAGTCTGGTTCATCCTTGGGAGCAATTTCCAAATGCCTGAAGGTACCACGTTCATCTGTACAAACAATAATAAGCAAGTATAAACACTATGGGACCACGCAGCCGTCATACCGCTCAGGAAGGAGACGCGTTCTGTCTCCTAGAGATGAACGTACTTTGGTGCGAAAAGTGCAAATCAATCCCAGAACAACAGCAAAGGACCTTGTGAAGATGCTGGAGGAAACAGGTACAAAAGTATCTATATCCACAGTAAAACCAGTCCTATATCGACATAACCTGAAAGGCCGCTCAGCAAGGAAGAAGCCACTGCTCCAAAACTGCCATAAAAAAGCCAGACTACGGTTTGCAACTGCACATGGGGACAAAGATCGTACTTTTTGGAGAAATGTCTTCTGGTCTGATGAAACAAAAATAGAACTGTTTGGCCATAATGACCACTGTTATGTTTGGAGGAAAAAGGAGAACGCTTACAAGCCGAAGAACAACATCCCAACCGTGAAGCACGGAGGTGGCAGCATCATGCTGTGGGGGTGCTTTGCTGCAGGAGGGAGTGGTGCACTTCACAAAATAGATGGCATCATGAGGAAGGAAAATTATGTGGATATATTGAAGCAACATCTCAAGACATCAGTCAGGAAGTTAAAGCTTGGTCGCAAATGGGTCTTCCAAATGGACAATGACCCCAAGCATACTTCCAAAGTTGTGGCAAAATGGCTTAAGTACAACAAAGTCAAGGTATTGGACTGGCCATCACAAAGCCCTGACCTCAATCCTATAGAAAATGTGTGGGCAGAACTGAAAAAGCGTGTGCGAGCAAGGAGGCCTACAAACCTGACCCAAGTTAAACAATGTATCAAATACTAATTGAGTGTATGTAAACTTCTGACCCACTGGGAATGTGATGAAAGAAATAAAAGCTGAAATAAATCATTCTCTCTACTATTATTCTGACATTTCACATTCTTAAAATAAAGTGGTGATCCTAACTGACCTAAGACAGGGAATTTTTACTAGGATTAAATGTCAGGAATTGTGAAAAACTGAGTTTAAATGTATTTGGCTAAGGTGTATGTAAACATCCGACTTCAACTGTATTAATGTATAGTGGATTAATCGTACATTTTGTTAACTGTAATTTGGTTAGTTATGCTCCATCATTCCCTCCATCTTGTGACAACATCAGTTCTTTTAAAGTCTTGGTTTCAATAGTTTATAAATATTTTCTAAGAGATTGTCAGTTGGATATGCTCTCTGCAAGATTTTGTATATCTTCCCTATCACATGAACATCCTTTTCTGACTCAAATAAGAATCCCTCAAGGTTGCTCTGATGTCTAAAAAAGTTCAATTCTATCCAAGGATTGTTCCATAAGGTTGTATTTTTAGGAAGTGATTTTGGTTCTTATAGAAAAACTTTTCATTTTCTTCCATATTGTTATCATGTTCTTAACTATGAAGTTGTTAATGTTTAGCTTTATCTTTGAAAATAGACACGTAAAAAGATTCTGGGGATGAGCATGCGCATCTTCAATATGTACCCATTGTTCCTCTTTAGTGCATTTAACTATATGTCGCAAGTAAAAGCCTTGGGTAGTGAGTTGATACAATTCCAAGTCTGGAAGGTTATAACCACCCTCAGACATAGGAAGATGTAAAACTTTCCTTTTTTGCGTATTGTATTAAATTGAAACATGTTATTGTATATGTTTGTAAGTGTCTATTTTTAATATACCCTGTTCGATTGATACAGTGCATTCGGAAAGTATTCAGACCCCTTGACTGTTTCCACATTTTGTTACGTTACAGCCTTATTCTAAAATTGATTAAATCGTTTTTTTCCCCTTCATCAATTTACACACACAATACCCCCATACTGACAAAGCAAAAACAGGTTTTTAGAAATGTTTGAACATTTATAAAAAATAAAAATAAAACGGAATACATAAGTATTCAGACCCTTTACTCAGTACATTGTTGAAGCACCTTTGGCAGTGATTACGGCCTCGAGTCTTCTTGGGTATGACGCTACAAGCTTGACACAACTGTATTTGGGGAGTTTCTCCCATTCTTCTCTGCAGATCCTCTCAAGCTCTGTCAGGTTGGATGGGGAGCATTGCTGCACGGCTATTTTCAGGTCTCTCCAGAGATGTTCGATCAAGTCCGGGCTCTGGCTGGGCCACTCAAAGACATTCAGAGACTTGTCCTGTTGGAAGGTGAACCTTCGCCCCAGTCTGAGGTCCTGAGCGCTCTGGAGCAGGTTTTCATTAAGGATCTCTCTGTACTTTGCTCTGTTCATCTTTGCCTCGATCCTGACTAGTCTCCCAGTCCCTGCCGCTGAAAAACATCCCCACAGCATGATGCTGCCACCACCATGCTTCACCGTAGGGATGGTGCCAGGTTTCCTCCAGACGTGACGCTTGGCATTTAGGCCAAAGATTTCAATCTCTAAAAAATCATATATACAGTATATCTCAATTTGTATTTTCTCTAAATAAGCGTTGTTGTACAATTAAAGGTCAAATACATTGCATTTCAAACAGTCAGCAATAATCTAATGAATTCAGGGCTTGTGAAGTTATACCTAGGTTAAATATAAGCCTTCCACAACCATAAGACCCACTAATAATTTAATTATTTCAGCAAAATAGTTTAACCAGCTTTTTTTTTGTGCAATAATCACTGATCTGGCTTTCAAGTCTGTCTACGAAAATGCCATTTTTTTATACAAATTTATCTAGAACCATGCATAATGCAATGTGCATTATGTAGCTCAGTTGGTAGAGCATGGCGCTTGCAACGCCAGGGTTGTGGGTTCGATTCCCACAGGGGGCCAGTATGAAAAAAAAAATGTATGCACTCACTAACTGTAAGTTGCTCTGGATAAGAGCGCCTGCTAAATGACTAAAATGTAAATGACTAACTTCTTGTAGCAGGCATTAGGCTATAGAAAATTAACACAGGTCTCATCAACAATCTCTCAAGCCCACGTGCAAGTGATTAGCGAGCTAATCTTTATATTTCAAGTTTAGCCAATTTGGATCTATTTGCTAGTGAACAAGGTTGAACAGTTGAATTATTATGAACACACCCTTCGGTCTGTCTCCAACTGTTTGAAAAGCATGTTAGCCTGACCACTTTGTTCAGATGTTGAAATCAAGTGCCCTACCTTATTTCTCAGAATGAGAACGAATTGCCAATTCCTTATACAGTGAGGGAAAAAAGTATTTCATCCCCTGCTGATTTTGTACGTTTGCCCACTGACAAAGAAATGATCAGTCTATAATTTTAATGGTAGGTTTATTTGAACAGTGAGAGACAGAATAACAACAAAAAAATCCAGAAAAAAATGTTATAAATGTATTTGCATTTTAATGAGGGAAATAAGTATTTGACCACTCTGCAAAACATGACTTAATACTTGGTGGCAAAACCCTTGTTGGCAATCACAGAGGTCAGACGTTTCTTGTAGTTGGCCACAAGATTTGCACACATCTCAGGAGGGATTTTGTCCCACTCCTCTTTGCAGATCTTCTCCAAGTCATTAAGGTTTCGAGGCTGACGTTTGGCAACTCGAACCTTCAGCTCCCTCCACAGATTTTCTATGGGATTAAGGTCTGGAGACTGGCTAGGCCACTCCAGGACCTTAATGTGCTTCTTCTTGAGCCACTCCTTTGTTGCCTTGGCCGTGTGTTTTGGATCATTGTCATGCTGGAATACCCATCCACGACCCATTTTCAATGCCCTGGCTGAGGGAAGGAGGTTCTCACCCAAGATTTGACGGTAAATGGCCCCGTCCATCGTCCCTTTGATGCGGTGAAGTTGTCCTGTCCGCTTAGCAGAAAAACACCCCCTAAGCATAATGTTTCCACCTCCATGTTTGATGGTGGGGATGGTGTTCTTGGGGTCATAGGCAGAATTCCTCCTCCTCCAAACACGGCGATTTGAGTTGATGCCAAAGAGCTCCATTTTGGTCTCATCTGACCACAACATTTTCACCCAGTTCTCCTCTGAATCATTCAGATGTTCATTGGCAAACTTCAGACGGGCCTGTATATGTGCTTTCTTGAGCAGGGGGACCTTGCGGGCGCTGCAGGATTTTCAGTCCTTCACGGCGTAGTGTGTTACCAATTGTTTTCTTGGTGACTATGGGCCTTGAGATCATTGACAAGATCCTCCCTTGTAGTTCTGGGCTGATTCCTCACCGTTCTCATGATCATTGCAACTCCACGAGGTGAGCTCTTGCATGGAGCCCCAGGCCGAGGGAGATTGACAGTTATTTTGTGTTTCTTCCATTTGCGAAAGATCTCACCAACTGTTGTCACCTTCTCACCAAGCTGCTTTGCGATGGTCTTGTAGCCCATTCCAGCCTTGTGTAGGTCTACAATCTTGTCCCTGACATCCTTGGAGAGCTCTTTGGTCTTGGCCATGGTGAAGAGTTTGGAATCTGATTGGAAAATGAGTTCTCAGTTTGTCGCGCGCGGCATTGGGGTACCCGCTAGCAGCATTTTAGCCAAATACTTTTATACTAGCTGTCTACTCTGTGTTTTATAAATGTGCAATAAGCATTAACTTTGTTGGCGTGAGAGGCAGGGGGAGGGGCTTGGTGTGTGTGTGTGTAAAGAGGTGAAGCTAAAATCTGTCCAAAATAAGGCCAATGTGTTTCCATGGGCATACTTTGGACCTAAGCTTGTCGCCTGACTTCCCGCAGTTGGGACAACGACTCCCATTGTTAGGGCGGAGACATGAGCATCTCGTCAGTATATACAGATCTCTGGTGTAAATGGGAAGGTGCACACAGAGGAGCGAAGGAAATGAGACCAAAAAGACAACATGAGAACATAAACGCTCATTAAAGCGAAAAATAACAAAACCTTGATTCTTGCGATACAGGCATTTGGAATAATTTCATATATCGCCCAGCCCTACCTCCAGGTCTGCTGTCCCGACTTCATTATGTCCTGTCCTCCAGGCCTAATGTCTCCACTTCATTATGTCCTCCAGGCCTAATGTCTCCACTTCATTATGTCCTGTCCTCCAGGCCTAATGTCTCCACTTCATTATGTCCTGTCCTCCAGGCCTAATGTCTCCACTTCATTATGTCCTCCAGGCCTAATGTCTCCACTTCATTATGTCCTCCAGGCCTAATGTCTCCACTTCATTATGTCCTCCAGGCCTAATGTCTCCACTTCATTATGTCCTCCAGGCCTAATGTCTCCACTTCATTATGTCCTCCAGGCCTAATGTCTCCACTTCATTATGTCCTCCAGGCCTAATGTCTCCACTTCATTATGTCCTGTCCTCCAGGCCTGCTGTCCCGACTTCATTCTGTCCTGTCCTCCAGGCCTAATGACTCCACTTCATTATGTCCTCCAGGCCTAATGTCTCCACTTCATTATGTCCTCCAGGCCTAATGTCTCCACTTCATTATGTCCTGTCCTCCAGGCCTAATGTCTCCACTTCATTATGTCCTGTCCTCCAGGCCTAATGTCTCCACTTCATTATGTCCTCCAGGCCTAATGTCTCCACTTCATTATGTCCTGTCCTCCAGGCCTAATGTCTCCACTTCATTATGTCCTCCAGGCCTAATGTCTCCACTTCATTATGTCCTCCAGGCCTAATGTCTCCACTTCATTATGTCCTGTCCTCCAGGCCTAATGTCTCCACTTCATTATGTCCTGTCCTCCAGGCCTAATGTCTCCACTTCATTATGTCCTGTCCTCCAGGCCTAATGTCTCCACTTCATTATGTCCTCCAGGCCTAATGTCTCCACTTCATTATTTCCTCCAGGCCTAATGTCTCCACTTCATTATGTCCTGTCCTCCAGGCCTAATGTCTCCACTTCATTATGTCCTGTCCTCCAGGCCTAATGTCTCCACTTCATTATGTCCTCCAGGCCTAATATCTCCACTTCATTATGTCCTCCAGGCCTAATGTCTCCACTTCATTATGTCCTCCAGGCCTAATGTCTCCACTTCATTATGTCCTCCAGGCCTAATGTCTCCACTTCATTATGTCCTGTCCTCCAGGCCTAATGTCTCCACTTCATTATGTCCTCCAGGCCTAATGTCTCCACTTCATTATGTCCTCCAGGCCTAATGTCTCCACTTCATTATGTCCTGTCCTCCAGGCCTAATGTCTCCACTTCATTATGTCCTGTCCTCCAGGCCTAATGTCTCCACTTCATTATGTCCTGTCCTCCAGGCCTAATGTCTCCACTTCATTATGTCCTGTCCTCCAGGCCTAATGTCTCCACTTCATTATGTCCTCCAGGCCTAATGTCTCCACTTCATTATGTCCTGTCCTCCAGGCCTAATGTCTCCACTTCATTATGTCCTGTCCTCCAGGCCTAATGTCTCCACTTCATTATGTCCTCCAGGCCTAATGTCTCCACTTCATTATGTCCTCCAGGCCTAATGTCTCCACTTCATTATGTCCTCCAGGCCTAATGTCTCCACTTCATTATGTCCTGTCCTCCAGGCCTAATGTCTCCACTTCATTATGTCCTGTCCTCCAGGCCTAATGTCTCCACTTCATTATGTCCTGTCCTCCAGGCCTAATGTCTCCACTTCATTATGTCCTGTCCTCCAGGCCTAATGACTCCACTTCATTATGTCCTGTCCTCCAGGCCTAATGTCTCCACTTCATTATGTCCTGTCCTCCAGGCCTAATGTCTCCACTTCATTATGTCCTGTCCTCCAGGCCTAATGTCTCCACTTCATTATGTCCTCCAGGCCTAATGTCTCCACTTCATTATGTCCTCCAGGCCTAATGTCTCCACTTCATTATGTCCTCCAGGCCTAATGTCTCCACTTCATTATGTCCTGTCCTCCAGGCCTAATGTCTCCACTTCATTATGTCCTGTCCTCCAGGCCTAATGTCTCCACTTCATTATGTCCTGTCCTCCAGGCCTAATGTCTCCACTTCATTATGTCCTGTCCTCCAGGCCTAATGACTCCACTTCATTATGTCCTGTCCTCCAGGCCTAATGTCTCCACTTCATTATGTCCTGTCCTCCAGGCCTAATGTCTCCACTTCATTATGTCCTCCAGGCCTAATGTCTCCACTTCATTATGTCCTCCAGGCCTAATGTCTCCACTTCATTATGTCCTCCAGGCCTAATGTCTCCACTTCATTATGTCCTGTCCTCCAGGCCTGATGTCTCCACTTCATTATGTCCTGTCCTCCAGGCCTAATGTCTCCACTTCATTATGTCCTGTCCTCCAGGCCTAATGTCTCCACTTCATTATGTCCTGTCCTCCAGGCCTAATGTCTCCACTTCATTATGTCCTGTCCTCCAGGCCTAATGTCTCCACTTCATTATGTCCTGTCCTCCAGGCCTGATGTCTCCACTTCATTATGTCCTGTCCTCCAGGCCTAATGTCTCCACTTCATTATGTCCTCCAGGCCTAATGTCTCCACTTCATTATGTCCTCCAGGCCTAATGTCTCCACTTCATTATGTCCTGTCCTCCAGGCCTGATGTCTCCACTTCATTATGTCCTGTCCTCCAGGCCTAATGTCTCCACTTCATTATGTCCTGTCCTCCAGGCCTAATGTCTCCACTTCATTATGTCCTCCAGGCCTAATGTCTCCACTTCATTATGTCCTCCAGGCCTGATGTCTCCACTTCATTATGACATATTCATATTCTAAACACACAAACACAGCCACACGCTGGCAGTGTCACTGCGACATGAGAATAACAATCAGTCTGCTGGCTACAGAAAGCTTAGTTCTTCCACTCTCTCACTCCCCTTCCCCCATCTCTCCATCCATTTCTCAATCAGAGGAATGAACTACACCTCTCATTCTCTCTTAGATTGCTCTGCGCTATCCTCGGTGCAGATCTTCATTCTGATGAGAAGGAGAGGTTTTATACATTCATTTGTACCAATTGATCTCCTATCTGTTCCAGATCCAACACTGTGTCCTGGGAGAGGACTGATCTCCTGGGAGAGGACTGATCTCCTGGGAGAGGACTGATCTCCTGGGAGAGGACTGTGTCCTGGGAGAGGACTGTGTACTGTGTCCTGGGAGAGGACTGTGGGACTAAACCTATTGTTTTGCAGCTCAGCCTCCCCTCAACAACATACTACAGAGAGCAGTGACATCTCAGAAACTACAGCTCCTCTTTATGATAGAAGAACAGAATCGTCTCCTCTCCTCCATTTCACTCCATCCATTCCTCTGACTACCCCTAACTCTCCTGTATTGAACAGGTGATGAAGAGACTACCTGACAACAGCTTCATCCACTGATACAGAACAAGAGCGTTACCCTCCTCCTCTCCCCAGTTTTCTCTCCCCCTACCCAGTCATGCCGTGCCCCCAGCCAAAATCATACTCAGTTAATCTCAGACCAGCCTAACAGCCTAAAACAACCACCCAACCCCTACCTCTGGTGCTGCTCTGTCCTCTCATATCCCTTCACACAGACAGAAACAAACACACAGACAGACAAATGGACAGGCAGGCAGGCAGACAGACAGGGGAACAGGGACTCGAAGCTAAAATCTGACTTGACAACAGGACAATCCCTTATCTCAGCTCATCCCAAACTCTGAAACACCTGAGTTAAGAATAACCACCAACAAACAGTCCATATGAGGTTGTGTCCCTCTATCCTTTCATTTAGTACTTTTTCCCAGTAATTTCCTTCTGCTGGTATACTGTAGGGCAGGGGTTCCCAAACCTTCCTGCATTGGGGAACATACCGTGCCCCCCCCCCCCCCCTCCACACGCATGCGTAACGTCTATTTCTATGGGCATAAGTACTGTTCATGACACAAACTGTTCACACCCCTCTTGTTGGTGGAGAGAATTTTGCAGGTTTAAAGCTTATTTCCTGCAATTCTACACATGTTGTCATGGGGTGCAAAGAAAATGCTGCAGTTTTAAAGCAAATATTTTTGCAATTCTATACATTTTGCCATGTCTAATATGTATTCATGTGATATTTGAGTGACAAAAAAATGTCAACAATATCTATGGGCTAAAAAACCTAAATTAAAAAAACGTTTGCTGACATGGGCTAGTTGATCTGGACATTTCTGACAAGTTATAAATAGCTCTCTAAGGTATGCAATGATAACATGACAAGAGGAACTGATGGTCCCCTGTTGCTCAGTTGGTAGAGCATGGCGCTTGCAACGCCAGGGTTGTGGGTTCGTTTCCCACGGGGGGCCAGTATGAAAATGTATGCACTCACTAACTGTAAGTCGCTCTGGATAAGAGCGTCTTCTAAATGACTAAAATGTAAAATGTACCCAATTTCGAAATTGCACCTTATCCATGCTACTATTACAACGTTCAAGAGTAAGTTTAAAGCCGGACCGAGTTCCTTTAAAATAAATAAAAAATAAAATAAATATTTGTTGGGGGGGGGAAAAGTTACCCAACCCCACCCCCCTTATACAGCACAACAGCACCGCCGCAACACTTGACCCCTTTCCACACACACACTGGCACAGAGGGAGCGCACTTCAGAGATTTGAGATGTAATTGGATCGGTTTCTATTTAGGGTCAGTGAGTGAAGTTAATGACTGGAGGCCATTTTAAAATGGACTAAAGAGACTAAAGAGGATAGGTTACAAAAAAACAACCATCTGTGGGAGAAGAGGAGAGGACAGGAAGCAGAGAGATAATTTTTTTTAAAGAGGAAGGGAGATAGAGGTATGGAGGGATGGAGAGAGAGAGAGAGAGAGAGAGAGAGAGAGAGAGAGAGAGACATTGAATAACATGAACATTACACAGAGAGAGAGAGAGAGAGAGAGAGAGAGAGAGAGAGAGAGAGTGAGAGAGAGAGAGAGAGACATTGATTAACATGAACATTACACAGAGAGAGAGAGAGAGAGAGAGAGAGAGAGAGAGGGAGAAAGAGAGAGAGAGCGAGAGACATTGAATAACATGAACATTACACAGAGAGAGAGAGCGAGAGAGAGAGAGAGAGAGAGAGAGACAGAGAGAGAGAAAGAGAGAGAGACATTGAATAACATGAACATTACACAGAGAGAGAGAGAGAGAGAGAGAGAGACAGAGAGAGAGAGAGAGAGACATTGAATAACATGAACATTACACACAGAGAGAGAGAGAGAGAGAGAGAGAGAGAGAGAGAGAGAGAGAGAGAGAGAGAGAGACATTGAATAACATGAACATTACACACACAGAGAGAGAGAGAGAGAGAGAGAGAGAGAGAGAGAGAGAGAGAGAGAGAGAGAGACAGACAGACAGAGAGAGTAGCAGTGCAGCAGACATACAGCCACACAGTGAGAGATGTCCTGGTCATAATAATAGACAAGAGCTGTCTATCGCTGACCTCCCTTGCATTTAATGTGTGTGTGTGTGCTGGGTATGTACTGTAGGTGTGAGGGAGAGAGAGAGGTGATAATGAAGGGAGGATGTGTCTCTATCAGTCATTCCCCCTGATCAGCAGCATTATAAAATTAAATATATATATATATATATACAAGTAATGTGTGAAATGCAGGAAGTTAGCTGTGTTTTCCAAAAACAATAATGTTTTCTGGCCTTGAGGTCTGTGCCCCAGGGACTGGGCGTGTTGCGCCGAGGTGGGAATTCAACCCTTTTATTTTAACATTTACTTGAGAGAAGGAATTTAAAGTCAATACTAGGCGTAATCCATTTCAAGGACATTAGAGACCCACAATATTGTAATTGTGTGTCTGGGTGTCCTCAACTGAAAAACAATCCCCTCATAGGCTATCGATGATGCTATTGCCTTTAGTGGATAGATCAGCATCTTTGTTAGATTATTAGACTCAGTACAGACAAAATTATCATAAAACACTAAGTGACATCCATTATTCCTCGTGGTCGCCTAGTAACTTCATCTTTGCCATGGCATAAAACCGCACCTCTATAATGTGAAAACATGAACATATCACATAAACTATTATAAAATCACCAATCTTCAAATCTAAACGTGAAAATGGCCGCAATCAAACCATTGATGTATAACTGATACACACAATGCATTGAACATATTTCTGCGTATTTCAGAATATTGTAAATGTGCCTTACCGAACCGTATCAGGTAGGTAATGTAGAAATACTGTTCGGTCTAGTGCGTTGCCTCGCTGGTTCTCTTCAGCGCTGCAGCAGGTCGCTCCCGGAGCTAAATATTTTCACTGTTGTCCCGCCCTCTCCACACACTGGTTGGTCCTTCACTTCCTGAAAAACAATGCACACTTTTTTTTTTTTTTTCAGTAGCTGTTGTTGAGGCTATCAATGTGCCATTTTTGTCTGACCAGAATCAAGTTTGTCTGCGAGAGATGGAGTTTTTGTATTTTTTTTTGCTAAAATAAGCTTGTTGATGTTTTAGCTGCTTGGTGTAGAACGCCCCTTGAGTGCTTGAGCTACGTGGGAGTTGTAGTTTTTATATTTACTATGCATTTGCCACTGCCATAATGGGGGATGTCAAGAAAAACTACAACCGTCAAACCGTTTGGGGGCCAGCTGATTGGTGTTTACTCAGAAAACCTCGCCCCTCTTGGCCAGTTTGATCTTGCAGAAAACTTCCGTCTTTGAATTACAAAATAAAACACACGACTAGCTAGCTAGCCACGGCAAATGAGCTTACTTCGGTCTACATAAGCAATCTACCACTTCTGTCTACTGTAAACAGGTATGTAGCTAAAGGCAGCGTTGCTATTTCACCAACTAACGTTAGCGAATCGTTTTTGTTTAGCTAGCTAAGATAGCTAACGTTAAAGTACCTGTTTAGCTAGCTAGTAATTTAGCGCATTCAATCACGCACCTAGCTACCTACCTGGGCGATGATTCCTACAAAGTGGCAATGGTAACTAGCTAACTGATCATTAGAAATTCCCCTCACTGTTATTAGAGTATGTCTAGCTAGCTGTTGATCATAGCTAGCTATGTGTCGGTCGATTAGGATAGGGGGAAATTATTAGCTACAATCAACGTAACTGTAGATGTCATAACTAAGCTAACGGTAGCTAGCTTATTTTAGTTGTGTAACTTAAATTAACCACGGTTCTGGCACTGCCAATGGCAGGTGACACCCAACTTACTAACGTTATCTAGCTAACAATCGACGAAACTTATTTACTTAGCTAAATTAGTTAGCCTCGGTTCAGCTTGCGAGCTCGAGAACGCTAATTTACCGATACGGTCGCAGTCTAGCTGCAAGACGGGACACACTATTTTCACGCCACTCCTATACATTACAAAGTGGTTTTTGTAGCAGGTTAGGCGAGCATTTCCCTAACCTTAACCTCAGTCTCCTAACTTTCTAGGTTAATTCTCCTAACCTGCTACAAAGTAAATTCGGTATCGAAGTGGCGTGAAAGGAGCGTTACCCCGATTCTCTGTATGGGCCTCTGTAGCTCAGCTTGTAGAGCTGCCTGAAATAACGTCTCAATGGATGTATAGCTTGGTTTTTGTAAAAAAAATTGTTGTGTTTATTTCACCTTTATTTAACCAGGTAAGCCAGTTGAGAACAAGTTCTCATTTACAACTGCGACCTGGCCAAGATAAAGCAAAGCAGTGCGATAAAAACAACAACAGTTACATATGGGGTAAAAAAACATAAAGTCAAAAAATACAACAGAAAATATATATACAGTGTGTGCAAATGTAGCAAGTTATGGAGGTAAGGCAATAAATGGGCTATAGTGCAAAATAATTACAATTAGTATTAACACTGGAATGATAGATGTGCAAGAGATGAGATACTGGGGTGCAAATGAGCAAAATAAATAACAATATAGGGATGAGGTAGTTGGGTGGGCTAATTTCAGATGGGCTGTGTACAGGTGCAGTGATCGGTAAGGTGCTCTAACAACTGATGCTTAAAGTTAGTGAGGGAGATAAGTGTCTCCAGCTTCAGAGATTTTTGCAATTCGTTCCAGTCATTGGCAGCAGGGAACTGGAAGGAATGGCGGCCAAAGGAGGTGTTGGCTTTGGGGATGACCAGTGAGATATACCTGCTGGGGTGGGTGTTGCTATGGTGACCAATGAGCTAAGATAAGGCGGTGATTTGCCTAGCAGTGATTTATAGATGGCCTGGAGCCAGTGGGTTTGACGACGAACATGTAGTGAGGACCAGCCAACAAGAGTGTACAGGTCACAGTGGTGGGTAGTGTATGGGGCTTTGGAGACAAAACGGATGGCACTGTGATAGACTACATCCAATTTGCTGAGTAGAGTGTTGGAGGCTATTTTGTAAATGACATCGCCGAAGTCAAGGATCGGTAGGATAGTCAGTTTTACGAGGGCATGTTTGGCAACATGAGTGAAGGAGGCTTTGTTGCGAAATAGGAAGCCGATTCTAGATTTAACTTTGGATTGGAGATTCTTAATGTGAGTGTGGAAGGAGAGTTTACAGTCTAACCAGACACCTAGGTATTTGTAGTTGTCCACATACTCTAGGTCAGACCCGTCAAGAGTAGTGATTCTAGTTGGGTGGGCGGGTGCCAGCAGCGTTGCAGCGGAGGGTGCAGAGCTGGTGGCTGGGGTAGGGGTAGCCAGGTAGAAAGCATGGCCAGCCGTAGCAAAATGCTTATTGAAATTCTCGATAATCATAGATTTATCGGTGGTGACAGTGTTTCCTAGCCTCAGTGCAGTGGGTAGCTGGGAGGAGGTGCTCTTATTCTCCATGGACTTTACAGTGTCCCAAAACTTTTTGGAGTTAGTGCTACAGGATGCACATTTCTGCTTGAAAAAGCTAGCCTTTGCTTTCCTAACTGATTGTGTATATTTGTTCCTGACTTCCCTGAAAAGTTGCATATCGCGGGGGCTGTTCGATGCTAATGCAGTACGCCGCAGAATGTTTTTGTGCTGGTCAAGGGCAGTCAAGTCTGGGGTGAACCAGGGGCTACAGTGGGGGAAAAAAGTATTTAGTCAGCCACCAATTGTGCAAGTTCTCCCACTTAAAAAGATGAGAGAGGCCTGTAATTTTCATCATAGGTACACGTCAACTATGACAGACAAAATGAGAAAAAAAAATCCAGAAAATCACATTGTAGGATTTTTAATGAATTTATTGGCATATGATGGTGGAAAATAAGTATTTGGTCAATAACAAAAGTTTCTCAATACTTTGTTATATACCCTTTGTTGGCAATGACACAGGTCAAACATTTTCTGTAAGTCTTCACAAGGTTTTCACACACTGTTGCTGGTATTTTGGCCCATTCCTCCATGCAGATCTCCTCTAGAGCAGTGATGTTTTGGGGCTGTCGCTGGGCAACACAGACTTTCAACTCCCTCTAAAGATTTTCTATGGGGTTGAGATCTGGAGACTGGCTAGGCCACTCCAGGACCTTGAAATGCTTCTTACGAAGCCACTCCTTCGTTGCCCGGGCGGTGTGTTTGGGATCATTGTCATGCTGAAAGACCCAGCCACGTTTCATCTTCAATGCCCTTGCTGATGGAAGGAGGGTTTCACTCAAAATCTCACGATACATGGCCCCATTCATTCTTTCCTTTACACGGATCAGTCGTCCTGGTCCCTTTGCAGAAAAACAGCCCCAAAGCATGATGTTTCCAACCCCGTGCTTCACAGTAGGTATGGTGTTCTTTGGATGCAACTCAGCATTCTTTGTCCTCCAAACATGACGAGTTGAGTTTTTACCAGAAAGTTATATTTTGGTTTCATCTGACCATATGACATTCTCCCAATCCTCTTCTGGATCATCCAAATGCACTTCAGACGGGCCTGGACATGTACTGGCTTAAGCAGTGGGACACGTCTCGCACTGCAGGATTTGAGTCCCTGGCGGCGTAGTGTGTTACTGATGGTAGGCTTTGTTACTTTGGTCCCAGCTCTCAGCAGGTCATTCACTAGGTCCCCCCGTGTGGTTCTGGGATTTTTGCTCACCGTTCTTGTGATCATTTTGACCCCACGGGGTGAGATCTTGCGTGGAGCCCCAGATCGAGGGAGATTATCAGTGGTCTTGTATGTCTTCCATTTCCTAATAATTGCTCCCACAGTTGATTTCTTCAAACCAAGCTGCTTACCTATTGCAGATTCAGTCTTCCCAGCCTGGTGCAGGTCTACAATTTTGTTTTTGGTGTCCTTTGACAGCTCTTTGGTCTTGGCCATTGTGAAGTTTGGAGTGTGACTGTTTGAGGTTGTGGACAGGTGTCTTTTATACTGATAACAAGTTCAAACAGGTGCCATTAATACAGGTAACGAGTGGAGGACAGAGGAGCCTCTTAAAGAAGAAGTTACAGGTCTGTGAGAGCCAGAAATCTTGCTTGTTTGTAGGTGACCAAATACTTATTTTCCACCATAATTTGCAAATAAATTCATAAAAAATCCTACAATGGGATTTTCTGGATTTTTTTTTCTCAATTTGTCTGTCATAGTTGACGTGTACCTATGATGAAAATTACAGGCTTCTCTCATCTTTTTAAGTGGGAGAACTTGCACAATTGGTGGCTGACTAAATACTTTTTTTCCCCACTGTATATCTGTTCTTAGTTCTGAATTTTCTGAATGGGGCATGCTTATTTAATATGGAGAGGAAAGCACTTTTAAAGAACAACCAGGCATCCTCTACAGACGGAATAAGGTCAATATCCATCTAGGATACCCGGGCCTGGTCAATTAGAAAGGCCTGCTCGCTGAAGTGTTTTAGGGAGCGTTTGACAGTGATGAGGGGTGGTCGTTTGACTGCGGACCCATTACGGATGCAGGCAATGAGGCAGTGATCGCTGAGATCCTGGTTGAAGACAGTGGTGTATTTAGAGGGTAAATTAGTCAAGATGATATCTATGACGGTGCCCATGTTTACGGATTTAGGGTTGTACCTGGTAGGTTCCTTGATAAATTGTGTGAGATTGAGGGCATCTAGTTTAGATTGTAGGACGGCCGGGGTGTTAAGCATATCCCAGTTTAGGTCACCAAGCAGTACGAACTCTGAGGATAGATGGGGGGCAATCAATTCACATATGGTGTCCAGGGCACAGCTGGGGGCTGAGGGGGGTCTGTAGCAATCGGCAACAGTGAGAGACTTATTTCTGGAAAGGTGGATTTTTAGAAGTAGAAGCTCAAACTGTTTGGGCACAGACCTGGATAGTATGATAGAGCTCTGCAGGCTATCTCTACAGTAGATTGCAACTCCGCCCCCTTTGGCAGTTTTATCTAGACGGAAAATGTTGTAATTCGGGATGGACATTTCAGAGTTTTTGGTGGCCTTCCTAAGCCAGGATTCAGACACTGCTAGAACATCAGAGTTGGCGGAGTGTGCTAACGCAGTGAATAACTCAAACTTAGGGAGGAGGCTTCTGATGTTAACATGCAAGAAACCAAGGCTTTTACGGTTACAGAAGTCAACAAATGATAGCTCCTGGGGAGTAGGACTGATACTGGGGGCTGCAGGGCCTGGGTTAGCCTCTACATCACCGGAGGAGTAGAATAAGGATACGGCTAAAGGCTTTAAGAACTTGTCTTCTAGTGCGTTGGGTACAGAGAATAAAAGGCGCAGATTTCCGGGCGTTGTAGAATAGATTCAGGGCATTATGTACAGACAAGGATATGGAAGGATTTGAGTACACTGCAGGTAAACCTAAGCGTTGGGTAACGATGAAAGATGTCGCATCTCTGGAGGCACCGACTGAGCCGGTCTTCGCGTGTATTGGGGGTGGGACAAAGGAGCTATCTAAGTCAGGTTGAGCGGGACTGGGGGCTCTACAGTGAAATTGTATAATAAGAACTAACCGAAACAGCAATAGGCAAGGCATATTGACTTGGGAGAGAGGCATAAAGCAATCACAGGTGTTATTCGAGAGAGCTAAGACAACAACTGGTAATGGCGACAAAAGTTTGGGCTGAGGCTGGACAGATAAACAGGATGGGGTACCGTGTAAAGGAACAGTCCAGCAGACATCAGTTGTGTGGCTGAGTGATCATAAGGTCCAGTGAACAGCAATAGGTGAGTCCTGGAGCAGTTCGATGGCTGCAGTTCGATGGCTGCTACGGCACAGGCGAGCAGGAGGCACGGCTGTTGATTGCGTGTGCTAACGGGCCGGGGGCTAGCAGATGGATCTTTGTGGTCGTCGCAACGGGAAGCATGATGAAACCACATCAGGCGATTACGTCGGCAGACCAGTTGTGATGGATCGGCGGGGCTCCGTGTCGACACTAGGAGGTCCTGTCCGGTTGACAGAGAGGTAGATAGCCGGGAGATGGGCTCGAGGCTAGCACAAGGCTAACTGGTGCTAGCTTCGGGACAGTGGTGATTAGCCAACAACAACATCCATTCGGTTGCAGCTAGCTAGTTGCGATGATCTGGTGTTAAAGGTCCAGTGATTCCGGTAGAAAATCCGATATGTTCTGGGTAGATAGCGCGCTGTGCAGACTCACCGATAATTGTCCAGGCTAGAGCTGACTGGTAGGTAGTGCAGGCCACGGACAATGGTGAAAACTGCTAACGGTGGCTAATAGCAAGTAGCTAGTTAGCTGGCTAGTTTCAGCCGGTTCTAGATAAAAAGGTATAAGAAATAATAGAATCCATTCCACATTGGGTGAGGCGGGTTGCAGGAAAGTATATTTAGTTGAAGGATGAAAAGTGAGATTGAGAAATATATTCGAAAAATACAACAAAAAAACTGGTGAGATAATAGGCAACTGAGAGAAGCATAGCATCAGATAAGAAAGAACACGTCCAATACTTTTCCTTTACTCAGCTATTGTCCCCCACTCTTCACTGATGGGTGGAATGTGTCTAGTCTCACTCTGGTGCCTTTAGGCTGCTATCAAGTCCTTTCAAATCAGAGACCATGAAGGAAAAGAGTCAAGCTTGTTGTGAGATTATTGAGACATGGCCCAAGGAGTTGCCCCTGTGTTCTGCTCCAGGATCAGTTTCCCCCTGCCTCCATCCTGGTCTGAAAGGAATACATGGGGATGAAGTTGGCATTGGAGCAGTGCTCAGAGCAGCCTCTGGGAATGGTTTTATTAACGCCCTCTAAAGACACTGCCTGCCTAGCCAGAAATAGAATTTACACACAGTGAGGTACTGTCTGGTAATGGCCCAGGGTGATGTCATACAGTAGATAATGCTGCTGAATGTTTGTCAGAGTAGGAGGAAAGAGACTCGTAGCCTGCCTGCTTGGAAGCACAGCTGTACCAGGGTTTCCATTAGCTGGCAATTGCTAGCTTTTGGCCCAAAAAATAAGAAAAGCCATAAAACTGTTGCCGGCCAAAACGACTGGGAGAAAGAAAATCACATTGCGAAATAATGCTTTTTATTCATTGATGGAAATACCTGTCGATGGTCATAACCCTGTATAGGCCACCAAACCCTGCTCCACTTTCTTTACTGATTTCTCTGAACTATTGTCTATTGTCCTTGAGAACAATGATAAAATCATTGTGTTGGGCGATTTTAATATTCATGTTGACAAATAGACTGACTCCAAGGTCATTGAATTTCTGAAATCTTTTGAGCTCTATGGACTTTATCAAACATGTTTCTGGGCCCAATCATAACCTCGGTATTCTGGACCTGATTTATTAACGAGGGGCTTTCTATTGACCTATCCTCTGTTGATGTTGCTTTATCTGATCGCCACTGGGTATTTTTTACTACCTTATTGCCCAAAGCACAGGGTAATACTGAACGCATTATTAAGAAACGCTATGTTACCTCTGAAGTTGCTACAGATTTTGAGTGTATGACCAATACTCCACCACCTATTCTGCCTTCCTTTTGTGATAATTTAGTTGATAACTTTAATAGCAATTTAAGGGCAACCATTGATGCCATAGCTCCAGTAAAGTTGAAAATGTCCACATCCAAACGGAGAGCCGCTTGGATGAGTGAGGAAACTAATAAATTAAAGAGAAATTACAGAAAGGCAGAGTGGAAGTGGAGAAACTCAAAGTTGCAGGTCCATTATGATATTCTGAGAGAGCAACTTGGCATATACACTGCTCAAAAAAATAAAGGGAACACTTAAACAACACAATGTAACTCCAAGTCAATCACACTTCTGTGAAATCAAACTGTCCACTTAGGAAGCAACTCTGATTGACAATAAATGTCATGTGCTGTTGTGCAAATGGAATAGACAACAGGTGGAAATTATAGGCAATTAGCAAGACACCCCCAATAAAGGACTGGTTTGCAGGTGGTGACCACAGACCACTTCTCAGTTCCTATGCTTCCTGGCTGATGTTTTGGTCACTTTTGAATGCTGGCGGTGCTTTCACTCTAGTGGTAGCATGAGACTGAGTCTACAACCCACACAAGTGGCTCAGGTAGTGCAGCTCATCCAGGATGGCACATCAATGCGAGCTGTGGCAAGAAGGTTTGCTGTGTCTGTCTCACAAATGTGCATGTGTCTGCTCAAACGGTCAGAAACAGACTCCATGAGGGTGGTATGAGGGCCCGACGTCCACAGGTGGGGGTTGTGCTTACAGCCCAACACCGTGCAGGACGTTTGGCATTTGCCAGAGAACACCAAGATTGGCAAATTCGCCACTGGCGCCCTGTGCTCTTCACAGATGAAAGCAGGTTCACACTGAGCACGTGACAGACGTGACAGTCTGGAGACGCCGTGGAGAACGTTCTGCTGCCTGCAACATCCTCCAGCATGACCGGTTTGGCGGTGGATCAGTCATGGTGTGGGGTGGCATTTCTTTGGGGGGCCGCACAGCCCTCCATGTGCTCGCCAGAGGTAGCCTGACTGCCATTAGGTACCGAGATGAGATCCTCAGACCCCTTGTGAGACCATATGCTGGTGCGGTTGGCCCTGGGTTCCTCCTAATGCAAGACAATGCTAGACCTCATGTGGCTGGAGTGTGTCAGCAGTTCCTGCAAGAGGAAGGCATTGATGCTATGGACTGGCCCGCCCGTTCCCCAGACCTGAATCCAATTGAGCACA
Organism: Coregonus lavaretus; assembly: GCF_964263955.1. Classification (NCBI taxonomy): domain Eukaryota; kingdom Metazoa; phylum Chordata; class Actinopteri; order Salmoniformes; family Salmonidae; genus Coregonus; species Coregonus lavaretus. The sequence continues at coordinate 40,081,111 of NC_140017.1, read as the reverse complement.
TCTGGGACATCATGTCTCGCTCCATCCACCAACGCCACGTTGCACCACAGACTGTCCAGGAGTTGGTGGATGCTTTAGTCCAGGTCTGGGAGGAGATCCCTCAGGAGACCATCCTCCACCTCATCAGGAGCATGCCCAGGCATTGTAGGGAGGTCATACAGGCACGTGGAGGCCACACACACTACTGAGCCTCATTTTGACTTGTGTTACGGACATTACATCAAAGTTGGATCAGCCTGTAGTGTGGTTTTCCACTTTAATTTTGAGGGTGACTCCAAATCCAGACCTCCATGGGTTGATACATTTGATTTCCATTGATAATTTTTGTGTGATTTTGTTGTCAGCACATTCAACTATGTAAAGAAAAAAGTATTTAATAAGATGATTTCATTCATTCAGATCTAGGATGTGTTATTTTAGTGTTCCCTTTATTTTTTTGAGCAGTGTATTTAAGTTAACTGCCACATGATTCTCCGCCCATGTAGGCAGCCTACTCTGTTTCAATGATGTTGTGTTCAGGTAGTGGTCTCGTGTGCAGTGCCAGCTATGCTCAGAATCCAGGAAGGCTGTCCGTGTGGAGTGCCAGCTATGCTCCAGGATCCAGGAAGGCTGTCCGTGTGCAGGACTCTGATATATCCTGATCAATAGAATGACTTATCTGTAGACTAGTAATCAGACAGGTGAGGACTCTGATTTATCCTGATCAATAGAATGACTTATCTGTAGACTAGTAATCAGACAGGTGAGGACTCTGATTTATCCTGATCAATAGAATGACTTATCTGTAGACTAGTAATCAGACAGGTGAGGACTCTGATTTATCCTGATCAACAGAACGACTTATCTGTAGACTAGTAATCAGACAGGTGAGGACTCTGATTTATCCTGATCAACAGAACGACTTATCTGTAGACTAGTAATCAGACAGGTGAGGACTCTGATTTATCCTGATCAACAGAACGACTTATATATAGACTAGTAATCAGACAGGTGAGGACTCTGATTTATCCTGATCAACAGAACGACTTATCTGTAGACTAGTAATCAGACAGGTGAGGACTCTGATTTATCCTGATCAACAGAACGACTTATATATAGACTAGTAATCAGACAGGTGAGGACTCTGATTTATCTTAATCAACAGAATGACTTATATATAGACTAGTAATCAGACAGGTGAGGACTCTGATTTATCCTGATCAACAGAATGACTTATATATAGACTAGTAATCAGACAGGTGAGGACTCTGATTTATCCTGATCAACAGAATGACTTATATATATAGACTAGTAATCAGACAGGTGAGGACTCTGATATATCCTGATCAACAGAATGACTTATATATAGACTAGTAATCAGACAGGTGAGGACTCTGATTTATCCTGATCAACAGAATGACTTATATATAGACTAGTAATCAGACAGGTGAGGACTCTGATTTATCCTGATCAACAGAACGACTTATATATAGACTAGTAATCAGACAGGTGAGGACTCTGATTTATCCTGATCAACAGAATGACTTATATATAGACTAGTAATCAGACAGGTGAGGACTCTGATTTATCCTGATCAACAGAATGACTTATATATAGACTAGTAATCAGACAGGTGAGGACTCTGATTTATCCTGATCAACAGAATGACTTATATATAGACTAGTAATCAGACAGGTGAGGACTCTGATTTATCCTGATCAACAGAATGACTTATATATAGACTAGTAATCAGACAGGTGAGGACTCTGATATATCCTGATCAACAGAATGACTTTGTTTGGGAGTAATGGGACCCATCTCATCCAAAAAGTTGACTCAAGTTTGCCAAAAAGCACCTGGATGATCATCAAGACTCTTGGAAGAACGTTCTATGGACAGATTATTCAAAAATATAACTTCCCTTTATTTTTTTGAGCAATATATAACATATAACAAGGCAGTTAGAAATGCCAGACGGGCTCATTTTTCTAACTTGATCACTAATAATCTGAATAATTTGAGAGTGCTCTTCTCGATCAATGATGGCCTGATTAATCCTACCCCCGCAAACCTATGTGAACTTTCCTCCACATCTAAATGTGATGAGTTTGCGGCATATTTCAGAGATAAGATAACAAACATTAGGCTGGGTATCAGTCAAGCAAGACCTGATGAGAAGTTTGATGTGTGCCCTAGCCTACCACACAGACACTATGGATTTATTTTCCCTGGTTGACACAGACATGCTCAGGAAAGGGATATCACAACTTAAACCTTCTACCTGCCTTCTTGATCCTATCCCCACCACCTTCTTCAAAACAGTTTTCAATTGCATATCTGAAGAAGTGCACACTATTGTTAATCCCTCCCTGTTCACGGGCACTTTCCCCAATGCACAAAAAACTGCTATGGTGAAGAAAAGTAATCTACATTCTTCAGCTCTTAGCAATTTTTGGCCAATCCCCAACCTTCCATTCTTAAGCAAAATTCTGGAGAAATTGGTTTTCAAACAGCTAAAGGATTTCAAACAGCTAAGTGCCAACTGTATTTTTGAAACATTCCAATCTAGTTTTCGGGCCCAGCACAGAGTTAAAGTGGTAAATGATCTTAGAGCCAACACAGATGCCAAACAGCTCTCTGTCCTGGTACTCTTGGATTTAAGTGCTGCATTCGAAACTGTTGACCATGATGTCCTTCTGGACAGACTGGAGAGGTGGGTTGGCCTCTCCAGTCCAGTTCTGAATTGGTTTAGGACCCATTTAACCGGTCAATAGTTTTTTTTGTCACCCCCTTGGTGAACATAACTCATGAAAATACATATCACATGTTGCATTCCACAAGGTTTCGTTTTGGGTCCGGTACTGTTCAGTTTGTATATGTTACCCCTTGGCAGCGTTATCAGAATGCACATAATTGATTTTCACTGCTATGCACACAATACACAACTTTTACATTTCTGTGTCACCAGAGGATTTTAGCTCCATGGATAAATTATTAGACTGTGTTAGGGATTTAAATACCTGGATGGCTCACAACTTCCTCCAGCTAAATCAAGACCGAGGTACTTATTGTTGGTGCCAGAGAGAATCTGCACACAATCAGCACAGAGAGAGAATCTGGCCTCACATTTTAATTCACAGGCAATAAAGATAAAACACCAGGTAATAAAACCTAGGTGTTATTTTAGATTCTGAACTCAATTTCGAAACACACATTCCAAAATAGGTTTTTACCACCTGAGGAACAGTGCCGAGGTGGGGCTGTTTCTCTCTCGGGCTGGTACAGAGTGACTCATCCATGCTTTTATTACAAGCAGGCTTGACTGCTGTAATGTTTTCCTGTCTGGTCTACCCAAGAAAGCCATTGGTCAACTGCAAAACATACAGAATGCTGCAGCACAGGTACTGACCAAGACCAGATGGAGAGCACACATTACACCGATTTTAATGTCTCTGAACTGGCTGCCTGTGAGTTTTGTAATTCATTTTAAGATTGTTCTATTGGTTTTTAAATCAATCCATGATTGTGCCCCCCAATACATTACATTTGTAACATTTTAGTAATTTTGCAGACACTCTTATCCAGAGCGACTTACAGTTAGTGAGTGCATACATTTTCATACTGGACCCCCGTGGGAAACGAACCCACAACCCTGGCGTTGCAAGCGCCATGCTCTACCAACTGAGCTACAGACATGCTTTTAAGTTACGTACACAGTAGGTCCCTCAGGTCCTCTGGCACTGGCCTTTTAACTATCCCAAACCCAGGATCAAGAGGTGTGGAGAGGCAGCCTTTAGTTACTATGCCCCCAGCTTCTGGAATAGCCTGCCAGAGAACCCGAGGGGGGCGTAAACTGTGGACATTTACCAGATGCATATGCGTCTGGTAAATTTCTCAAATGGCCGGTAAATTAAAATCTTCCGGTCACCTTGTCCGGCACCACATATTCCTAACGGAAACCAGCCTTCACTCCACACACTTTACACACACGCACTCACAGACAGAAACGCTGTACACAGGCAGGACAGGTGTATGGTAGAGTTTAGGGCATGTGTCCATCACTTCACGCCCACCGCTCGGCCCAACATGATTGGGTTTGAGCCAGATGGAATGATTACCTGGTTATATAATGTCATCGCCCTCCAAGGCTAGATGGAATGTTTACCTGGTTATATAATGTCATCGCCCTCCAAGTCTAGATGTTTGTTGACATAGACGTTACTTAGCACAGAAAAACAAGGCCTAAATTTAGACCTCAAACAGAAGCAATAAAGTAGCCTAAATGTGGTGTTGTATTCATATAGTAGGCTATGTAACATTGGATTGTCTTTTCTGTCCCGCTGACCCTTTCTCCCACCCCCTCTTCTCTCCTCAGGTCCTGCCCCCCAGCCTTCTCTGTGTAGTAGTGAGTGAATGAGGCGAGCCCTGCCCCTGTAGCAGCCTTCACACACACACACACACACACACACACACAGACGTACAGACACGTGGGCCTCTGGACGAGGATGACAATGGAAGAGATGAAGAATGAAGCAGAGACGACCTCGATGGTTTCCATGACACTCTACACTGTGATGTACCCCGTCTTCCACGAGGTAAAGAGGATTTGGTAGAGACTGGATGTAGTGTTTCTTGAATGGGACGTGTGAGTGGAGTGTTCTGTGGTCTGTAAGGGTACACCCGGCTACAGCAGAAATAACATTACAGTGTAATTACCCTTAGACTCTAGAGAGGGATGGGGAGAGAGGGTGGTTGGGATGGGGAGAGAGGGTGGTTGGGATGGGGAGAGAGGGTGGTTGGGATGGGGAGAGAGGGTGGTTGAGATGGGGAGAGAGGGTGGTTGGGATGGGGAGAGAGGGTGGTTGGGATGGGGAGAGAGGGTGGTTGGGATGGGGAGAGAGAGGGTGGGTGGTTGGGATGGGGAGAGAGAGTGGTTGGGATGGGGAGAGAGGGTGGTTGGTTGGGATGGGGAGAGAGAGGGTGGTTGGGATGGGGAGAGAGGGTGGTTGGGATGGGGAGAGAGGGTGGTTGGGATGGGGAGAGAGGGTGGTTGGGATGGGGAGAGAGGGTGGTTGGGATGGGGGGAGAGAGGGTGGTTGGGATGGGGAGAGAGGGTGGTTGGGATGGGGAGAGAGGGTGGTTGGGATGGGGAGAGAGAGGGTGGTTGGGATGGGGAGAGAGGGTGGTTGGGATGGGGAGAGAGGGTGGTTGGGATGGGGAGAGAGAGGGTGGTTGGGATGGGGAGAGAGGGTGGTTGGGATGGGGAGAGAGGGTGGTTGGGATGGGGAGAGAGAGTGGTTGGGATGGGGAGAGAGAGAGTGGTTGGGATGGGGAGAGAGAGGGTGGTTGGGATGGGGAGAGAGGGTGGTTGGGATGGGGAGAGAGGGTGGTTGGGATGGGGAGAGAGAGGGTGGGTGGTTGGGATGGGGAGAGAGAGTGGTTGGGATGGGGAGAGAGGGTGGTTGGTTGGGATGGGGAGAGAGAGGGTGGTTGGGATGGGGAGAGAGAGGGTGGTTGGGATGGGGAGAGAGAGGGTGGTTGGGATGGGGAGAGAGGGTGGTTGGGATGGGGAGAGAGAGGGTGGTTGGGATGGGGAGAGAGAGGGTGGTTGGGATGGGGAGAGAGAGGGTGGTTGGGATGGGGAGAGAGGGTGGTTGGGATGGGGAGAGAGGGACAGGAAATAAGTCTAGTCCTATAAAACCCGTGTTGTGGAGAACGCGGACGGAATCAAGGAATCCAGACATTAGAACGGAACTCAACAATATTCAAACGTATTGAACTTAGTACGGAATCAACGAAATGTATTGAACTTAGTACGGAACAAACAAAATGTATTGAACTTAGTACGGAACAAACGAAATGTATTGAACTTAGTACGGAACAAACGAAATGTATTGAACTTAATACGGAACAAACGAAATGTATTGAACTTAGTACGGAACAAACGAAATGTATTGAACTTAGTACGGAATCAACTAAATGTAATGAACTTAGTACGGAATCAACTAAATGTAATGAACTTAGTACGGAATCAACTAAATGTATTGACTTTATTAAACAATTCATTAATTTGTCCCAAGATTATCATAAGACATGAACAAAAGGCATCAGTGATTCATATTTTCCTTCGACTTTCTGAAGAGGCAATGGCACAGCAATGCCCGTCTGTGAGTGTATGCGTGTTTGTCTACCACTATGTGTAGACTATCGATGATGCTCATGTAATGACAACCATCTTCTTGTAGATGGAAAGGCTTTCCCAAAAACCTTCTCAGTGAAATGTATATGCCTACCTGGCAGAATGATGTCATGATTATTTGCATCAATCCAGTAGCCATTTGTTTTGCAAACTCTGCATTCACATGAGTGCTACAGAAACATCGCTAACCCAAACAGTGGTCTCTGGCTGGGCGCTCACTTGAATTAAAGGGTAACTACACCCCAAAAATCAACATTTCTTAGATTTTTCCCAGACCTCAAAAGTGGCCTCCTGATGTGGTTTAAGCATTGTTGTGGACTTAGAACATCCAATTTTGTTGCTTTTCTTTTAAAACGGTGTGATTTTTGAGAGCGAAAACCTGAACAAAATGGGGGAAAAAAGAAAAGCTAAAAAAACAGAATGTCCTTGTGGGGACCCAAAACATTTTTTGCCAATTGTAATCCTAAACCCAGCCCCTAAGTCTAAAATAGCCGTTTTCCTTGTGGGGACTGGCGAAATGTCCCCACTTGTCCCCAAATTCCATGTTGTACTGTCCTTGTGAGGACTTCTGGTACCCACAAGGACAGTAAAACAAACCACACACACACACTTCAATGCTGTTTGTGTGTACCAGTGTACTGGATGGGGTTTCTGCTGTGTTAGCTAATGAGATGGAGTTCCATGTATGTAACTACTAGCTATGCAGTTTGAAGTGTTTTCATGTTGTGGTAATTTGTATAGCTGTTTTGTGAGATGTGTATATATGCTATGTTAATGAGAAGATGGTATCTGTAAGAAGTGTTTTGATGCAGTGATGTGTTTTACAGTTGGAAAGAGTGAACCTGTCGGCAGCGCAGACCCTGAGGACAGCGTTTATAAAGGTAAGGACATGGAGGGGCGGGGCAGCGTTTATAAAGGTAGGGACGTGGAGAGACAGAGCAGACTAGAATGATAAATCTATAACTCACATTTCTATGTGAATTCGGTCGGGTCGCCCAAAAAGTTACATATTGACACTTGAAGTGTGTTTTGTGGTTGATTAGTAAAGTCTGATGTGTCTGCATATGTTCTGCGGGTGAATGTCCAGTGTTTCCCCTATATTCATTTTGCGCCGCTGCTAAATCATTGTCGCCACTCCAAAAAATATGAATAAATGTATTTTATTTATTTATATATACATATACAGTGAGGGGGAAAAAGTATTTGATCCCTTGCTGATTTTGTACGTTTGCCCACTGACAAAGACATGATCAGTCTATCATTTTAATGGTAGGTTTATTTGAACAGTGAGAGACAGAATAACAACAACAACAAAATCCTGAAAAACGCATGTCAAAAATGTTATAAATTGATTTGCATTTTAATGAGGGAAATAAGTATTTGACCCCTCTGCAAAACATGAGTTAGTACTTGGTGGCAAAACCCTTGTTGGCAATCACAGAGGTCAGACGTTTCTTGTAGTTGGCCACCAGGTTTGCACACATCTCAGGAGGGATTTTGTTCCACTCCTCTTTGCAGATCTTCTCCAAGTCATTAAGGTTTTGAGGCTGACGTTTGGCAACTCGAACCTTCAGCTCCCTCCACAGATTTTCTATGGGATTAAGGCCTGGAGACTGGCTAGGCCACTCCAGGACCTTAATGTGCTTCTTCTTGAGCAACTCCTTTGTTGCCTTGGCCGTGTGTTTTGGGTCATTGTCATGCTGGAATACCCATCCACGACCCATTTTCAATGCCCTGGCTGAGGGAAGCAGGTTCTCACCCAAGATTTGACGGTACATGGCCCCATCCATCGTCCCTTTGATGCGGTGAAGTTGTCCTGTCCCCTTAGCAGAAAAACACCCCCAAAGCATAATGTTTCCACCTCCATGTTTGACGGTGGGGATGGTGTTCTTGGGGTCATAGGCAGCATTCCTCCTCCTCCAAACACGGCGAGTTGAGTTGATGCCAAAGAGCTCGATTTTGGTCTCATCTGACCACAACACTTTCACCCAGTTCTCCTCTGAATCATTCAGATGTTCATTGGCAAACTTCAGACGTCTCTGTATTTGTGCTTTCTTGAGCAGGGGGACCTTGTGGGCGCTGCAGGATTTCAGTCCTTCACGGCGTAGTGTGTTACCAATTGTTTTCTTGGTGACTATGGTCCCAGCTGCCTTGAGATCATTGACAAGATCCTCCCGTGTAGTTCTGGGCTGATTCCTCACCGTTCTCAAGATCATTGCAACTCCACGAGGTGAGATCTTGCATGGAGCCACAGGCCGAGGGAGATTGACAGGTCTTTTGTGTTTCTTCCATTTGCGAATAATCGCACCAACTGTTGTCACCTTCTCACCAAGCTGCATGGTGATGGTCTTGTAGCCCATTCCAGCCTTGTGTAGGTCTACAATCTTGTCCCTGACATCCTTGGAGAGCTCTTTGGTCTTGGCCATGGTGGAGAGTTTGGAATCTGATTGATTGATTGCTTCTGTGGACAGGTGTATTTTATACAGGTAACAAGCTGAGATTAGGAGCACTCCCTTTAAGAGTGTGCTCCTAATCTCAGCTCGTTACCTGTATAAAAGACACCTGGGAGCCAGATATCTTTCTGATTGAGAGGGGGTCAAATACTTATTTCCCTCATTAAAATGCAAATCAATTTATAACATTTTTGACATGTGTTTTTCTGGATTTCTTTGTTGTTATTCTGTCTCACTGTTCAAATAAACCTACCATTAAAATTATAGACTGATCATTTCTTTGTCAGTGGGCAAACGTACAAAATCAGCAGGGGATCAAATACTTTTTTCCCCTCACTGTACATATATATATATATATATATATACATAGTACCAGTCAAAAGTTTGGACACCTTCTCATTCAAGTTTTAAAAAAAAAACTATTTTCTACATTGTAGAATAATAGTGAAGACATCAAAACACATATGGAATCATGTAGTAACCAAGAAAGTGTTAAACAAATCAAAATATATTTTATTTTTGAGATTCTTCAAATAGCAGAGCCTGATGTGTGTTCTGGGGTTGATTAGTGGCCCTGTGTAGCTCAGTTGGTAGAGCATGGCTCTTGCAACGCCAGGGTTGTGGGTTCGATTCCCACGGGGGGGCAGTATGAAAATGTATGCGCTCACTAACTGTAAGTCGCTCTGGATAAGAGCGTCTGCTAAATGACTCAAATGTTAAAAAAAATTAGCAGAGCCTGACGTATCTACTCTGTGGTTGATTGTCAGGCTGAGAGGGAGAACCCAGGGCTGACCCAGGACATCATCATGAAGATCCTGGAGAAGAAAAAAGTGGAGGTCAACTTCACAGAGGCTCTACTGCGCATGGCTGCAGACGACGTGGAAGGTGTGCGTCTGTCTCTGTCTGCTTGTGTGTCTGTCTGTCTGTTCTGCAGTGAATAACCTAAGCCTAGAAGATGTTGGGTATTGTGCCTCTGTGTACAGTACCGTCTGTCTCCTCAGGATGGCACTGTTTCTCCACTAATAAAACAGCCTCTCCTGTGAGCCATTTCTTCCCTCCAGGATTTAATTTTCTCTCCTGCATGGCCTGATTGATGGTAGTAATGAATTTTTGTGCACAGCATGAAAAGCTCAGCTATAGTTACACACACACACACACACACACACACACACACACACACACACACACACACACACACACACACACACACACACACACACACACACACAGTCACACACACAGTCACACAGTGATGAGAGCGTCCTTGCTCCTGTTTGAATACTAAATATACAGTGCCTTCAGAAAGTATTCATACCCCTTGACTTATTCCATATTTTGTTACATTTAATACATCTACACACCAATACAGACAAAGTGAAAACATGTTTTTGCAAATTCATTTAAAATGAAATACAGAAATATCTAACTTACATAAGTATTCACACCCCTGTGTCAATACATGTTACAACCACCTTTGGCAGAGATAACAGCTGTGAATCTCTAAGAGCTTTCCACACCTGGATTATTATTTTTTAATTCTACAAGCTCTGTCAAGTTGATTGTTGATCATTGCTAGTCTTGCCATAGATTTTCAAGCCGATTTTAAGTCAAAACTATAACTAGGCCACTCAGGAACATTCAAGGTCATCTTGGTAAGCAACTCCAGTGTATATTTGGCATTGTTTTAGGTTATTATCCTGCTGAAAGGTGAATTTATCTCCCAGTGTCTGTTGCAAAGCAGACTGAACCAGGTATTCCTCTAGGATTTTGCCTGTGCTATTCCGTTTTATTTTTATCCTAAAAAACTCCCCAGTCCTTGCTGATGACAATCATACCCATAACATGATGTAGCTACCACCGTGCTTGGAAATATGAAGCAAGGTACTCATTGATGTGTTGTGTTGGATTTGTCCCCAACATAACATGTATTCAGGGCATTTGCCAAATTTTTTGCAGTTTTACTCTAGTGCGTAATTGCAAACAGGATGCATGTTTTGGAATATTATTATTCTGTACAGGCTTCCTTATTTTCACTCTGTCATTTAGGTTAGTGTTGTGGGGTAACTACAATGTTGTTGATCCATCCTCAGTTTTCTCCTATCACAGCCATTAGACTCTGCAACTGTTTTAAAGTCACCATTGGCCTCATGGTGAAATCCCTGAGCGGTTTCCTTCCTCTCCGGCAGCTGAGTTAGGAAGGACACGTGTCTTTGTAGTGACTGAGTGTATTGATACACCATCCAAAGTCTAATTAATAACTTCACCATGCATAAAGGGATATCTTTGTTTTTTACCCATCTACCAATAGGTGCCCTTCTTTGCGAGGCATTGGAAAACATCCCTGGTCTTTGTGGTTGAATCTGTTTGAAATCCACTGCTCGACTGAGGGACCTTACAATTATCTGTATGTGGGCTACAGAGATGAGGTAGTCATTCAAAAATGATTTTGAATGACTGTTATTGTACACAGAGGGAGTCCATGCAACTAATTATGTGACTTGTTAAGCACATTTTTACTACTGAAATTTATTTATTTAGGCTTGCCATAAAGGGGTTGAATACTTATTGACTCAAGACATTTCAGCTTTTCATTTTTTATTAATTTGTTTTATTAAAATGTGGAAAAAGGGCTACTCTACAGTGGTACCTTTTTCTAACTTTCCACACAGTCACAGTACACAGACGGCTCTCTGGGTGGGGCTGTTCTGTTAGTGCCTCTGGAATGCTCTCTCTACATTCCACCACCTCCTTGTTGACCTGTCCGTCTCCATGGTGACTGAGGCTGTCTTCCCGTGTGTGTGTGTGTGTGTGTGTGTGTGTGTGTGTGTGTGTGTGTGTGTAGAGTTCATGATTGACAGACCAGAGCAGGAGTTCCAGGACTTGAATGACAAAGCCCGGGCACTCAAACACATCCTCAGCAAGATCCCAGATGAGATCAACGACAGAGTACGCTTCTTACAGACCATCAAGTCAGTACCCATACACACATACATACACACACACACACACACAGAATTTATTTGCAAATTATGGTGGAAAATAAGTATTTGGTCACCTACAAACAAGCAAGATTTCTGGCTCTCACAGACCTGTAACTTCTTCTTTAAGAGGCTCCTCTGTCCTCCACTCGTTACCTGTATTAATGGCACCTGTTTTCAGTATAAAAGACACCTGTCCACAACCTCAAACAGTCACACTCCAAACTCCACTATGGCCAAGACCAAAGAGCTGTCAAAGGACACCAGAAACAAAATTGTAGACCTGCACCAGGCTGGGAAGACTGAATCTGCAATAGGTAAGCAGCTTGGTTTGAAGAAATCAACTGTGGGAGCAATTATTAGGAAATGGAAGACATACAAGACCACTGATAATCTCCCTCGATCTGGGGCTCCACGCAAGATCTCACCCTGTGGGGTCAAAATGATCACAAGAACGGTGAGCAAAAATCCCAGAACCACACAGGGGGACCTAGTGAATGACCTGCAGAGAGCTGGGACCAAAGTAACAAAACCTACCATCAGTAACACACTACGCCGCCAGGGACTCAAATCCTGCAGTGCCAGAAGTGTCCCCCTGCTTAAGCCAGTACATGTCCAGGCCCGTCTGAAGTTTGCTAGAGTGCATTTGGATGATACAGAAGAGGATTGGGAGAATGTCATATGGTCAGATGAAACCAAAATAGAACTTTTTGGTAAAAACTCAACTCGTCGTGTTTGGAGGACAAAGAATGCTGAGTTGCATCCAAAGAACACCATACCTACTGTGAAGCATGGGGGTGGAAACATCATGCTTTGGGGCTGTTTTTCTGCAAAGGGACCAGGACGACTGATCCGTGTAAAGGAAAGAATGAATGGGGCCATGTATCGTGAGATTTTGAGTGAAAACCTCCTTCCATCAGCAAGGGCATTGAAGATTAAACGTGGCTGGGTCTTTCAGCATGACAATGATCCCAAACACACCGACCGGGCAACGAAGGAGTGGCTTCGTAAGAAGCATTTCAAGGTCCTGGAGTGGCCTAGCCAGTCTCCAGATCTCAACCCCATAGAAAATCTTTGGAGGGAGTTAAAAGTCCGTGTTGCCCAGCGACAGCTCCAAAACATCACTGCTCTAGAGGAGATCTGCATGGAGGAATGGGCCAAAATACCAGCAACAGTGTGTGAAAACCTTGTGAAGACTTACAGAAAACGTTTGACCTGTGTCATTGCCAACAAAGGGTATATAACAAAGTATTGAGAAACTTTTGTTATTGACCAAATACTTATTTTCCACCATAATTTGCACATAAATTCATTAAAAATCCTACAATGTGATTTTCTGGATTTTTTTTTCTTCATTTTGTCTGTCATAGTTGACGTGTACCTATGATGAAAATTACAGGCCTCTCTCATCTTTTTAAGTGGGAGAACTTGCACAATTGGTGGCTGACTAATTACTTTTTTCCCCCACTGTACATGCATACAGAAATGTTTTTGTCATTTAGAAATGTCCTTGTTTTTGAAAGAAAAGCAATTTTTTGGTCCATTAAAATAACATCAAATTGATCAGAAATACAGTGTAGACATTGTTCATGTTGTAAATGGCTATTGTAGATGGAAACGGCTGATTTTTAATGGAATATCTACGTAGGCGTACAGAGGCCCATTATCAGCAACCATCAGTCTTGGGTTCCAATGGCACGTTGTGTTTGCTAATCCAAGTTTATCATTTTAAAAGGCTAATTGATCATTAGAAAACCTTTTTGCAATTATGTTAGCACAGCTGAAAACTGTTGTGCTGATTTTAAAGAAGCAATAAAACTTATTGAGACTAGTTGAGTATCTGGAGCATCAGCAATTGTGGGTTCGATTACAGGCACACACACACACACATTCTGCTACTGATATACCAGATAATACGGCTTGTTAAAAGCAAACCCGATTATGACCGCTTATTTAATGCGTCTAAAATAATCAAATGTGAGAACAGTTTGTGTCTCTGTGTCATGCTCAAATAGGCATATGCTGCTTTCTGAATATATAAAAATGAAGAAAAACTCTCAAAATTCCAATGCTTCTTTCTTTACGAATTCCGACATACTGATTAATTCAATTAAGGTTTTAATCAAAACTTAATCTCTAGATAAGTTAATGTGAACCCTATAATTATTTTAATTCAATAATTCCCGCTGTCCATGATTGCAGTAGCAATATGGGTCTTGCCTGTCTTTGAATATGATGTCAGAGTTCATTCCTTGAACACATTATTTATAGGAGTCTTCTAAATGAGAACTTGAAGAGCGTGTGAGCTGGCCAAAAACAAATAACTTTCTTTTGAAACTCGTCAGTCTATTCTTGATCTGAGAAATGAAGGCTATTCCATGCGAGAAATTGCCAAGAAACTGAAGATCTCGTACAACGCTGTGTACTGCTCCCTTCACAGAACAGCGCAAACTAGCTCTAACCAGAATAGAAAGAGGAGTGGGAGGCCCGGTGCACAACTGAGCAAGAGGACAAATACATTAGTGTCTAGTTTGAGAAACAGGCACCTCACAGGTCCTCAACTGGCAGCTTCATTAAATAGTACCCGCAAAACACCAGTCTCAACGTCAACAGTGAAGAGGCGACTCCGGGATGCTGACCTAGGCAGAGTTGCAAAGAAAAAGCCATATCTCAGACTGGCCAATAAAAATAAAAGATTAAGATGGGCAAAAGAACACAGACACTGGACAGAGGAAGATTGGGAAAAAAGTGTTATGGACAGACTAATTGAAGTTTGAGGTGTTCGGATCACAAAGAAGAACATTTGTGAGACGCAGACCAAATGAAAAGATGCTGGAGGAGTGCTTGATGCCATCTGTCAAGCATGGTGGAGGCAATGTGATGGTCTGGGGGTACTTTGGTGGTGGTAAAGTGGGAGATTTGTACAGGGTAAAAGTGATCTTGAAGAAGGAAGGCTATCACTCCATTTTGCAACGCCATGCCATACCCTGTGGACGGCCCTTGATTGGAGCTAATTTCCTCCTACAACAGGACAATGAACCAAAGCACAGCTCCAAACTATGCAATAACTATTTAGGGAAGAAGCAGTCAGCTGGTATTCTGTCTATAACGGAGTGGCCAGCACAGTCACCGGATCTCAACCCTATTGAGCTGTTGTGGGAGCAGCTTGACCATATGGTACGTAAGAAGTGCCCATCAAGCCAATCCAACTTGTGGGAGGTGCTTCAGGAAGCATGGGGTGAAATCTCTTCAGATTACCTCAACAAATTGACAACTAGAATGCCAAAGGTATGCAAGGCTGTAATTGCTGCAAATGGAGGATTCTTTGACGAAAGCAAAGTTTGAAGGACACAATTATTTTTTTCAATTAAAAATCATTATTTCAAACCTTGTCATTGACTACATTTCCTATTCAAACTCATTTCATGTATGTTTTCATGGAAAACAAGGACATTTCTAAGTGGCCCCAAACTTTTGAACGGTAGTGTACATACATACGCGCACACACACACACACATACACATGCTCACAGACCTCCCAGCACACCGTCAGTGATGTGATTCACATTTCACAAGCACACACTCTCCAAAAACACACACACTCCAAAAACACACACTCTCCGAAAAAAAAATTAATTCTCTTGGTCCCACTTACTTTCCAATGTAACACTGTCTCAAGTTAGCACACACACAGGCCCGCACAATTATTCTCCCACACACTTGTTCTTTCAGGGGTTGTTTCTGTCTTGGCTAACTCTGCCAGTTTTCTCGTATTCCATTTGTGTTTGTTGAGTCACTCTCTCTAAGTAACTTACTCAGTGGAAGATTTAGAAAAAATCTATCTGGAACGAAGTTGAAAAACTTTTCCCCAATTTGCTTTATGAAACTGCAGTATTTAAAAGTAAAGGGGGGAGAAGAGGGTAGGGATGGAGGAGAGGAGAAGACCAAGAGTGAGTAAGAGATTCTAGAAAGGAGGGAGGGGGTGATGGAGGTAAAGAAGAGGTGAGAGGATTCAAGATATCTGACTGCTGTTGGACTAAGGAGTGAGAGGTGAGAGGGTGCAAGATGTCTGACTGCTGTTGGACTAAGGAGTGAGAGGTGAGAGGGTTCAAGATGTCTGACTGCTGTTGGACTAAGGAGTGAGAGGTGAGAGGGTGCAAGATGTCTGACTGCTGTTGGACTAAGGAGTGAGAGGTGAGAGGGTTCAAGATGTCTGACTGCTGTTGGACTAAGGAGTGAGAGGTGAGAGGGTTCAGGATGTCTGACTGCTGTTGGACTAAGGAGTGAGAGGTGAGAGGGTTCAAGATGTCTGACTGCTGTTGGACTAAGGAGTGAGAGGTGAGAGGGTTCAAGATGTCTGACTGCTGTTGGACTAAGGAGTGAGAGGTGAGAGGGTTCAAGATGTCTGACTGCTGTTGGACTAAGGAGTGAGAGGTGAGAGGGTTCAAGATGTCTGACTGCTGTTGGACTAAGGAGTGAGAGGTGAGAGGGTTCAAGATGTCTGACTGCTGTTGGACTAAGGAGTGAGAGGTGAGAGGGTTCAAGATGTCTGACTGCTGTTGGACTAAGGAGTGAGAGGTGAGAGGGTTCAAGATGTCTGACTGCTGTTGGACTAAGGAGTGAGAGGTGAGAGGGTTCAAGATGTCTGACTGCTGTTGGACTAAGGAGTGAGAGGTGAGAGGGTTCAAGATGTCTGACTGCTGTTGGACTAAGGAGTGAGAGGTGAGAGGGTTCAAGATGTCTGACTGCTGTTGGACTAAGGAGTGAGAGGTGAGAGGGTTCAAGATGTCTGACTGCTGTTGGACTAAGGAGTGAGAGGTGAGAGGGTTCAAGATGTCTGACTGCTGTTGGACTAAGGAGTGAGAGGTGAGAGGGTTCAAGATGTCTGACTGCTGTTGGACTAAGGAGTGAGAGGTGAGAGGGTTCAAGATGTCTGACTGCTGTTGGACTAAGAAGGAGTGAGAGGTGAGAGGGTTCAAGATGTCTGACTGCTGTTGGACTAAGGAGTGAGAGGTGAGAGGGTGCAAGATGTCTGACTGCTGTTGGACTAAGGAGTGAGAGGTGAGAGGGTGCAAGATGTCTGACTGCTGTTGGACTAAGGAGTGAGAGGTGAGAGGGTTCAAGATGTCTGACTGCTGTTGGACTAAGGAGTGAGAGGTGAGAGGGTTCAAGATGTCTGACTGCTGTTGGACTAAGGATTGAGAGGTGAGAGGGTTCAAGATGTCTGACTGCTGTTGGACTAAGGAGTGAGAGGTGAGAGGGTGCAAGATGTCTGACTGCTGTTGGACTAAGGAGTGAGAGGTGAGAGGGTTCAAGATGTCTGACTGCTGTTGGACTAAGGATTGAGAGGTGAGAGGGTTCAAGATGTCTGACTGCTGTTGGACTAAGGAGTGAGAGGTGAGAGGGTTCAAGATGTCTGACTGCTGTTGGACTAAGGAGTGAGAGGTGAGAGGGTTCAAGATGTCTGACTGCTGTTGGACTAAGGAGTGAGAGGTGAGAGGGTTCAAGATGTCTGACTGCTGTTGGACTAAGGATTGACAGGTGAGAGGGTTCAAGATGTCTGACTGCTGTTGGACTAAGAAGGAGTGAGAGGTGAGAGGGTTCAAGATGTCTGACTGCTGTTGGACTTATTGTCCACAGAGATATCGCCAGCGCCATAAAGGAACTCCTGGACACAGTCAACACTGTCTTCCGAAAATACCAGTACCAGAACCGACGGGTGAGAACACACACACACACACACGCACACACACACACACCAATTAAGACATCTGCTCTTTTCTTTCTCCCTCGGCTATCAGCAGAGTTTGAGACATTCTTGTGTTTTTTCCTCTCAATTATCTTCTAGAAGCGTTAAAAGCGTCTGTTGTTTTCCCAGGCACTGGAACACCAAAAGAAAGAGTTTGTGAAATACTCCAAGAGCTTCAGCGACACACTTAAAACATACTTCAAAGATGGAAAGTAAGGAAACCTCATCACGTCCTCTTTCATGCTCTACCCTGCTTTTCTCTTCCATGGCCTGTACAATATGTCACCCATCCTGGTTTACATCTGAATCATGTAGAGCAGTGTGTCCCAACTCCAGTCCTCCAGTACCCTCAGCAGCCCAACTCCAGTCCTCCACTACCCCCAACAGCCCAACTCCAGTCCTCCACTACCCCCAACAGCCCAACTCCAGTCCTCCACTACCCCCAACAGCCCAACTCCAGTCCTCCACTACCCCCAACAGCCCAACTCCAGTCCTCCACTACCCCCAACAGCCCTCCTCCAGTACCCCCAACCGTACACATTATTGTTGTAGCCCTGGACAAACTCACCTGAGTCAACTCATCGAGGGCTTGATGATTAGTTGACAAGTTAAATCAGGTGTGCTTGTCCGGGGCTACAACGCACATGTGTTCCGCTAAGGGGCTAATGGGGGGCTTAGCCCCCTCAGTTTTAGTTGTTTGTCTCTATATAAAAATAGCAAAAAAAGTTTGAATGATTGAGTGACACGTTTGTACGAAATCTGTATCTCTGTTGCGCTGTGTCCGCACCATGGACAGAGCATGCCGTGGAGTGTTTGTGTGTAGGGGGAGGGGGGGGGGGGGGGGCTATTTAAAGCCACTGGGCGGTTAGGTATGAATCCTTTGGGTTTCCATAAAAAGCGGGAAGAAACACTGCTCATCTGTGGTAAGCTACGTTTAAAACACGAGACACCGCCGCATGTACAGTGGGGAAAAAAAGTATTTAGTCAGCCACCAATTGTGCAAATTCTCCCACTTAAAAAGATGAGAGAGGCCTGTAATTTTCATCATAGGTACACGTCAACTATGACAGACAAACTGAGAATTTTTTTTCCAGAAAATCACATTGTAGGATTTTTAATGAATTTATTTGCAAATTATGGTGGAAAATGAGTATTTGGTCACCTACAAACAAGCAAGATTTCTGGCTCTCACAGACCTGTAACTTCTTCTTTAAGAGGCTCCTCTGTCTTCCACTCGTTACCTGTATTAATGGCACCTGTTTGAACTTGTTATCAGTATAAAAGACACCTGTCCACAATCTCAAACAGTCACACTCCAAACTCCACTATGGCCAAGACCAAAGAGCTGTCAAAGGACACAAATTGTAGACCTGCACCAGGCTGGGAAGACTGAATCTGCAATAGGTAAGCAGCTTGGTTTGAAGAAATCAACTTTGGGAGCAATTATTAGGAAATGGAAGACATACAAGACCACTGATAATCTCCCTCGATCTGGGGCTCCACGCAAGATCTCACCCCGTGGGGTCAAAATGATCACAAGAACGGTGAGCAAAAATCCCAGAACCACACGGGGGGACCTAGTGAATGACCTGCAGAGAGCTGGGACCAAAGTAACAAAGCCTACCATCAGTAACACACTATGCCGCCAGGGACTCAAATCCTGCAGTGCCAGACGTGTCCCCCTGCTTAAGCCAGTACATGTCCAGGCCCGTCTGAAGTTTGCTAGAGTGCATTTGGACGATCCAGAAGAGGATTGGGAGAATGTCATATGGTCAGATGAAACCAAAATAGAACTTTTTGGTAAAAACTCAACTCGTCGTGTTTGGAGGACAAAGAATGCTGAGTTGCATCCAAAGAACACCATACCTACTGTGAAGCATGGGGGTGGAAACATCATGCTTTGGGGCTGTTTTTCTGCAAAGAGACCAGGACGACTGATCCGTGTAAAGGAAAGAATGAATGGGGCCATGTATCGTGAGATTGAGTGAAAACCTCCTTCCATCAGCAAGGGCATTGAAGATGAAACGTGGCTGGGTCTTTCAGCATGACAATGATCCCAAACACACCGCCCGGGCAACGAAGGAGTGGCTTCGTAAGAAGCATTTCAAGGTCCTGGAGTGGCCTAGCCAGTCTCCAGATCTCAACCCCATAGAAAATCTTTGGAGGGAGTTGAAAGTCTGTGTTGCCCAGCGACAGCCCCAAAACATCACTGCTCTAGAGGAGATCTGCATGGAGGAATGGGCCAAAATACCAGCAACAGTGTGTGAAAACCTTGTGAAGACTTACAGAAAACGTTTGACCTGTGTCATTGCCAACAAAGGGTCTATAACAAAGTATTGAGAAACTTTTGTTATTGACCAAATACTTATTTTCCACCATAATTTGCAAATAAATTCATTAAAAATCCTACAATGTGATTTTCTGGAGAAATTTTTTTTTTTTCATTTTGTCTGTCATAGTGGATGTGTACCTATGATGAAAATTACAGGCCTCTCTCATATTTTTAAGTGGGAGAACTTGCACAATTGGTGGCTGACTAAATACTTTTTCCCCCCAGTGTAATATTTCATTTTGATTTGTAAGGATGGGGTCAAGTTCACAGTTGAATCTGCTTCACTCAACTCTGCCTCACCACTACAGAGTTCAGTTAGCTTCTTAGCTAGCTGTAAAAGGCTTTAGTGTTGTTAGCCTATTTAGCTCTAACCAGCTAATCTGCCACGATGGATATCAGAAATCAGACCACCAAGGCCGCCGCCAAGCCAAGCAGCAATCATGCTGCCGAGCTCCGCGTGAATAGCCCACCCCCCTTTTCCACAATTTCCGCCAGGATAATGGCTCCACAGCCCCCTCAGAGGAGACAGCCCAGGTTAGCGTAGAATCCTACCCTAGCCGCAGGTTTTCTGTCCAAAAATGTTCCTTTTAATAGCAACTGGTTCATAGGAAGAGAGTGGCCGGAATACTCGGTTACTGCAGATGGGACGTTTTGGTTCCCATGTCTGTATTGGTCCAATGCTAACGCAGACGAGGCCTTCACCCAAGGCGGTATTCTAACCGGAAGCATGCTATTGATAGAACCAAAGGATTCTCTAGGCATCATCAAGCGAAGAGCATTTGAAATGCACTGTACTACCCTATCTATCTTGTTGCCCGTATTCATTGCCAAATAGACTTTGCTCTACTGTATAGGCTGCTGTCCATTGGGCTGATGCAGAGGAGATGGGTTACAGATTTCATGCCAACCTGAAACTTAAAAAGCACTCAATGGTCTTGATTCTCAGCATTTTAACTTTGTTTATTGTGGTATAGCGTGATATAAGCAGAATTCAATATAATGATTTGTTTATTGTGGGGACCAGTATGAAAAAAATAATAATATGTATGCACTAACTGTAAGTCGCTCTGGATAAGAGCGTCTGCTAAATGACTAAAATGTTAATGTGTACTGCTTAGTAGAACATGTGACTGTGTGGCAGAAACAATACTTGGCATTTTCAGGGTGGTTTAATAATTTGAATTACCATTCACTGTGAAATCACATTTAGGGTTGATTCTCTGAAGCCTGACATTTCAACAGATCAAAGCACTGTATCAATCCCAGTGTTGCCATGGTTTCCTGTGACTGACACTGCCTTCCATGTGTCTCTCTCTGTCCCAATTGTTTCCAGGGCGATAAACGTGTTTATCAGCGCGAACAGGCTCATCCACCAAACCAACCTAATACTCCAGACCTTCAAGACTGTGGTATAGATGGGGTTAACCACACTAACCCAGGCTTTTAACAGAGAATAGGAAACCCTTTTAAATGTACAATGTTAAGATTCTGTTTCTAGGACTGTATAATTTGTAAGTCTTGCTTCAAGAGGGGGATCATTTAGAGTTGCAGGTGGCCAGATTATAATTGCCAGCAATGTATTTTTTTTTTATTGTATTTTTTTTCACCACGATCATGCTATCACCACAGAGTATCTTCTATAAAAGCTCCCCCCCCCCCCCCCCCCCCCCCCCCGCACCTTCTCTTTCTTGCACTTTCACTTTCTCTCACTCTCTCACTCTGTCCATGTGGAAGCCAAAAGACCGGGCCTTAACGTGGCCATGGAGACATTCCTTAATGGATGCTAAATGGATCATACATGGGATGATTTCTGTATTTCGAAAGTTACAAATCTTGAAAACTTGATTGCAAAACATTTTGGGACTATGACAATATCAACAATGGACTAATGAAACAAACTCCAAAATATAGTTTTTGGATGGAGTTTTACTTTAAGCAAAGTGTAAATACAGGGGCTTCTGCTTTTCTCACATTCTAACTTGAACAATGAAACATGATGATTATGATGATGGTGCAAGTTGTATATTTAACAGATATTTGGTCGCAAAATGTTCAAATAAATAGTTTAAACATTTTGGAAAGATTTTAAAAGGGTATTTTGCCTTTGTCACTTCACTTGTAAAATAGGTATTTATTTGTGCCCTGTGTAACAGTGGATTTGCCATGGTGGAATTAAGGAGCTATTCTTGGTCTGAACCTGTTTCCAGCAGTCTGTTAATCCCATTCTGAAAGCGTTAATTCTTAAACGTTTATTATTGAAATCGTTGAGACCTAATTTCCTATCCTGTCGCCATTGGCTACGGCTATTATGAGCTAATTCAGAGACTGGAGAGTGTATCTCCGTGTTTTATTTGACTGTGTTAGGTGTAAAAGTGTTCTAGGGGCAGCTGGACATTGGGTGGGTGGGTGGGTGTGTGTGTGTGTGTGAAGGAGGGGTAGGGGCTAAACAAAGGGATTTGGAAACTCATAAAACGAATGTTATCTCTGCCCCCATCGTGTGTGTGTGTGTGTGTGTGTGTGTTCGTAGGTGTCTGTGCATGTGTTATGGGTGATTGTTAAAGCAATTGGTGTGTTACTGTGTTTCTATACTGAACATGTTACTGTATGGTACGTGTGTGAGACAGAGCATTGTGTGTGTTGGGGGTAATTTATACCCTTCTCCGGTGTCCAATCTGAAGAGACCAGAGAAACTGCCTGCCTGACACACAAACACAAGCCTCACTCTCACTACGTGGTTGCCAGGAGACTTAGCTCCAGGCTTTGAGAGAGAGGTGAGGTATAATAGAATAGTGTGTGTGTGTGTGGGGGGGGGTGTTCTTTCCCCCAGCAGTGGGATGCAGCGTGGTATGATGCAGGATGCTATGCTGCTGGCAACCCAATCCTATTTTTGGACATGGTGGTGTGAGGGGGAAAAGTTAGAAAGTGAAGAACAAACTGGAAAAAACATTCAGACATTCAAACCAATGCTACATCGAAGCCTTGTTTGGAGTGCCTTACTTAATGGTTGGAGAACAGCTCTGAAGACCGACCTCTTAAGGACACCTGGTAGAGGAGACTCAGTCATACACAATGGGTGAGGAGAACACCGTGTGACTGTGAGCTGCTATGTTTGAAGGTGCACTGAGCAGAAATATAAACGCAACATGTAAAGTGCTGAAATAAAATATCCCAGAAATTGTTCATACGCACAAAAAGCTTATTCCGTGCCCATATTTGTTAACATCCCTGTTAGTGAACATGTCTCTTGTGCCAAGATAATCCATCCACCTGACAGGTGTGGCATATCAAGAAGCTGATTAAACAGCATGATCATGACACAGGTGCGCCTTGTGCTGGGGACATTAAAAGACCACACTAAAACACAATGCCACAGGTTTTTGCATGCTGACTGCAGGAATGTCCACCAGAGCTGTTGCCAGATAATTTAATGTTCATTTCTCTACCATAACCCGCCTCCAATGTCATTTTAGAGAATTTGGCAATACAACCACAGACCAGGTGTATGGTGTCATTTGGGCGAGCGGTTTGCTGATGTCAACGTTGTGAACAGAGTGCCCCATGGTGGCGGTGGGGTAATGGTATGGGCAGGCATAAGCTAAGGACAACGAACACAATTGCATTTTATCGATGGCAATTTGAATGCACAGAGATACCGTGACGAGATCCTGAGGCCCATTATCGTGCCATTAATCCGCTGCCATCACCTCATGTTTCAGCATGATAATGCACGGCCCCATGTCACAAGGTTCTGTACACAATTCCTGGAAAGCTGAAAATGTCCCAGTTCTTCCATGTCCTGCATACTCAACAGACATATCACCCATTTGAGCATGTTTGGGATGATCTGGATCGACGTGTATGACAGCGTGTTCCAGTTCCCGCCAATATCCAGCAACTTCGCACAGCCATTGAAGAGGAGTGGGGCAACGTTCCACAGGGGGGACATAACCTGGCAGGAGGTCTGGGGCTCCTCCCCCAGAATTGTTTTGTTCATCTAAAGCTCATTTCCTGCATTTCTACACATTCCAATATGCCGTCACTATTTAGAACAAAAAGTAAGCAAAAATGCCCACAGTCATCAAGCTAGGTAAGATTATTAAATATGTTTAAGTGATTAATAAGACTGAACTACATCAAATGTAATTCAATAATAAATATTGTGTTGCACCTTTTAACCAATGGCCTAACAAATGAACAACTCTTGAAAAAATATAAAGACATCCTCCATTTCAAATTTCAGCCAGATCGACCAGCCAGTCCGAGCTGCCTGCACGCCTGACCCCCACCAGTCTAGTCAATAACTCAACTCTCCCCGACCCCCACCAGTCTAGTCAATAACTCAACTCTCTCCCCGACCCCCACCAGTCTAGTCAATAACTCAACTCTCTCCCCGACCCCCACCAGTCTAGTCAATAACTCAACTCTCTCCCCGACCCCCACCAGTCTAGTCAATAACTCAACTCTCTCCCCGACCCCCACCAGTCTAGTCAATAACTCAACTCTCCCCGACCCCCACCAGTCTAGTCAATAACTCAACTCTCCCCGACCCCCACCAGTCTAGTCAATAACTCAACTCTCTCCCCGACCCCCACCAGTCTAGTCAATAACTCAACTCTCCCCGACCCCCACCAGTCTAGTCAATAACTCAACTCTCTCCCCGACCCCCACCAGTCTAGTCAATAACTCAACTCTCTCCCCGACCCCCACCAGTCTAGTCAATAACTCAACTCTCTCCCCGACCCCCACCAGTCTAGTCAATAACACAACTCTCTCCCCGACCCCCACCAGTCTAGTCAATAACTCAACTCTCTCCCCGACCCCCACCAGTCTAGTCAATAACTCTCTCCCAACACAAGTTCCTTCTCATTTTCCATTTTAAATTGGTTTTGTTCCCGAGGGAAAGTTTTAGCAACAAAAAAACACCACAAAAAAAAAAACACACACACACCTCAAATATACATTAACACACAGAAACAGAAAATCCTCCATATAATTATTCTCATAGGCCTAATAGTAATAGTAGCTCTTTTAATAGCTGGGTCGTCCCGTCCTGTCCTTAGTGGTCCACCACCCCACTCAGCTTTAGGATTTTAGTGAAACATTCATTATTGGTTTCGTGTGTGTTAGGCCAAGGCCAGAGTGACAACCCACAGGACGACAGACCCCCAGGGCCAGGACTGAGCAGCCCAGCAGACC
Organism: Coregonus lavaretus; assembly: GCF_964263955.1. Taxonomy (NCBI): domain Eukaryota; kingdom Metazoa; phylum Chordata; class Actinopteri; order Salmoniformes; family Salmonidae; genus Coregonus; species Coregonus lavaretus. The sequence goes on along the minus strand of NC_140017.1, from coordinate 40,056,226 downwards.
CCCCAGGCCCAGGACTGAGCAGCCCAGCAGCTATGGATTGCCTAAATAGGTCTCTCTCCTGACGTGGGCATGTTTTCAATGCAGACTCCTTTTAGTTGTCCTGTATTCCATATAAGGCATCCAGACCTTATGAAAGTTGCCCAGTATACCCTTAATCTGGTAGTAAATCAAAGCTAGTGATCCATAACTTGCCATTGTGTTAGGATAACCAACCTTCCAATGAATGGCATTGCATTTCTTAGCTGCTATAAATGCTTGGTTACACCGTTTCTTCAGATAACAGTCTCCATTATCAACATTTCCAAGCAAACAAAAACAGGGCGAAGGGAGAATCTGTAGACATGCTGAGATAAAAGAACATACTCTTTGCCAGAAATCAGCCAGCCTTCACAAGACAATAACATATGCAAATACAGTGCTATGAAAAAGTATTTGTCCCCTTTCTAATTTTCTCTACTTTTGCATATTTGTGATACTGAATGTTATCAGATCTTCAACCAAAACCTAATATTAGATAAAGGGAACATAAGTTAACAAATAACACAACAATTACATATTTATTTCATAAACAAAGTTATGCAACACCCAATTCCCCTATGGGAAAAAGTAATTGCCCCCTTACACTCAATAACTGGTTATGCCACCTTTAGCTGCAATGACTCCAACCAAATGCTTCCTGTAGTTGTTGATCAGTCTCTCACGTCGCTGTGGAGGAATTTTGGCCCACTCTTCCATGCAGAACTGCTTTAACTCAGTGATGTGTGGGTTTTCAAGCATGAACTGCTCGTTTCAAGTCCTGCCACAACATCTCAATTGGGATTAGGTCTGGACTTTGATTAGGCCATTCCAAAACTTCCAATTTGTTGCTTTTTAGCAATTTTCATTTAGACTTGATTGTGTGTTTTGGATCATTGTCTTGCTCCATGACCCAGCTGCGCTTCAGCTTCAGTTCACAGACGGATGGTCTGACATTCTCCTGTAGAATTATCTGATACAGAGCAGAATTCATGGTTCCTTCTATTAAGGCAAGTCGTTCAGGTCCTGAGGCAGCAAAGCGTCCCCAAACCATCACACCACCACCACCATGCTTGACCTTTGGTATGATGTTCTTACTGTGGAATGCAGTGTTTGGTTTTCGCCAGGCATTACTGGAACCATGTCGTCCAAAAAGTTATATTTTTGAATAATCTGGCCATAGAACGTTCTTCCAAGAGTCTTGATGATCATCCAGGTTCTTTTTGGCAAACTTTAGTCAACTTTTTGGATGAGATGGGTCCCATTACTCCCAAACAAAGTCATTCTGTTGATCAGGATAAATCAGAGTCCTCACCTGTCTGATTACTAGTCTACAGATAAGTCATTCTATTGATCAGGATATATCAGAGTCCTGCACACGGACAGCCTTCCTGGATCCTGGAGCATAGCTGGCACTCCACACGGACAGCCTTCCTGGATCCTGGAGCATAGCTGGCACTCCACACGGACAGCCTTCCTGGATTCTGAGCATAGCTGGCACTGCACACGAGACCACTACCTGAACACAACATCATTGAAACAGAGTAGGCTGCCTACATGGGTGGAGAATCATGTGGCAGTTAACTTAAATATTACATTAACTTAAAATATGATTAGACTGTAGTTTACTACAGTGTCTGTAAATAAATATTGATAGTGAAAAGAAGTGGAGGGCGCTCAACCAACGTGAGTCGAAGTGCAATCAAAAAATTTAATCATCATTGAAAAGGAAAAGGCACAACGCGCACATCGGTCAGGCTACCATGGTGAGCGAGCCTTGCGCCTTTTCATTTTCAATAAGTATTGATTACCCATTTATTTGTCTCTGCCCGCAAATCTTCCTGCTAAAAGGTAGACTATATCCTATAGGCCTAGGCAAAACATAGCAAGAACAATTAATCAAATGGCCACCCGGACAATTTTACACTGCTGCTGCTTGCTGTTTATTATCTATGCATAGTCGCTTTACCACTATTTACATGTACAAATTACCTCGACTAACCTGTACCCCCGCAAATTGACTCGGTACCGGTACCCCCTGTATATAGCCTCGGTATTGTTATTTTATTGTGTTACTTTTATTTTATTTGTTCCTTTAGTTTATTTAGTAAACATTTTCTTAACTCTATTTCTTGAACTGCATTGTTGGTTAAGTCTTGTAAGTAAGCATTTCACGGTAAGGTCTACACCTGTTGTGTTCGGTGCATGTGACAAATAAAATTGGATTGGATTTGAAGTGTCACTGTCATCATTCAAGTTCAGTAGCCATACCTGCGCGATCAGGTGCGCGTGTGGTCTCAATTAAATAGAGTAGGCTATAGCCTATGCATGGGCGGAGAAGCACGGGGCAGTTATCTATCCAATGAAATGTACTTCCTAAATAAATAACTGATTAGGCTATAGTTAACTACACTGTCTAGAAAGGCCTAAATAACGATCACCCATATTTCTCCGTCTGAAAATATTCCCACTCCTAAACGGCTATAAAAAGTCTCTCCAACTCTGCTCTCTTCAAACTACATCTAGCATATTGGCTGATCTATCCCAGTAATACAGACTGCCTAATATAAGGGCCATGTGAGAATCTCTGGTAATGTAACCTATTTCTTACCTTATTTTTGCGTATTTGATATTGCCTACAAGGGCGCAAAATTGCTGGGACCATGGCTGGCACGTGAGTTGTGTCACATACGCCCAAAATAACATTGCGGGACTGCGGTTGGGTTTGGGACCAGTTCTTGCAGTAGTGGGTGGGAGTCGGACAGAAAGCCAGCGGGTGCGTTATGAAAAGCTGCTTGTGCAGGCAGGAGCGGGTTGAAGAAATCGGTCCAGCGCAGACCTCTACTGTGCACCATGACAGTGACGCCTGTAACGTTAGAGGTGAATATTACCGTGTCAGTGTGAAAAATAGGGAATTAGCTAGGGAAACTGAGAGATCAATAATGTTACATTGCCATTCTGACTAATAAAAACTCATATTGTATTGAATAAACGTCACAATATCAATCTTCAGTCGTTTGGCAGATGGTTTCATCGTTTGATTCAGGTCTAGTGTGATTGAGGCTAAAAGTATAGCTAACGTTTGCCAACTTCTGGCCAGCTCTCTCTCTAACTGTTCATCAACCAGTGGCGACCCATCATTCATGTCAGGTGGGGCAAAAAAAAAACAGGCCTTGCCTGTTTTGCATGTTATTTTGGCATTAATAGGTGTCACATATATATATATATATATATATATATATATATATATATATATATATATATATATATATATATATACAGTGAGGGAAAAACGTATTTGATCCCCTGCTGATTTTGTACGTTTGCCCACTGACAAAGTCTATAATTTTAATGAGAGTTTGGAATCTGATTGATTGATTGATTGATTGCTTCTGTGGACAGGTGTCTTTTATACAGGTAACAAACTGATATTAGGAGCACTCCCTTTAAGAGTGTGCTCCTAATCTCAGCTCGTTACCTGTATAAAAGACACCTGAGAGGGGGTCAAATACTTATTTCCCTCATTAAAATGCAAATCAATTTATAAAATGTTTGACATGTTTTTCTGGATTTTGTTGTTGTCATTCTGTCTCTCACTGTTCAAATAAACCTACCATTAAAATTATAGACTGATCATTTCTTTGTCAGTGGGCAAATGTACAAAATCAGCAGGGGATCAAATACTTTTTTCCCTCACTGTATATATTTTTTCCCTTGTTTGCAAACTGATATCATTGAGTTAATAAAGCTGCATACAAACATGGTCTCTTTTTTTGTTTTCTTGAGTAAGGCAGCTCCAAAATGCAGGTGTTTCAGCCTAGCTCAGTGCTTTATGTGGTGGTGGGGCAAGCCAGCAGAAAATATGGAGCGTTGCGCCGTGATTGGCTCAGTGTTCTGTCACTCATGGGGACACTAGGTCACTGCCAAGTCTAAGGGTAGACTTAGAAAATTCAAGCCCCTTGGTTGCTGCCATAGAGTTACGTTAGAAGTGCCCTTCCAAGAATGCTCAAGGTCATTGGCCACAGATAAAATGACTTCAAATCACGTTATATGTTCAGTAGCTTTGATTGGACTGATCATGTCAACATCTTACTTTCAAAATATTAGCTAGCAGTCATCATCATCAATCAAGTTGGCAATCTACCGGCAAATCCTTTTTAATCCTTGTCATATGAAGATAAATAATGAAGAGAAATTATAGATAAAATGTATCGGTGCTCATCGGCCATTGGACATAAACATTACACAACATGTTGGAAAATCGCAAATTCAACAATGAGTGGTTTGGAAGGAATCAGTAGCTAAATATTTTTAAAATCGTGTTTCTATTGAACATGCTAATACTAATAAAGGTATTTTAATTAATTATATGAAGAGAGCCTTGGTCCTCCTTTCTTTTTGATGACCAATTCACCCCTTTGACCAAAGAGCACCTTCTGTCTACCAACATCTACTATTGTGTACCTTAGTAGCACTTCCCTTCCTCCTCTTTCTACTAGCTAACTGAAAGCGTTGCAACTGAGAAGTCGGGAATAAACAAGCTCCGACTGGGAAAATAAGTTTTGAACGATCATCCAACTCGGAATTGTAAATCCGGACTCTTTCTCTTTCTTTGATCACAAAATTTTCCCAAGAAGGATCGCTGCGCCACTCTCCTGTTCAAGTGAGCACAGCACAACATGGTGAGTCCAAAAATGTCTTGTATGCTGCTGCATAAATGATATGTACAGTGCCTTGCAAAATTATTCATCCCCCTTGTTGTTTTTCCTATTTTGTTGCATTACAACCTGTAATTTAAATGAATTTTTTATTTGGATTTCATGCAATGGACATACACAAAATAGTCAAAATTGGTGAAGTGAAATGAAAAAAATAACTTGTTTCAAAAAATTCTAAAAAATAAATAACAGAAAAGTGGTGTGTGCATATGTATTCACCCCCTTTGCTATGAAGCCCCTAAATTGTTTCACTGCCAGACAAGCCTCCGCTGATAGCCAGGTGTAGCAGTGGTAAGGTGTTGGGACTGTGCTGTTGGGACTCTGCTGTTGGGACAGCTTTATGTAGGCCCTAACAGTTTGTGGGTGCCGTTTCAAATCAAATCAAATCCAATTGTATTGGCCACATGCGCCGAATACAACAGGTGCAGACATTACAGTGAAATGCTTACTTACAGCCCTTAACCAACAGTGCATTAATTTTTTTTATAAAAAAAGTAAAATAAAACAACAACAAAAAAGTGTTGAGAAAAAAAGAGCAGAAGAAAAATAAAATAACAGTAGGGAGGCTATATATACAGGGGGGGTACCGGTGCCGAGTCAATGTGTGGGGGCACCGGCTAGTTGAGGTAGTTTAAGTAATATGTACATGTGGGTAGAGTTAAAGTGACGTTGTCACCGTTATAGTGCAATTAATGTATTGTTTAGTGTTGTGTAGTGTAGTGGCTTTGCTGGCATGCATCCCCATTTTTTATTTTTTTGCCCCACCAAGATTTACATGCTAAAATCGCCACTGACATCAACTGGCGAAAGGGTTAAGGTTAGGCATTAACTCCGAATGGTGAAGGAACGGTTAAGGTTTGGGATAGGCTTAAAACAAAAATCTCTCAACAACTTTCTATTGCAGGATTCGAACATGCAACCTTTAGCACCAGAGGCAGATGCTTACACCCATCCACCATCCCCGTCCACAACTCACTAGCAAAAAGCAAAACCTACTTGAAGGTAACGGCGCTCACTGTTGCCCCCTAGTGGCCGGTTTCCACATCATCTCCCGATGTCCTCAGACATGGATGGACGTCCAATTCCGAATACTATCACGGGTGACCTGGCTGCGAGTAGACGGTATTGCTGTAATGATCACCTCACCACACTACTACTGAAGCGAGACTGCCACGCAGATAGTGCTCTTTCATTTATTCACAGGTTTAAAGGCCCAGTGCAGCAAAAAATTGTGAAAATGATGATAATTCCCTTTTATTTTTAGAGCTGTTTGAAAAGACCGCCTGAAATTTCAGCCTGTTTTGGTGGGATGGAGTGTTGGCCTTCCATGGTGACATCGCCAGGCGACAAATTAGTTAATAGACCAATAAGAAAGAGAGTTCTAAAACTCTCGGCCCAATAACATCTAGTTTTCAGTTTTCCCCTCCCCACTCAGACCACTCCGAGACAATTCTAGCAAAACACTTGCTTGAGAAATTACTCTTTGCTAAGAGGCTATTTCTGTTTGTTTTTGTCCATTTTTAATTGTACTTCATTGTTACCCAGAAATTGTTTGATATTGAAATAAAAAACGGCTGCATTGGACGTTTAAGCTTAGCAGGGGTTGACCCTCTTGTTTTTCTCTGCCTCTCGAACTTTATGATTCTGCTTTGTCTAGTAGCTCGTAGAGATACAGTATCAACTACCGTATGAATCACTCATGTCTAAGCAATCACACAAACACAGCTGTTTTTCCTTCCCTCTTGCACACACCCCTGTCTGGAACCTTTAGATGATTGACAGCTGGCTGTGACCCTGTCTGAGTGGAAACCATGGAGACCAAGATGGAGGCGGGACTACTGGAGAGCAGGCTGAGCATGGAGGACTATGAGAACCTGCAGAGCCTCTTTCTGGTGAGTGGGTATGGAAATAACACAGTAGACACACCCCCTGTTGACCTCTGATGACCTCTGTTGTAGGGTGACAGTGGAACAGGCGTGTCCTTCTCCAGGGCAGAGTTTATAGAACAAGCCTGGTCTGCAGTGAGACGTGGCTCCAGGGAGGAGTACTGCCTCCTATTGGACAATGTGGTCATCACTTAGGAGCAGCGTAGCCTGCAATTGGACACTGTGGTCATTACTGACGAGCGAGGGGAGAGGTGTCAGTAGAACCGATGTGGATGTGGTGGAGGAGTCAGGCGCAGGACACAGAGGCTTCGTCCAACAGACTTTACTAGTCAAAAGTGCTAAATTACAATACACGGCCTCGAAAAACAAACAGAGGCGAGTGAATACGTAAACCATGCGTAAACACTAAACAAACAAACAGAGCGTCAAAACGCAGCTCCGAAAATACAGGCAGACAACAACACACAATCTAACCAATACCAAACAGGGAACTTATAGGACACGTAATCAGAACACAAACAGACACAGGTGTACAAGACAGACCAAAGCAATCACACCACGAAACATTCAACGGTGGCAGCTAGTACTCCGGGGACGGCGAACGCCGAAGCCTGCCCGAACCAGGAGGAGGAGCAGTCTCGGCCGAAACCGTGACAGTACCCCCCCCCCCCTTGACGCGCGGCTCCAGCCGTGCGCCGACCCCGGCCTCGGGGACGGCCAGGAGGACGCGGACCCGGGCGCGTGGGATGCCCACGGTGGAACTCAGTCAGGAGGGATGGATCTAGGATGTCCCTCCTAGGCACCCAGCACCGTTCCTCCGGACCGTACCCCTCCCACTCCACGAGATACTGGAGACCACTCATCCGGCGCCTCGAGTCCAAGATGGTCCGGACCCTGTACGCCGGGGCCCCCTCGATGTCCAAAGGGGGCGGAGGGGTCTCTCCTATCTCATCTTCTTGGAGTGGGCCAGCTACCACCGGCCTGAGAAGAGACACATGGAACGAGGGGTTAATATTCTTGTACTCAATAGGCAGTTGTAACCTGTAACACACCTCGTTCAATCTTCTCAGGACTTTAAAGGGCCCCACAAACCGCCGACCCAGCTTCCGGCAGGGCAGGCGGAGGGGCAGGTTTCGAGTCGAGAGCCAGACTCGATCTCCCGGTGCGTACACCGGTCCCTCACTGCGGTGGCGATCGGCGCTCGCCTTTTGTTGACGGATGGCCCGCTGCAGATGGACATGGGCAGCGTCCCACGTCTCCTCCGAGCGCCGAATCCACTCGTCCACCGCAGGGGCCTCGATCTGGCTCTCGTGCCACGGTGCCAGGACCGGCTGATACCCTAAAACACACTGGAAAGGTGTTAAGTTGGTGGAGGAGTGGCGGAGAGAGTTCTGGGCCATCTCTGCCCAGGGGATATACCTAGACCACTCCTCCGGCCGGTCCCGGCAATAGGACCTCAGAAACCTACCCACATCCTGGTTGACTCGTTCAACCTGCCCATTGCTCTCTGGGTGGTACCCCGAGGTAAGGCTCACCGAGACCCCCAAGCGTTCCATGAACGCCCCCCAGACTCTGGAGGTGAACTGGGGACCTTGGTCAGACACAATATCCTCGGGGACCCCATAGTGCCGGAACACGTGGGTAAATAGGGCCTCAGCGGTCTGTAGGGCAGTAGGAAGACCCGGCATTGGGAGGAGATGACAGGCCTTGGAGAACTGATCCACAACGACCAAAATGGTGGTATTCCCCTGGGAAGGGGGTAGGTCGGTTACAAAATCCACCGAGAGGTGGGACCATGGTCGTTGTGGAACGGGCAGGGGAAGTAACTTACCCCTGGGCAAATGTCTAGGCGCCTTACACTGGGCACACACCGAGCAGGAGGAGACATAAACCCTCACATCCTTAGCTAACGTTGGCCACCAGTATTTCACGCTAAGGCAGTGCACTGTCCGGCCAATACCTGGATGTCCAGAGGAGGGTGATGTATGAGCCCAATAAATAAGACGATCACGAACCTCGAGCGGAACGTACGTCCGCCCCACAGGACACTCGGGGGGAGTAGGGTCGGTACGCAGTGCCCGCTTGATTTCCGCATCGACCTCCCATACCACCGGAGCCACCAGACAAGACTCCGGCAGTATGGAAGTAGGCTCAATGGCCCTCTCCTCTGTGTCATACCGCCGGGACAGGGCGTCTGCCTTACCGTTCTGGGACCCTGGGATGTATGTGATCTTAAAAACAAACCGGGTCAGGAACATGTTCCACCTAGCCTGACGAGGGTTCAATCTCCTAGCTGCCCGGATGTACTCCAGGTTACGGTGATCAGTCAGAATGAGGAAAGGGTGTTGAGCCCTCTCAAGCCAATGCCTCCACACCTTTAGGGCCTGGACTACAGCTAACAACTCCCTGTCCCCAATGTCATAATTGCGCTCCGCCGAGCTGAGCTTCTTGGAGTAGAACGCACAGGGGCAGAGCTTAGGTGGCGTGCCGGACCGTTGTGACAGGACTGCCCCAATTCCGGTCTCGGACGCGTCTACCTCTACTTGGAATGGTAAAGAGGGATCCGGATGCGCCAGCACCGGGGCCGAGGTGAACAGGTTCTTCAGTTTGACAAATGCCCTGTCCGCCTCAGCTGACCACTGCAAACGAACCGGACCCCCCTTTAGCAGGGACGTAATGGGAGCTGCAACCTGTCCAAAGCCCCGGATAAACCTCCGGTAGTAATTAGCAAAACCCAAGAACTGCTGCACCTCTTTTACAGTGGTTGGAGTTTGCCAATTACGCACGGCCGACACACAGTCTACTTCTATCTCCACACCAGACGCGGACAACCGATAACCCAAAAAGGAGACGGACTCCTGGAAGAACAGGCATTTCTCTGCCTTGACATACAAGTCATGCTCCAACAGTCTTCTCAACACTCGGTGCACCAGGGCTACATGCTCGGCTCGTGTAGAAGAGTACACTAGGATGTCGTCGATGTACACTACCACACCCTGCCCATGCATGTCCCGGAAAATCTTGTCAACAAAGGATTGGAAGACTGAAGGAGCATTCATTAACCCGTATGGCATGACGAGATACTCGTAATGACCCGAGGTGGTACTAAATGCCGTTTTCCATTCATCCCCCTCCCTAATGCGCACCAGATTGTACGCGCTCCTGAGATCCAACTTTGTGAAGAACTGCGCTCCGCGTAATGACTCCGTCATAGTCGCAATCAGTGGAAGAGGGTAACTGTACTTAACCGTGATCTGATTGAGACTACGGTAATCAATACACGGGCGCAAACCCCCGTCCTTCTTCTTCACAAAGAAGAAACTCGAGGAAACCGGGGAAGTGGAGGACCGAATGTATCCCTGTGCCAAGGACTCGGCTATGTAAGTCTCCATAGCCGCAGTCTCCTCTTGAGACAGGGGATACACACGGCTCCGCGGAAGTGCCGCTCCTGTTTGGAGATTTATCGCACAGTCCCCCTGTCTATGAGGTGGTAGCCGTGTTGCCCTCGTTTTGCTGAACACAAGTGCTAAGTCCTCATACTCAGGGGGAATGCGCATTGCGGGCACTTGGTTCGGACTCTCTACCGAGGTCGCCCCTAAGGAAACACCTAGACATTTCCCTACACACTGGGCAGACCACTCCATAAGAGCCGTCTGTTGCCACGCAATGGTAGGATCATGGGCGCTTAACCAGGGAAGCCCCAGCACCACGGGGTACGCAGGAGAGTCAATCAGATAAAACTGAATGATCTCCTCATGACCCCCCTGCGTCGTCATCTTAAGTGGTGCTGTGACTTCTCTGATCAGCCCCGACCCCAACGGCCGGCTGTCTAGGGCGTGGACAGGAAAGGGGGCTTCTACCGGCCGAAGGGGAATTCCTAACCTATGACAAAATGCACGATCAATAAAATTCCCAGCTGCGCCTGAATCTACTAGCGCCTTATGCTGGGAATGAGGTGCCACCTGTGGAAATCTCACAGGAATACTCATGTGACCAACAGAGAGCTCTGGGTAAGTGGGGCGCCTACTCACCTGAAATGACTCCCCAGTGCGTGACCTGTTGTCCCCTCTCCCAGGAGACCCTCCCCAGCACCTGGCCGCGGTGTGTCCTCCACGGCCACAGTTGGTGCAGGGGATGGCCCCCCTCGGGTTCTCTCTCCTCCTCTCTCTAGCGCCAGCACCCCCGAGCTCCATGGGAATCGGCTCGGAGGTGCTGGAGGGTGGAATGGACGACCCCCACTCGGGACGTCCGCGGGTAGCCAGCAGGGTGTCGAGACGGATGGAGATGTCCACCAACTGGTCGAAGGATAGGTTGGTGTCCCTGCAGGCCAGCTCACGACGAACGTCCTCTCGTAGGCTACACCGGTAATGGTCGATGAGGGCCCTCTCATTCCACCCCGCATCCGCCGCTAGAGTCCGGAACTCCAGGGCGAACTCCAGTGCGCTCATCTTCCCCTGTCGGAGGTGGAACAGACGCTCCCCCGCCGCCTTTCCCTCAGGTGGGTGATCGAAGACAGCCCTGAAGCGGCGGGAGAACTCCGCGTAGGTGATGGTAGCGGCGTCTATTCCCCTCCATTCGGCGTTGGCCCACTCCAACGCCTTGCCGGATAGACAGGAGATGAGGGCGGAGACGCTCTCGTATCCCGAGGGCGCTGGGTGTAGGGTAGCCAGGTAAAGTTCCACCTGCAGGAGGAACCCCTGACACCCGGCTGCAGAACCGTCATATGCCCTCGGGAGCGAGAGCCGAATGCCCCTGGGTTCCGGTGCTGAGAGAGGAGGACTGGCCGTTGGTGATGGGATGGTGGAAGAAGACGTGGGCACCTCCCCAGTAACCAACCAGCGCAGAGTGTTGGACACCTCGTCCATGGCGGACCCAAGTTGCCGGATCATGGTGTCCTGATAGCTGATCCATTCCTCCAGCGACTTGGGTGTTGCAGCTGCTCCTGCTGACTCCATGGTTGGTGTGTTGTTCTGTCAGTAGAACCGATGTGGATGTGGTGGAGGAGTCAGGCGCAGGACACAGAGGCTTCGTCCAACAGACTTTACTAGTCAAAAGTGCTAAATTACAATACACGGCCTCGAAAAACAAACAGAGGCGAGTGAATACGTAAACCATGCGTAAACACTAAACAAACAAACAGAGCGTTAAAACGCAGCTCCGAAAATACAGGCAGACAACAACACACAATCTAACCAATACCAAACAGGGAACTTATAGGACACGTAATCAGAACACAAACAGACACAGGTGTACAAGACAGACCAAAGCAATCACACCACGAAACATTCAACGGTGGCAGCTAGTACTCCGGGGACGGCGAACGCCGAAGCCTGCCCGAACCAGGAGGAGGAGCAGTCTCGGCCGAAACCGTGACAAGAGGAAAGTGGACTGGGAGAGGCTGACTTCCTTCCTGCTGTCCGAAAGAGAGGAAAATGAACGAGCTGCCACTGTGCCTCGCTGGAGACCTCCACGAACTCTGACCCCTCCACGAACTCTGACCCCTCCACACTGTGACCCTG